>NC_136409.1:217347500-217607500 GCF_051521515.1 Lactuca serriola
TTCCACTGAGTTTATTATCGTCAAGGTGTAACTCCAATAGATGATGACAATTTCCCAGGCTTGATGGAATATGTCCTCCCAATCTGTTGGAATTTAACCAAAGGCCAGTCAACAATGATAAGTTCCCAATGGCATCTGGAATTGGCCCTGAAAATTGGTTGTTATATAAGTAAGCTTCTTGTAGGTTTTGAAGCTTATGAATGGTGGAGGGTATTTTTCCTGTAAATTGGTTTTCTGTTAAAGAGAAACCGATCAAGCCGACCAGATTACCTATACTTGAAGGGAGGTTTCCATGAAAATCATTTCTATCTAAAGTTAGAATACTTATTTGATCAGAAAGATTTTACCAATTGATGTGGGCAGCACTCCTTGAAAATTGCAGTTACTAAGATGTAACACCTTTATTCTGCTGCAGTTCTTCAAAGTATCAATAAACTTCATATCGTCTGCTTCTCCAAATCCATAGATGTTATTACCCAAGGATACAAAATACATATCTTTTAGTTTTGCAAAGTCAATTTTCAGCTTCCCCCTAAAATTGTTATCCATCAATTCAAGAAATTTTAACTTCGAACAGTTAGATATGGAGGGTGGAATAGGTCCGGTCAGTTTGTTACCCCGTAATTGAAGGAACTCAAGATGAGGGAGCATTTCACCTATGGCTGAAGGAAGACTACCAGTAAGCTGATTAGTTAGGAGTGAGAGGTTAAAAATGGAATGAGGGATGGTTCCAGATAAGTTACAAGCACCTGAGTAAAATTCTATTAAAATTTTCCAATTTCCTAAGGGGTTAGGAATGCTCCCACCCAACGGATTTCTTGTAGCAGAGAACAGTTCCATTGATGCTATATTCCCCAAAACAGGCGGGATTCCACCGGTTAAGTTATTATCATAAACTGAAAGATAAGTAAGTTTGGAGAGGAAACTGATCTCTTTGGGTATGCTTCCAACTAGCTTGTTAGCATAGAGTCCAAGCTCTTCAAGGTTAGAACAACCAAACAGGTTAGTTGGAATGAATCCGTTGAATTTATTGTAGCCAAGTTGGAGAAAACGTAGCCTGGATAGACGACCGAGTTCATGAGGGATCGTACCTTGAAAACTGTTATTCTTGAGATAAAGATCACGAAGGAAGCTGAGGTTCCCTAGATAAGGAGACAACGAGCCTTCTAGGCCTTTGGAACTCAGTCGTAGAGCATTGACTCTTTTATTCCGCTTCGCACATGAAACACCACTCTAATCACAGAAATGAAAGGAAGAGTTCCATGAGCTTAGACCTTCTTCATTCATGATCATTGACTTGAACTGCAACAGAGCTTGATAATCGGTCTCATTACCACCATCATTGGAAGCAGAAATGGAGGCGGTAATCAGAAAAATAACAAGAGTAGAAAAGAGGAAAGCAATACGAGAGTTCATTTTAATTTGGTACTAAATTTAGGAGTACAAGAATTTCTAGCTTTTAAATTTACTCTTTTTTTTTGGCTGTTACCAAGACAAATGAGGACCCTACGACCCATCAACATAAACCCTGTGCTTTCATTTTATTTTTGCAGAGCTTCATATATTTGGAATCTTGTGGTGTTGGGTGTGGCCACTGGAACAAGTGTTTATGGAATTTATTTATGTAGGGTTCAAAACCATTAGTAGGTGGAGAAGGCCAAGGCCATATTAATTTACTTTGGCTTTACAGTTTTTGTAAAGTACTATGCATCATCTTTGAAAATCACTGTCCAATGAAAAAAAATGTCCCAAAATTCGTACCAAATTTTTTTTTTAAATCATTATCAAAACCATATTCATAAAAACATATCATAACTCATAAGTCATAACATGAATTCAGAGTATCATTTCCAAAACACATTTACATTATCAGAGTAAAACATACCAGGCTGACTAATCAATGATGTGTGCCATGCGATCACCCCGAGCTCTTCCCTCCGCTACCGGAAGTACCTGAAACCAAAACTGAAAACCGTAAGCACGAAGCTTAGTGAGTTCCCCAACCTACCACATACCCTGTTCAAACACGTACAACATATATTGGGCCACGCCCGCTATTTCGGGCCTCGCCCGCTACCTCGAGCCTCGCCCACTACAACGGCCCCGCCGCTCCAGGCCCCGCCTGGCTTCGAGCCCCGCTCGGATACAGATCTGTTTCACTTAGGCCTCGCCTGTCACTGGGCCTCGCCCACTAACATATACTAACACATAAGCATATCACAACATATAAGCATATCACAACACATAAGCTAAACATCTACTAATGGACCCTGTCCTAAGGCCTCGCCTATCTTCGGCCTCGCCCTTGTCTTGCTACTGATGAGTCATGGAACCCCGTCCATGCTCCTACTAATAGTGAGATACAGGCCCAACCCACACTCACTCTTTCCCTAACTTGGGCCTCGCCCTTGTTCTCCCGCTAATGAGATGTGGAACACCGTCCACACTCTGCTATTGGTGAGATACGGGACCTCGCCCACACTCACCTCCCTACCAGGCACATACAAGTATCACACAGACAACAAGTATACCCTATAATGCAAACCATTCCTTGGGCACCCGCCCGCAATCGATGGACCTTGGTCCTAATTATCATACTGGCATATCGTGCCTAGGGCAATCCCCTGGGTCTTCCTACTCATATCTACATGGGCTGACATTGTGGGCTTAGACCCATTCACATAAGGGGAAACTCACCTCGTACTGCTGAACTTGCTGGTAACCCCTCTGGATGCTGACCGACAATTACCTGAACCGCTGCTCCACTAGCTCCTCGAGCTACCAATATCGAAACATATATCACTTAGCTTAACTGTTCTCCAAAAGTCAACTAAGTCAACTCTAGTCAAAGTCAACCTTCCAGGTCAACCCTACTCGCCGAGTCTGCCTACTGACTCGCTGAGTTCATTAGCTCAGAATCCTTTCATTCGCGACTTGACTCTCCGAGTCAGCCCCTGACTCGCCGAGTCTACCGATTTTCGATTCCTGACCTGCCCAACTCACTGAGTCCTCACTCAACTCACTGATCCGAGTCTTAACTTGAAGGGTTTGGGGTTTCGCGACTTGACTCGCCTAGTCCAAGAACAGACTTTCCGAGTCCAAGACAATCTTCAACAGACTCGCCGCGTTGTTCATCCAACTCATCGAGTTCCTCCTAATCTTCATACTACTCGCCGAGTCCACTCGAAGGACTCGTCGATTCTATTCAGTCCTTCGAACATTTAGAGGCTTTTTGAGTCATGCAGGGACTCCAAACTGTAGATCCACTCCTCCAAAGCCTATCCCTCACATAAAGGTGCAAACTTTACGTGTAGCTAAGGAGATCTAGGTCCAAAACACTCCAAACTTGGGTTTAAGACAACCATGCTTCACCTACACCCCCAAGACTGATACTTTATGACTCTCTAGGCCAGAATACACTTAGATCTGAAGTAGCAACTTCAGATTTGGGCTCTAACTCGAAATGGTTCAAGGACATGGCATAAAAGCCCCAAATCTCATAACAAAGGGAAAACTATATGCAAAAGAGTGAAGGTAACGACTTCTTACCTTTAAATGCTCTTAAAAGTCACACCAACTCTAGATCCAAGGCTTCCTCTTGCACCACCATGAACTTCCTTCTCTTCCAAGCTTCAAATCACAACACCAATGCTAGATCTTTGCTCAAAAACGGATATGGTGGCTAGGGTTCGGTATTCTGGATGAGAGAAGCTGTAAGGAACCCTAAGGGAGAGAATGAGATGCTTAAATAGTGCACAAAGTCCCGGATTTAGGGTTTCCCTCTTCAGACCGGACTCGCCGAGTCCCCTTTGCCGACTCGCCGAGTCGGCTACTTAATTGATCCCCTGGATCCCGCTCCGACTCGCCGAGTTCCTCCCTGGACTCGACGAGTTGACCCTTTGACTTAGGGTTTTCCTTTCCTTTCTTGGTCTTTCTGATTATGGGTGTTACAACAACCTACAAAAAAAGAATC
Source organism: Lactuca serriola (assembly GCF_051521515.1). NCBI lineage: Eukaryota > Viridiplantae > Streptophyta > Magnoliopsida > Asterales > Asteraceae > Lactuca > Lactuca serriola. The sequence continues at coordinate 217,351,474 of NC_136409.1, forward strand.
ACTAAGGTCGGAGAGAGTAGTGTCACACTTGCAATAGTCCACCCAGGTGTCAACTAAGATTTGTCACACTACCTCAATTTTTTGTCAAAGGCGTGGGTTGTCATGTTTGCCACCTTCATTTTTTTTCTAAAATTAATGAATATTAAATTTTAAAATTTCAAACAGATTATTTTTATAAAACATAAAGATTTATTAAAATAGATAAAAAAAAAATTACAACAAAAAATCAACATATAATTTAATATGACAACACACATAAAAAACATATAATTTAAAATTACAAAACCTAGAAATTTAAAACAGGAAACATAGAAATTTAAATAACGAAACGTAGATATTATATTTTTTTCGCAATCTCCTCTTTGGCCTTTATCACCAATTCTTTTTCGCGTCCGATAAGATTGCTAGTGTTTCTTGTTAAGATCGTCGTTACACTATTTTTTTTCTTTTTCTTGTGCGACCACCAAGTATTGCTCCAACTTTAACTTCAAGTTGTCTATTTTGGTTGTTAGATGCTCGATGTCACCTGAATCACTTGTCGTCTCTTTTCCCTTTCGCTTAGCTTAGTCTTTTCCCATTGGATGAGTGGTTCTTGGAACCTCAAAAGGCTCCTTTTCATTAAGGTCAATCTCGAAATATGCATTGGACGATTGACTATGTGTTGTTTCAGAAGTTTTAGCTCTTTTAGAAGAACCACCCATGAATATTTTCAATTTTTTGATGTCTTGCCATTTTTGGACATCTTTACGATATTCCAAACATGAAGAAATTTGAAATTAGTGCAAGAGCTTTTTGCAAAATTGATTCGTCATTTGCACCACTTTGCCATTTTCGTTTGACTGATGTAAACACCACATTAAACTCCATCACAATTTTGTTGACGTTTCTCCACTTCGAGTAAATTTGATCATTTTTCCTATAGTCTCCATGATTCATTTTCGCGAGAAAATGCCTAGTAATTTTCTGGAAAAAATGTAGGACAGTTTTGGTTCATCTCGGCCTTCAGATCTTTAGAAACATCAACCGACGCAAGAGCCAACACCATTTCTTCATCCATAGTCCATTGCTTTAGAGTTGTCTTTCCACTTTTCTTGGGTTGTGGTCGAATCTCTTCCGGCTCCGAATATGCTTCACGGACAACTTCGGGTTGTGTTTGAGTTTGGAATTGGGTTTGTGTATGAATTAAGGAGTCGCGAAGATGGTCAAATGGGTTGAAGTCATTTTCCATTTGCGATTGAAATTAGGATGAGAAATTCATTTGAGATTGGTTTTGGAATTGCGGTTGGTTTTGAAATTGTCGCTATTTTTTGTCATTTTCTTTTGTTTAAAGACTAAACTGCATGAATGGTTCCTATGGTTAGCTGAAAATTGTCACTTTGGTCTAAAAAGTTTGGACTGACACCAAAGGTCCAAAATTTCATTTTGTTGCGCGTTTGGTCCAATTTGCTTTTAACTTTTTTATAATGATGATTTTGCCCTTGATATTTTCTTTTTCATTTTTTTATTATAGAAATTAAAAAAAAGAAAAAGAAAAAGAAAATACAATATATATATATATATATATATGTCTTCCCCCCCCCCCTCTCTCTCTCTCTCTTTCTCTCTCTTACCCATCTCTTTTTTCTTCCTCAAAAACACAGAAGAATAGCTTCCACAACCACCACCATTTGAGCCACTGGCCACCACCACCATTTGACCACCGGCCACCACCACCACCATTCGACCACGCCCGCCACTTTTATCTCCATCTAAATCAAATTAGATGAACACACACACACATACAAAATCAGATTATGTGAAAACACACATACACACACATGAAATCTGATGAACACACACTGATCAGCACAAACATCCATTGATTTTTCAAGCGATTCAACATAAACACACACACACACACATATACAGATTAAACACACAGACGAACTCGAACAAGACCGACGAGAGATTAAACACACAAACCTTTATCGGTGTAAGATTTGAGAAAGGGTTTGTAAAGAAATTATGGTTGCCAAATATCAGTCGATGAGGTCGAGTTCAGCGCAGCCACTACTAGGGTTTCAGCTCGCCACCATTACAAACCCTAACCTATTACATAATCGTTTCGGAGATGGTGGCGGTAAGGAGAAACATGATGGTCGGATAGATCTACACTGCGAACGACGACGAGGGGGAAAAATTCTAAAGCCTAGCCAACGCCGCCACCTTCGATCCCCTGCTAGATCTTGATTCGTTATGGCCGTTAACGATGACCGGATCATAGAGTTTCACGATGCGCGACGCTAAGGATTACTTTAATAGGAGGAGGAGGAGAACGTCGTCGTCTGAGGAGGAGATCGGAGACCCATGACTCTATCTGATTTTGTCTTCTTGAATGTGTTCATTAGAAAACCCTTCATCATATTTGATTTTGTGTATGTGTTTGGAGAATAAACATGAAAAATACGGAGTGTTTATGTATGTGTTCATGAATATGAATATGAATATGTGTTCTTGAGTGTGTTTATATTTGTAGAGAGAGAGAGAGAGAGAGAGAGAGAGAGAGTATTTTCATTTCATTTTTTCGTTTTAATTTCTATAATTAAAAAAAACTTCAAAAGAAAATATTGATGGCAAAATAGTTATCATAAAAAATTTAAAAATAAAATGTACCAAACTGACAAAAAAAAAAATGAAAAGTTTGGACCGTATTAGTTCAAACTTTTTTTGAATTTCAGTTAACCACTTAACCACATAGACGGAACATTCGTACAATATTGTCTTGGTTCAAACAAAATTAAATATCATATGTAAACTGACCAATAGTTTTAAAAATATTTCAGATATATCATAAATTATGTAATCGTTAATAGCATTTTTTTTAAAATATTATAGAAAAAAAGATTTTGTTTAAATAGAGGCTACTAGAATCGTGACGTTAGACATGACCAATAAGAAGTTCTCGAGTCCTAGAAAACCCTCTCAATTTCTGTCGATAAAGCAACAAAATACAAATAACTAAGTTCCATTATAATCGATTTCTTCATTCATAAATGGAAGCTACCGCCCTACAGGTTTTCTCTCATCTCAATTTCATTTATGGGGATTCTTATGTACTACTTCTTTTGTTCTATGATAAGTCTTTATGAAATCTTTACGACGATCTGATCAATGGATGTTAGTTCTAATGACTAAATAGTTATAGATTCTAGATGTGATATAATTGCTAGTTTACAACAATTGAACTCCATTTTAGAATCTATGGTATACAAAGCTGAACAATTTGTGCCGGAAGTTGTGAATTTGACCCTGTTTTGGTCGGAAGATGTGTTTGACTCTGTTTTGGTCCTTCCTGAGAACGGTATACAATCGGACAAACTTAAATAGCTGTTTTTTGTTTCTTTTTCTTTTTCATGTTGCTGCTTTCAGAAGTTGATGAAGATGACAATCGGAAAGTTCAGGAAAGAGTTTGAATATGAACACATGACGAGAAATCAAAAGAAGGTCAACGGGGTTGTCTTTTTTCCAGATGACATCCTTTTGGATATCCTTAAAAGGCTTCCTGATGCTTTCCTTCGTTATAAGGCTAAGTATGTCTGTAGACGATGGTTCCATATAATCACCAACATGATCTTGCTAGACCATGCTTCTTTCATCCTCCAGAAGCCAACTGGAATCTACAGAGCACGCCATGTGGACATAAGGGAAGAAAGACAAGGGCTAGAAGTGAAAGAGCGGTATCTTCACATACCTTGCACAGGTAGGATAGAGTCATGGTGTAACGAGTTTCTTCTGATAAGGGATCTTGATAGAAAAGGATCTGTATATCTTTTTAATCTAATCACCAAGGAAGGATCATATCTACCTCTTTGTATATCCTGTGTGGGACGCTATTTTTGCCTATGCGGAGTGGCACTTTCTTTTGACGGATTGAAGAGAGTATACAAGGTCCTTCGTGTGTCTATGGGCCCACCAATGCAATGTGATATTCTTATTTTGAAAAAAGATATCGTCTCTTGTGTTTCCTCAAAGTGGAAAAATATCAAAGTCCCGGGTTATATGAGTCAAGGGATGTCTAGTTGGTGTCACCCGGTTTCAGTTCAAGGCAAATACTTTCACTGGAGCGCTAATCTTTCTAAGTACCTGGTTTCCATGGATATGGTGAAAGAGAAAATTTTCCAATTGCACCTACCTAAAAGTTCTGATGATCGTATCATAGACCTCTATTCTGTTTTTGAGATGGGTGGTTTCCTTACTCTCATTGGTGGAGTTTCTTTGGACAAAGTTTACATATGGAGTCTTAAAGATTTTCGGAGGATGGAGTGGGAGAAGTTGCAGTTAGTAACTTTCCCGGATCAGTACTTTAGAATATATCCCATTTCAACCGTGATAAGTAAGAGATATATTATCTTCAAGGATTCTGAATCAAGTAAAAGTATGTATAGTTATGATTTGAAATATGGAGTAGTTATTATTAAAGAGCTGAAAATCAACATTGAAAGTGATCTTTGTGTGGTTCATACATCAGCACCAAGTTTTATATTGTCAAGGGGGTAATACATGCTACTGATTTCAAAAACTACAAGTAGCGAGTTCGAGAACTTAAAGAGGAGGTATCACTTAAGTCCATATGTAAGATAATGGGATGTCATCCATTTGTACTAGTATTGTAGCCTTGATTATGTGGCTTAATTTTTAGATAATGGGATGTTTTGGACCCATTGATCTGACAGGTATCCACCTTTTTTGTGAGGTCATTTTTTAATGGAAATCTGAAATGCGGTACCCATAACATGCCATTTCAAACTCTATAATTGAAGCAACATGGAATCATACGCAGAAGAGATTCAGAATTGAACATCTTCTTTTTAGTTTGTACATATTTGTTACAATTTATCATGTTTAAATATTAAACATCTGACTCTGAAATAAAATCCTTTGCCCAAAATCCGAAGAACCTCTCCGACAAGGATTTTGTTTTCATTTCAAATAGGTAGTCAATGTGTATTCTCGGTAGTTAGGCATAAAAAGTCATTATCATGTGGTTTGGTAAGTAGTTGAGCAGTAGATTTAGTTTTCCAAAATGATAAACGAATTGTGAAATCCAAAGAACATGCTCGAAAGGAAAACCATGTCCGAAATACAAGCAACTTCTCTGAAATGCAACACCCAATTTTTGTTTTAATGACTTGATATGTTGTTATTTTAGCATAACCATGTGCATGGTGCTTTGTTGACAATGAAATGAGATACATAACTTGGTGGAATAATAATTGGCAAGCCATAATCTTCCCCAACGTGTGAAGCAATTTTTAAGTCGTCGTGCTTTGATATATAGCTTGATGTCCTGGTGTGGAAGAGGATCCATCGCTGTAGTAATACATGTTTATATAAAGAGGCATGTACAAATCCACAACTCAACATAGATGAACTATATTTTAAGGTGCGTGTCTAATAGATCTACTCTGGAAAGAGGGATTATTGTCTTATAACGAGCCAATGTTTTGTGGAATTTATTCAAAGTCGTTTGACATCAACGAAGTGCATGAAGTGGTTGCTTCCATTTGTAAAAGTAACTAATGCGGTGAAGTTGAAAGACATAGATGCGGTTCTTCGGTTCTCACTTGATAAATTATCGAATGGGGAAGTGGTACGAGTGTGTCTAATATATATGTTAAAGACAAAACTTCAAAAATGGTCCATGTGGTTTTCAAAAATATCAAGTTTAGTCCCTATGTTCAAAAAACCTCACGGATCGTCCCTGTGGTTTCAAAACTTTTAACATTTGGTCCTTCCGGCTAACTCCGTTACCATTTAGCCGTTAAGTCAGGGGCATTTTTGTCATTTCACTACACAAGGACCATTTATGAGGTTTTTAATTACTTTTTTTTTAAATAAATAAATAAATAATATTTAATATGCAATGGGTCCCACCCACCCACCCTCTCTCTCTCTCTCTCTCTCTCTCTCTCTCTCTCTCTCTCTCTCTCTCTCTCTCTCTCTCTCTCTCTCTCTCTCTCTCTCTCTCTCGGTTTCATCCCACCCATTTTCTTCATTTCCAGAAACAGGACCTCATACAAAACAATCAACTCTACCGATTACCTTCTTCCATTAGCACAATAAATATGAAATAAAAGGATGATGCCCATAACTGATAATCTGATAAATCGATGAGTATTAAAAAGTAATCAAACTGATTAGTCCTCATAATTAATCGCTTTGTTGGAGGTATTAGTGCTCAAACTCGATTTCTTAGGTTTGATTCTAGATTTCAGAGATATGCTGATAAAGGTGATAATTATCAAATGAATTAGTAGATGGGTGGTCAACAAAGGGAAAGGTTTCATATATGGGCAGGTGGAACACTAATTAGGAGATTTAGGTGAAGCCTCATTCAAATGAAGTCGATTCAGGTGAAGTGGTGTTTCAAATTATGGATGCAAGATGCCATGAACAACTACCAGAGCAACAAGGTAGATGGATGGGAAGTGGCGATAGTAACAGTGTCTGAGAAAGGAATATCACCGACGATTTCAGTCATCTTTCTTTTAGGCATCCCCTCAGCCTATCATCGTTCCCTGTTCCTCCACTCATTCAAAATCAATTTTATACGATTTCAGTCGTCTTTCACAGAGTGATAAGGTTATGTACGATTTCAGTTAATCTTTCAAAATCGATTTTGTGGTAAGGTTATGTCGATTTCAGTCATCTTTCAAAATCGATTTTGCGGTAAAACTAAAATCCCTTTCACAGAGTGGTGCAAACTTATCAAACGTGACTTTCAGTCTTTGTCTTCTCAGGAAAGGTGGATTGTGTTGGCGGAAATACCCTTTCACAGTGCACTGGAAGTGATCGATGAAATGCTTGAGATAACCTGCAACTCAATTGAAGGTTTTTAGTCCAAAAAAATCAGGAGGGACAGGGTTGTGTTGCCAAAAATACCCTTTCCCCATTACTTCACAATGCATTGGAAGTGCTCGCCTGTAGAGTATGGCCTGTGGTTGTATAAAAAGAAGAAGAATAAGGAGGGACAGGGGATGTTGACTTCATCTTTCGGGCTAAATACTTGCAATCGACTTCATATGAACCGTCGATTCGTTTGTTACATTTGAAATCTTCAAAATTATGGTTTATTGTGGTTTCATTTGGTGTATTTTGTGTGTAAGAGAACTTGGATTTGAAGTTGCAAATACAATGGTGGGTTTCATTGGAGAGAGAGAGAGAGGGTGAGTGGGTGGGACCCATTGCATATTAAATATTATTTATTTATTTATTTAAAAAAAGTAATTGAAAACCTCATAAATGGTCCCTGTGTAGTGAAATGACAAAAATGCCCCTGACTTAACGGCTAAATGGTAACGGAGTTAGCCGGAAGGACCAAATGTTAAAAGTTTTGAAACCACAAGGACGATCCGTGAGGTTTTTTGAACTTATGGACTAAACTTGATATTTTTGAAAACCACAGGGACCATTTTTGAAGTTTTGTCTATGTTAAATAACAATTCAAAGGGTGAGAGCCTCGTCAGCCAGTCAAGGATGAGAACCTTTGTAACATCCCTAAATACATGTACCATAATATTTTCCGTTTTGGGCATCACAACACGAAAACTTCCCAGGTCGACGATCATTAAATTTCTCCCTTGGGACTCCTTAAGTTGAAAGCTCTTATGGGATCTACTGCCATTATAATTTTAAAACGCACTCTGACCGGGAAAGTATCCACACTCCTTAGAAAGAATGTTTAGTTCTCATTCTCAGTCGGTGGGATCAGGTGCATGTAGGCACCCATATTCACCGCTTTACTAGGTTCAATTTCCTTGTTGAATACATCGAATCGTGTCCTAGCTTTAATAATATTTGTAAGATCCCATATAGCAAATACCACAATATTATCTGCTTTGGGACACATGACACACAAACTTCCCAAAGGTCACTCATTGTAACGCTTGTTCCGAATCGTTACCCATTTGGGTGTGGGTGATGAAATGTAGATGATTCGGATGTTCGGATTTGGTTTTGGAGCCAATGGGTATTTTGGTAAAATGGCAACGAGCTTTTATGGAAATCGGATTATTGTTCCGGGAGCTATATGGCAAGCGGGGAAAATCGGATAAAAGTGTAGAGTTTCTCGTTACCTTTTCATGGACATAAGGACCGTCGAAATTGGATTTGTAACGAAGAAGTTATGACCTTCGGAGTATTTTAGGGTTTGAGAAGGAAACCTAGTACATTGGGCGTACATAGGGAGTACGCGGGGCGTACTGATACGAAGGGTGTTACGCAATGCGTAGTGGGGCGCACGCTTAGCGTAGTGCGAAGTTTGGATTGGGGTGCGAGACCTCGTACGCCGGGCATACAAGGAGTACGCTAAGCGTACGAGGATGACTAAGAAACCCTAATTTTTCATGATGTACACAATATAAGCTTTATGTTAGCCTCTTTTGTTCATTTTTAAGCCAGTCTCCATACCCTAAAAACCCTAAATCGACCCTTGTAGCCTTTTGGTGGTGTTCTTGAGCTATTAGAAGGTCTTAGTGCACATTTTGCCCTTGGGAAGGAAATAAGAGAAGCTTGAAGTTGTTTTGTTTGGTGGAAAGGCTTTGGATCCAGGATCATCATCTTGTGGGGAAGCTTTCTGAGGTATCAAGTTTGCATCTTGGCTGGTATATGTCTAGATCTCTTTGTTGTGATTTTGGTCTCCTTTTTTAGGTTTATGGATGAGCTGGGTTGCTTATGGGCTTGTTCTTTCAGATCTGAGTTTGTTTTGGTATCCTTGAGCATAAAGGTGCAAGCTTTATGTGAATTTTGGTGTCATGCATGCATTAAGTCATCTATTAAGTCCCATTTAAGATTAAGAACTTTATTTAGCCATGTGTGAACGTAAAGTTGGCAACTTTACGTGATAATCCAGCTCAAGGAAGTCAAATATATGTTTTGGAACTTTATCTTAATTGTTTAAGTGAAAAATCAAGTTTGGGTTGAATAGGGTGATTACGTTGGGCGTACAAGCAGGTACACTTAGCATACAAGCCTCCAAGCGAGTACGCTGCACGTACGTGCTTGTACACCCCGCGTACTCGGTCTGTTGGGCCTTGTATGTTTGGGCTATCTTTTAAGGTTGGTTGCTTAGCGCTTTGTTGGGCCATATGAGCATATGTGTTTTGGATTAAGGAAAAGTTAATAGGCTTTAGGGTAAGGCTCATGATTATTGGTTTGTGGGCCTTTATGATTGGGAGTTTGGGCCTTAGTCTTAGACCAAACTAGGTGAGGGGTAAAATGGTCTTTTTACCCTATATATTGTAACGCCCGTGTTTCTGGGCTATGCATTAATGACGATATAATAGTCTAGGTCAACCATTGGAACTCGTTTTAAAGAAATAAGAATGAATTATGTGCTTTAAACTTAATTATTATGATTAACGATAAAATAAGCGTCGAAAATAAATATTAGATAAACCGATATCTCTAAAGGAAGTTGTAGTGGTCGTGACAAGGATTCCAAATATATAAAGAATACCGAAATCCGAGTTATAACGAAGAAGTTATGCCCTGTCGAAGTTCCGCGACGATACCGACACGCCACTACGTGACGTAAATAGTGAATTTACGATAGAGCAATATTTGGCCATAGCGATCTAAACGAAAGTCGTAGAATATGTTAAACAGAGAGCGTGCATAAAAAGAACGTCTAAATCTGACTTCGTATGCAGCCCAAAGTTCGAATATGAGATCGAGTGATTTTCTAACCGAAACAATCTAAAAGAGAATCGATGATCTCGTTGATAATAGTCCAACGGTAAAAAGACAGACGAAAACGGACATCAGATGAAGGAGTTATGAATTTCTAACGAAGTTGTTCTGTCCCTGCCTACAAAAATCCCTGCCTACAAAAAATAATATAATAAAAATTAAATCAAAATTAGCCGACAGAGTCTAAACGAGAGTTGTAGAGCATAATCTCACCTACGCGTGGATATAAAGAACATCGAAACGGAGCTCGTATGCGAGACATATGAATTTCTGAAGTTCGGGGCACAAACTTCCACCTCTGAAAGAGTTCACGACGTGAACAGGTGATGGAAAGAGCAAGTGGACTGATGACGAACGCCATGACCTGAGCAGGACCAAACTCACAACGTGAACATTTGAGGTTCACGACGTGAATCCAGAAAATTGGCCCTATAAATAGAACCAAAGGGCAGCCGGCCATGGTTGCTACTTCACCATTCTCTCACTCTCTATACCCTCTCTAAGCCTAATTTTAGCCCCTCGAAGCCTTGGTATCATCCCGACACCCGAAGCCAGTTCTGAAGCTCCGAAGATCCCGAGAAAAAGAGTTTTCGAGCCGAAACTCTGCCCGTGAAAAGCCCAATTTCTGAGAGAACATCCCGGTTTCATCGAAGAATATTATTTTAAGAGACGAAGTGTTGTCCAGTCGTCGTCTTATTAAGTGAGTGTATAGTCCCTTTCATCTTAGACATAGATATGAAGTAATTTATAAAATACGTGTTATGTGTATGTGTATGTGTGTGTCTATATATATATATATATCGTTTGTTTATTAAGATAGATCAGACATACCCGATCCGGGAATATGGATTAGGTAAGGAGGTAAATTTTAGATCTAGGAGTACGAATTATGTATTTTTGAACTATGTGTTCATCCGATAAGGTATCATGTGCATAGTCCCTTTCATGGACATGATTTTAATACAAGTATTGATTAAAGTATTAAATATATATGTATGTGAAATATTTGTTATTACCTGAAATACGTGTTAGATATATATTTGATTATATACAACGTGCGAATCAGTTATGGTTCAATATGTGTTAAGATGTGTATATATGATATTATTACTTAAAACTATATGTTAAGTATACACTAGTTAGCTTTGCCTAAACGGAGATAGTATCGAAAATTGATTATAAGCATTGTACGTTTGCCTAGTGATGGGTTAAGACTTAAAAAGGGATGTTTAGTTCAATTAAGTTTGGACATTGGGTAGCCTCTTATTTAGAGTACGTGTGTGGTGAGATCGATGATCGGTGGAGTACGTCCTACGTACAGAAGTACATTTTATGTACGAAGTCCTTTTCAAAGCCATGTGTCTTAGGTGCTGCTTGTGTCGGGGTATTATTATGTTCTTGGGTACGAGTCCTACGCATACTAGAGTCCTATAATGTGCCAGAAGTACTATCATGTACAAAGTCTTTTTGACACTATTGTGTGTCGGTTACGGGAGCGTACGGGAGTACTCTATTAGTATTTCCCCATACTTTTTATTTTTGAAAGAGCTTTGGAGTCATTGTTGGATCAAATGTTCTATGGTGCTTTTTACAAGAACACTTACAATTACCAAATACATGGGATGAATGGTAGCAACATGTGGCCACCTACTGAATTCATACCACCTCTTCCACCATTGAAGAAAAGAATGTCAGCTAGGCCAAAGGTAAATAGAAGAAGAGATGCATCAGAAAAGCTTCCGAGACATATTGTGTCTAAGACAGGGGAAAAAATAACATGCAATGTTTGTAAACAAGTAGGACATAACAAGGTAACATGTCCCCTAGCTGAAAGACCTCAAGTGCAAAAACCTCAAGTTAGAAGGCGGCCAAAACTAAATGTGAAAAAAGGAAAACATCAGTCGGTGAAAATGGTAAAGGAGCACAAGGAGTTGGTGCAGGAAGAAGTGGATCAAAATTAGTGCCTTAAAGACAAAATGGAGAAAATTCATTAGGTAAGTGTAAAAGAAAGAAATCGGAAAGAATTATCAGGATGAAACTCGCTAAGAGGGTTAAGGGAGAGGATGGGAAAGGAGATACTAGTGCAAACCCATTGGACCTTAATGATTAGGATATGTCTTTCTTGTACTTGTTATGTTTGTACTTCGTCCTACTTGGTTGTTATGTTTGGAATTGGTTTGTTCTAGGTTGTTATGTTTGTATTTGTAGTAACTTTGTATGTTTGATAAAAATTGCTACTTGTTTGTTTGTTTCAGACACATTTGTACTTGTTTCCTTGTTATTTAATGAATGTGCATGGTGCATTTTACATAATGTACATAGGGTCAATAGTTTAAGTAAACAATGGTAATTTGGTTAGGTTACAAGGGAACATGTGGTCCTTGTAACATCACTGAACACATGTGGTCCAATAATTTGGTTGGTTGGTTCGTTGTGGTCCTTGTATAATTTAAAGGGTAACATCAGTGGACACTAGATCGTTTAAGACATTAACTTTAAGGGTAATATAATAAGCAAAATAATATCAACAAATTACACAAGCATTCATGTTAAACAACATGTTCATAATTTACTCCAAATGACCTTGATTACAACTTGTACATAATTAAACCCAAAAAAAAATACCCAACTACATATTAGGTCGACCTTCAACTTAAACACCTTAGACTGAAGCTTTTTCTTCGACCTAATCAACCCAGTTATGATCACACCTTCATCGTTGCACTGGATTTCATCAACCAAAGCTATAAAACCTGAACAGGCATCCTGACCAACAATTATGTGCCACAATTAGTAAATGTTAAGAAAACTAGGGTTAACATCACAAGATGAACAAATTGCAATTTACCTTGTTGGGACATGCATAAAAAGTCTTTCCTGGGTTATTGCTAGTATGCGATCCACATTCCATGTTCTTCATTGTTTACCTTGATAGTCGGGAGTATTTGATAGAGAAAAAAAGTGAGAGAAAGAAACAAGCAGGTATAGAAGAAGCATTTGACAGATTTCTAATATGTAAAACAGACTAAATTACCCCCACCGTGCAAGGCATGTGGGGTTCACTAACACAATAATCTTTCCTTCTTTCCACTTACAATGCAATGTTAACGTATTTTTTTCATCATAAAATTTAGAAAATAACATGATAGGAAAACACTTTGAACAACGAGCATGTTACTTACATAACACTTGTCATCAAGACAGGTCTTTTACATTTATCTGTGAAGTTTCCTAGAAATCATCATTACCATCTTCCAAAAGGTTTCTGGAATATTCTAATAAATCTCTAGGAATCAATTAATATTCTAGCATTTTAATTAATTGAAACTATTTAATTAATTACCAAAATAATTTCCAATAAATTTATTAATTCATAATAATAATATAATAACTTATTTTTCTAAATTTCCTTATCGCTAATTGTATAATGATGACAACCCAATAAGATTTTGTTATTATTTAGAAATGTTTAGTTAATGACATTAAACACTATCTCCAAGACATGCACTCGGATTGTCTTTCGTGTTAATCTTAGTCACATTATATATATATATATATATATATATATATATATATATATATATATATATATATATTCTATTACCGGCTTATAAACAGTACCCAATGTAACAACCCAAATATCCAAAGTAAAAATTTCATTTTTATTATAATCAAAATACTATTGTAACTTTGTTCTAAACTTTGAAAAGCATTTCAATTAACACAATTATCAGAGTCCAGTCCCAAAGATCACATATTGCGAAAAACACGGGTGTATGCGTTGCGATCGTCCCGAGCTCTTTCATTTGAAAACTGGAGTACTGAAACATAAACTGAAAACTATAAGCACAAATGTTAGTGAGTTTCCCTAATACCACATACCATATATATCCAATGATCCATACATGTCATACATAACTGTGAGCCATACATATCATTCATATACCATAATCAATAAGTGTGTTATGTGCCAACCATAGTCTTGCCATTATACCACAAGCCACCTCGTGGTCTTTCTTTCCAAGCTGGGGGCAACAACACTTGGTCTTACAGACAAGCGCCAAGATCCACCTCCTGGTCTTCCATGCAAGCATCACAAAGACAACTAGAATACAACTATACTACTTAACTAATTACTTGATAGAGTTCAGACCCTGGTCTTGCATACAGTGTGCCATGAGCCGCCTACTGGTCTTTCATACATAATGCCAAGGGATAACCCCCGGGTCTTCCTATAATACATAAACCAAATGGGCGGAAATTGGTGCCTTCGACCCATACAACAGTGAGGAGACTCGCCTCGAATGCTGAAGCTCACTGCAAGAAATCATTAGTTGCTACCTTGACAACTTCTCGAACTAACAATACCAAAATATCACCCAATTAGCAATTGGGTTCCAAACCATGATCCATAATCCATACTTGGGGTAAAATAACCATTTTACCCCTATCCTAACAAGATTCATAACTAAGGCCCAAGCCCAAATCCCACAATATCCAAAACCACAAAATCCATAAAAGCCCACTAATGGCCCGATTTTCCAAATTGGGCCCAATTCCATACAGGCCTTATCCTAAACCCATATTTTACAATTCAGATTGCTTCAAACACCTCTTGGGACAAACTTGATCAAAGGCATAAATCAAAAGTCAAATACAACGGCCCAAGTTGACCCAACTTGCCAAGTTGTCCTTCAAATCATCGAGTTTCTTCATTAAACTGCAAAGATCAGGCAAAACCCGCTCAACTCGCCGAGTTCACCAGAAATCCAACCTCTTAATTCATTAAGTCGACCTTTTCGAAATTAAGGGCTTCTCAACCCAAATCTTAACTGAAATGGCCTCAAGAAGGGTAAGTTTCCAACCTTACCCCTAAGAACCACCAAAATGGGTTTAAAACCCAAACCCTAAACTTAAAAGGGTAAGGACTTAATTATTAAGCAATTATTCCACAAGGACACGACTCCGAGATGCAGATCTGACCATAAGAGGCTAGATAGCCATGTAAAGTTTCCAACTTTACACTTATTCATGATTAGAATAAGCTCAAAAGCTTAAAAAGGACCAAAAGAAGTACTTAATGAATGCATGAAGCCCTTAGGACCATAAAGTTGGCACATTTATTCCAAAAGAGCTCATGAAGATCATAGATCTGGAAAGGATAAACACTTGGGACTTCTACTTCCTCAACAACCACCTATCCATGGCTAAAAGCATACAAATAAACCCAAGAAGAGATCTAAGCCAATACTAAGCAAGGTTGGAGCTTTATACCCGAAATGTGCTGGAAATGGAGCAAAGAACCAAGATTTGAAAGCTCTTACTTGAACCACCACCTTGCACCAAGCTTCTCTTCCTTCAATGAGCCTCAAACACCCAAAACACACCCACAATGAGCTCACAACACTCAAGGAGGCTCTAGGGTTTTGAGATTAGGGTTTAGGGGCTATGGAGGCTGGAAATGAGGCCAACACCTGGAACTTAAGGTGTTTAAATAGGGTGCAAAACCCCAAAATTAGGGTTTCTTAAACAGCGCCCAACTCGTCGAGTTGGCTCCTCCAACTCGCCGAGTTGTCTCATTAACCTTGTGACCAAAACAACCTCTACTCGCCAAGTTGAGGCTCCTCAATTATTAACCTCACGATTATTTATCTTCAACTCGTCGAGTTCGACTTGAAATTGACATAATTCCACAATTAACCTTCTAGATTTCGGGCGTTACACCCAGTCATATATATATATATATATATATATATATATATATATATATATATATATATATATATATATATATATATATATATATATTCCTGGCTTATGAACAGTATCCAGTCAGCTGGGTACTGTTCATCGGCCTAGGGGCTAAAATGCGCTTAGTCATCAACTTCCTTTCCCACCGTCGATCTCAGCCAATCTACTTCTTCCACACATCACCCGCTCCTACTTCTCACTTCCATTGAACTATTGATATTATATTGCATTGGGCAATGACAAATCTAGTGTAATGGTCTTGTATGTCAATGCGTTATGTTCACTAGTTGAACATCGAACCCTTTGTGAGGTATATTGCATTATTAATTTCACAATAAATTGTAGTGCATGACAAATCGCCACATAGCTTAGTATATATGTAGTTGATGGTTGTCGAGATCAACAATTAAATAACCATATGTTCTAACACAAATAAAAATGTATAGTGGCAAAAGGGGTCCAATCTTTGGAGATTGACTCAATTTGTCTATCTATTACATCCTTTTATAACATATCTTTATAAAGAGAATTAAATAAGGGGGTTAGTTGGTTTGTTTATAACTCTAAAACAACAAGCTAATAATGTAAAGGAGTGAGAAAAAGTAATGTTGATGTAAATCAATAAGGTTGGGATAGTTAACATTGGAATTTCATCATATACATCCGGACGTTTCCTATTAATTTGATGATACTAACTTCTAACTACTAACCAAACACGCAAAAGAAAGAAAGAAAAAAATCAGCATAGGAGTCATCAATTTCTATATCAACAAAATATATATGTTTTCCAAATCATCATAAATATAAAATAAATCAATAAAAAATAGTGAAATACAATTGAATTCTCAAGAACATCTTATAACAGGGGGATCCTAATCCTAAGCTAGCTGTTGGTGGGTAAGATTGTTTCTAGACAATTTATTTGAACCGGATGTTGTATCATCAGTAGGCTGAAAATTCTTCAACATGAAAGAGTGGGTGAAGAATAGTGTTTTTACACCGCATAATCTTTGAGTTCGATACACTTGTAACATATCGTCCCTAACATGCCTAAACTCTAAACTCGGATTTGCCTAAACAGTAGGTACATATCGAGTTGCCAATCCAATGATGTGACAAAATTAAACAACTTGGTGTTACTATGTTTCATAGTACCCTTTGCAATTTATTTCATCCGGTTTAAAACACAAACACATAGATAGATAGATAAATAAATAGTCATACTTCATTCGGTCTAGCTACTAGCCTACTAGATCATATGGTGGGTTAAAATAGTAAAAGACTAGACTTAAAAAAATCAGAAGTGTTATTAAGAGGTCATTTTTTTACTTGGAAGTTGAAACCAAGTCCATATATACAATACAAAACCTTTGATTGACTTGACAGGCACAGGCACAGAAAACCGTACACTTGTATCAAATACAATACGTACAGTGTACTCTGATCAAATGGCACTGAACCATGCCAACAAAACAACACAGGAAAACCAATATAAGTGTTGTAAAGTTTATTATATTTCTTTACAGGCAAAAAAGAGGTTTTTGTTGATCGAGTAGATGCCCATGTAGACATAGTTTTGGAAATTTACAATTTATCTCAACATGTTTGTTTGTATGCCATATATGGAATCATTTGGCTTTGCTTTAATTTTGCATTCAAAACAACAAAACAAGTGATGATCTGTTCATCCAAAACGTTTCTTGAATAGCTGATGTCTCTTTGCCGGATCCTTAGGCTTGCTCTTTGCAAAACCTCCCTTTTGTCCACTCCTGCAAACCAACCAAACACGCGACTTATATATATATATATATATATATATATATATATATATATATATATATATATATATATATATATATATATATATATATATATATATATATATATATATATATAACAAAAAGAAAAAGCCATATAATTAATAATTAAATAGGCCACCAAACCAACCTGAACTCATGATAGATATTTCCTTTAGCTCCTGACATGGCACCCATGGACCCCATCATACGCTTTTGTCGTGCAATGTCATCTGTATCATCTTCCAAGCTTAACTTATCATCCCCAGCACTTAACACCTATTATATACATATCATATCATATCATATCAAATAAGCATATGTATGCTAACACACCTACTCCTGATGCTTGCTTCAAAGTTATACCAGCAACAGAAATTCAGCATTAAGTCAAGACCTTGTTAAGAAGAGAAACTTGGTCCTTGAGACAATCATAGCTCAACTCTGCCTTACTGTCTGGTGGAGGCAGACTTGTTATCACCTGTTCAAAACCAACCACACAAATATTATATTAATCTCGGGGTTTTTTTTTTTTGAATAAACACTAACTGATGAATTACCTTAAAACTATAACCTTGATCGATCAAAAATTGCTGCCGCTTAGTTGAGTAGTACATTTCCTACATCATTCAAGCATGTCTTTGACAAATTAGCCATCAATTCATGATACGTTTGTCTTTTTTAGACCTTCAATAATACTGTATGATATATTATATTATTACCTACCTGTGTATCTGTAGATACTAGGGAGTAGAAGAAGGCATTATATTCCTCTTTTCCACCTGCAATTCTATCCTGCAGACGACCCTACACTCCACATCCTTAAAATATAATAACAAATTCAAATTTTAAAATAATTAAATAATTAATTAAAAAAAATTACCTTAGCCCTGAGAATACGGCCAAGACGTTGGGCTTCTTGACGTCTGGAACCAGCATGTGATGAAATTTGAATAACTACATTTGCTTCCGGAATATCTATTGAATTATCTCCCACCTACAGCAAACAAAAACAAACATTTTAAAATTTTAAAAGACAACGTACACATGAAACAAACAAACATTCATTCATTACCTTTGACAGGAATACAGTGTTGACTTTCTTGCCGTTTTTGAATTCATCCAGTATCTTTGTCCTTTCAATATGGCTGAACACCAAATATAAAGTTTTTAAATTTAACATGTGCAAGCGAAGATAAAAGGTTGCCTTTTTTTCTTTTAAAGTCAAAAATATATGGACCTTGTGGCACCATAAATCATTGGTTTACGAAGCTTCGTTGCATACTCCGTGAGTGCAAAAAGATTGTCAGCAAAAACGATAACCTTATCATCACGTTGTTCCCCATGGAACCAAATAAGAAACTCACAAGCCCTAAACTTGTTAGGGTTCATCACATATAATGCCTGCATAACATACACAATTATCAACTACAATTACTATTGATTCTAATAAGATCATACATACATACATACCTGTTTCTTCTTGGAATTTTCATGTTTTAGATATTCAGCAAAAAACTCTTTTGTCATTGGACACCACACTTCAGCACATTGCACATTTGCAATGAATCCTCCTTTAACCAAATCCAACCAATTTGCCTCGTATAATTTCGGACCAATAAGAAAATTCAAATCCGTAATCCTTTCATCCTCTCTAACAAGTGTAGCTACAAAACAATAAAATATATATATATATATATATATATATATATATATATATATATATATATATATATATATATATATATATATATATATAAAAAACTCCAACCTCAGACAAAAGAACATTAAATCCTTAGTATTCCAGAAGCATACCAGTAAGCCCAAGCTTGCAGTGAGATTTAGTGATGCTAATAACTTTACGAAACATATGTGCAGGTACCACGTGCACCTGAAATTTGTTTTGTTTTTTTGGAATATAAGGGTAAAATGGTCATGATTACTGTATTCAAAAGTGTATGTGTATGTACCTCGTCCATGAGTAGCAAACCCCATTCTCTATTTCTTATTTCTTCAATGATTTTCTCAGAGTCTTGGGATCTTTTACCACCAAAAGCAAGCATGTTGTAAGTGGTGACAACAACTTCAGCATTTCCACAAATCCTTTCTTTACTATCGGATGTAAAGCGACATATATGTTCATCACGAATGTTTGACCATAACTTGAATTGAAAAGCCCATTGGTCAACAGAAACAGCATTTGTTGCTAAACAGAGACAGCTCTTTTTAATCCTGCAGGCTGCAGAAACCCCCACTAAAGACTTTCCAGCACCACAAGGTAACACAATGATCCCAGACCTTGCTCTTCCTGCAGCCTCAACAAATGTTACCAAAAAACTCTCTCTCAACAAATACAAATATTAACAACTTTTTCTAATCAGCGTCTAATTACCATTTCCAAACATCTTACTAAGACTCTTCTCTTGATAAGGTCGTGGTTGTGCTTGAGGCTTTAATTCCATCTCAACATCCGGATTTATTTGCGCAATTTGCTTATCAATAATTATCAATTAATTGTAGAAAAGACTATGGGGTTGAATGTTTCTTTTTCACAGCTAAGCTATACATGACTGTTTCTTTTTTACTTAATCTGGAAAGAACGACTTAATGGGTTAAGTCAAAAAGCTTATGAAACCAACCGTTTACCTATTTTCCCTTTTTATTTTTCCCACCCAACTCCTCTGATGTTAAAACTGATGAATATTGTTTAAAGCCATGAACATTGTGAAAACTGTTTGTTGGAATGTATGGGTAAAAATTAACAGTTAGTCTGTTTACAAATCACATTGCATAATGAACCAAGAATGTCGTCATACAAGTATGAGAGAGAACTAACAGTATCATTGCGAAAATCATACTCCTCCAACATGGGATAGTTTAAAGCATTTGGCAAGCACCTCTGCTTTACATTTTCAACCTGTCAAGTAATTAATTTTCTTCAATCAATGATGCAGTAAATCTACAAATCACTCTTCGACCTTTTTTTTTAAGTGATCGTTATAAATAAGATGACCTTCATCAGAAACGGATACAATGTATCATATACTATACATGAGCGGGGTCAATTTCAAATGAATGAGCTTCTTTTTCTTCAGCTGCAGCTGCCAGCTGTGCTTCTGTTAGCAGTTCCTCATGTCTGCCTTCAACTTCACCTACTGATCTACTAACAGCAAACCCATCGTCACCCTGAATGTGAGAATAGACAGAATGATCAAGATCAATCCCTCATATAAAACAACATAAAAAAGAAGAATAAGAATAATAGCTACAACCTCGTTGGAAATCCTCGCTCGAGATATGACTTCATCACTTAATAATCTCTTCAATACCTGCAAACACCAATCAGATAACAGAATTAATAATTAAATATTTGAATATCCATCCATATACAATCTGTTGTTTAAAGATTAAGAAAAGAATAAGCAGTCTTGCCTCCGGGAATGGAGATTCAACTAGGTAACGATTCTTTTTCAGTACAAGCTTTACTTTTCCATAATTGGATGTTGAAGCATGAATGAAATCGATCATCTCTTTAGGGAGCTTCGTCTTTGAAAGCTTGTTCAACACAGCTATTATGGTTTCAGTTTCTAGACCCACTGACACAGCTGCATAAAGTGAGTGTGGAGTCAGGTTGTACTCATGCATCGACTCTGGCCTATATATAAGCACAAACACCCCAAACATGAAAGATCAATCTCAGATTTTTTATATATATACTGATAGTTGAGATGCAGACTTATATATATTACCTGCAGACAGGTTCTGCAATTGCAATTAGAAAATCATAAGCTTGTTTATACAATGGAGAGAAGGTTTCTAGAAAGATCCGGCCATCTGCACAAGCCCATAATGGCCGATTCACATGATCTGCTTTAAGTTCCAATTTGGTAAAATCTCTCTTATTTCCTTCTCCATCACCTGCTTATACAAACCAAGAAAACATTGATTTAGATATGAAAGATATCAAATCACTATTAATATATAATACTTAGATAAAAATACCATCAGGATCATCCTCACCAATTTCTTCAACATAATATGCATCCTCCTCTTCAAAAGTTGCAGCTTTATAGTCCTCCTGTCATGTGTTATAACACGCATATATATATATACATTAGCCGACTAGGATTACTCAATCATTCTAGGAAAGGTTTCATTGACTTTTGAGCAAATCTTTGTTTTCTCATGTGAAGGTTGAAGTATAATCTAAATGTTCATTGATATGAGATACCCTAGTTCAGTTATCAATTCATCAAACATAGTGAAACAGTAAGACACTTC
The DNA here is from genome assembly GCF_051521515.1 of Lactuca serriola. Classification (NCBI taxonomy): domain Eukaryota; kingdom Viridiplantae; phylum Streptophyta; class Magnoliopsida; order Asterales; family Asteraceae; genus Lactuca; species Lactuca serriola. The sequence continues at coordinate 217,373,031 of NC_136409.1, forward strand.
CAATATACCAATTGAAAATAGAATAATCAAACGGTGACAATGATGAACAGTAATTTAACTTCTTTGTAGGATTAACAGTTCATCAACTTCAATGAACCAATTGTCTAACCTAACCCTAGATGTAGTAGAATTCAGATTTTCTTTAGTTAAACAATTCTCCTACCCAAAATAATAAAATCAAATGGTGTTAATAACAATTAACAAATTACAAATTCTTTTTGCGAACAACCTTGGCTGATAGCTTGTGCTTCTTGCTAGGTCTCCCACTTGTATCACCTGCGAGCAAACACATAAAGAGTTAGATAATTATCGCATTCATCCATACAAGCTTTTGTGTTTTGATTGCGATCCTTATATGTTGATCATAAATTAGGGGTTTTTTTCTAAATTAAATCCGAATATACCGTGCCCCATGATCGATCGGTTCTTAGATTTGTCAACCGAATCAACAATTCGTGTGTGCGGATTGGGAGAAGATGAAGATCTTTTCAGACAGTATAGTAGTGAGGAAATCACTGACAAGTGCAGGTTATATACTTATATGGCCGAGTTTTGTTAGGCGGATGTACGGAATGAAAACGGGAGGAAAGGAGGAGATGATCTTGTTCCCGAGTTTTTTTTTTTTGGTGGATTTGGAAAGAAAAGAACAGAAGATAAAGGAAGATCTTCCCTCCTAATCTTCCTCCCTGGAGAGATTTGGAGAGAAGTCGACCGTATCTTCATCCAATTTGTTTGAAGTTTATCCAATTACCCTTCTTATCACATACAAGATTTCATCCTCAAGCCGTTCATCAGGTCTTCATGTTCGTCCCTGCAATCTTACACAGATTGCACATAGCTAAAACTTGTTCCTTTTTTTCTTTTTCTTTTTTCAATTCAGTGTTTGTATTTCAACTGAGAATTAATCAATGTCATATCAAATAATGTATATGGGTATTCTTTGAGTTTTGAATCAATAAACTGAAATCTGTTTTGGTTAGAGTTATTTTCTTCTTGTTGCTTTACGTGTGTGGCCATGTGTATTGACTCATGATTCTAAGTTGGGATATTATTAAAATACAAGAATAGAATGTTATGTAAAATTATTAGTGCGCAGTCACAAACACTTTTGATGTTTTCATCAGCCAAGTTTTTAAACAATTCTTTTAATTTTAAACATTCTAAAATTTTCACTGTTACTGTTGATGTTTTCATCTGCCATGTTTTTGACCTTTTTGCCCTTCTACAATTAGAGAATCATGCTCATGTAAACACAATGATTCAGGTAATGCCATTTATTCTTGACTTTTTTGCCCTTGTACAATTAGAGAATCTCACGTTTCTTGAACTCTTATCTTTCTCACTGCTACATTCTGCAGATGTCTTCCTATCTTGACTCAATAGGATTTCTCCTAAACTAGTTTCACTTGTAGGATTTGTACATAGATGCTGCCAAAAAAAACATAACACGTTTCTATGTTTGACTTATTTTTGGCTTCACGAATTGAATTTTGGTTTTTGGAGTCTTAGTATGATTAAATTGCATTGTTTTGGACATTTTTTAAATTTTGGTTCCTTTTTAGTTAGACAAATGCTAGTAAGAGAGTCACAAATATTTTCATTTTAATATTATTTATATTTGCTATCCGTCGATATTTTAATTGAATATTATATATTGGTGGTATTTGACTAAATATGTGTATGTGTGTAAAAGAATGTGAAGACACAAAATGTGAAGATGACATGTAGATCAACATTCTTTTCCAGTTAGAACTATGTATGTAATATGATTGCTAAAAAAATAAATGTAAAATTGTAATGTTGTTTTTTTTTTCTTTTCTTTTTCTTCCAATTTGGGAACACATTTTTTTTTAAATTTCTTTTTTTTCCTTCGAACTCGGGAACACGAAAAAAAAAATTAATCATTTCCTTCCCCTCCTTTTTATTTCCTGATTTCAGTTTTAGGATTGACTCAGAAAACGGTTAATTGGAACTTTTGATTTAGCAGACGAGACAATGAAATTTAAGATCATGCACTTCCAAATTTGCAAAAGAGACCCGCTTATTATTTACATCTTTTAGTTTAGTTCTTTTAAAATTGTAAATTTAAGCACAGTACCCTCCAAATCAAATTATATATACTAAAAAATTATTTTTTTATATTTTTTTAAGCTGAAATTAAGAGGACAACGTTCCATATGCAAGCCTTACATATTAAATTAAGAGGACAACATCACGACGATGAAAATTCTTTCTATACTAAAATTAAGAAGACTAGTGCAACTTTGTTTGTGAAAAAAGAATATGAAAGGATAGAGAACTTTTTTTTATTAAATTGTTAAATAACTCGTTTGATAAATAAGTTAAAAATATATCTGTTGGTAAATAAGTTTTGCGAAAACACATATTTATTTAAGAACTCCTAGGCAAAGAATCAAGTCCTTCTTATGTTTCCAAAGCATTTTCATTATGATGAGAGATCGGTGAGTGATAACTACCATCTCATAGGAAGGAGATTGGTGTGGTATCTTGGAGCAATATGGAAAATACTCTCATCAAATTAGACAACATGTTTAGAGATGATAATTTTGGTTGTGGCAAAGTTTAGACACCGGAAGTCACGATGTTGAGATGGACACCCTAAGAAAATGCAGGGTGTAGAATGAATAATTTTCTCAAAATTCGAAAATTATTCATCTCATAGTGCATCACAACTTCATAAATTCGCACTGTGACACAATGTCTTTTTTAGCATAAATTCTTTTCTTCCTAATTTTTTGTGGTTTGCATCTATAAGAATTATGGTTGTTGCGTAAAATTCTTAAAAAATTAATTCCACCGACATGTCTTAATCAACATAAAATTACAAAGATAGCGCAAAAACAAGACCTTGCGAGAAAACTTAGAGACAAGTTCATTTTATAAGGATCTCTAACCTTGATCCAATCATACGATCACAATCTTGCAAAGCATAAAACTAAAATCATAATCTCAAAACCTTTGAATCCCACTAATGATTAATAATCCAACCAAATGAATTGTTATTATAACCCATTAGTTGATGAAATATAAGGTAAATAAATTAAATCTAAGTAAAGAGATCATATGGCACAATGGACCCATTTATATTGATAGGATTAACCAGTCCTCTAAATCTTCAAAAGCTCTCTTCACAACAACTCCAGCCTTCACAGCAGAGACATCGACTTCTACCGCAATAAAATTTATGTTTTCCTAAACATCAAAAACACAAAATTAAATCAAAACAAAATAATATTGAACCCTCAAGAACATATTAACAGTTCATTCCAGTGCAAACCGGACTACATCTGAAAAAGCAAATAAATAAATAAATAAAAATAAAAGACTCACCAAAAACTTGATGTTGTTGACTGAACCACACAACGTTCATTATCCGCGATATCAATCTCCAGTCTTTTCATGATTTTATTTTTCAGATCATAACTATATAAACCCGTATTAGATCCGGGTTTCCTAAAAATAATATATCTCTTACTTTTCACACTAGTCACAGGAAAAGAAACAACACTCCCAGGGAAAACCCTCAAGCACACATAACCCAATATACATATCGAATGAAACCTCTCCCATTTGGTCTTTTGAAAACCTTTAAGCATCCATACGTTGACTCGGTCAAACGAGACTTTATGAAGAAGAGTAAGAAAACCACCCATTTCAACCAAAGAATACCGATTATCCATACGATAAACATCCGGTAAGAAAGTTTGACGAAATCTCTCTTTAACTGTATCCATAGAAACCAAGTATTTATCACTATGAACATCCCAATGAAAATACCTCCCTTGAACCGAAACCGGGTTTTCCCAATAATACTGTCGTTGACCCGTATACGAAGTCCCATTGACTTTTTTCCAAATTATCCATGCGTTACTTGGGATATTACTTTCTAACACGAGAATCTCGCATTGGATTGGTGGGCCCATGTACACGTGGACGACTTTGTATACTTTTTTGAATGGATCGTTCGACATGCCGAGTCCACATTTGCAGTTGTAATGTCCTCCACATGATACGGAAGGTGATGAAATAAATGATCCTTGTTTGGTGATTAGGTTGAAAAGGTAAAGAATTCCGATTCTAATTGAGTCGGTTAGTAGAAGGTACTCATTACACCAAGATTTTATACAACCATGAAATGGTATCTTAATAAATTGTTGTTTCATTTTTAGACCTTGTTCTTCTTCCCTTATATCCATCAGACGAATTGTGTTGCTTCCGGTTGACGTTTGTAGGATTAGGGAAGCGTGGTCAAACAAGATGTTGTTGGTGATTAGGAAGAACCATCGTCTGCAGACGAATTTAACCTTGTATCGGAGTAAATCAGGTGGAAGCTTTTTGAGGATCTCTAGAAGGACGTCATCGGGAAGAAGGGCAAAACCGTCCAACGATTTTTTCTTTTTGGTCACATGTTCGGATTTAGATTGTCTTCTGCAACTTCTCAATGCCCTCTTCAAGGGTTTCTGTTAGAAAATAATACATACATTATGAGTTTTTTTCCAAGCCAACTTTCATGGGATTTTAGAGAAAACGAAGGTACGCGTCTTAAATTATAGGTCTATTTAGAAGCACTTATGGTAATAATTAAGAAAGTACTCGAAACGAAATTTGCATGTTTTATTGTGCATGAAAGTAAGTAACGATACTTTTTTAGGTATGAGTATGATTGTCACAATCTAAAATGCTGTAAAGAATATGATCTTCTTGAAAGCCTTGATATAAATATCTTTATGCATCTCTATTGCAATGAACATACTTCTCTTCCATTGATATTGCATGTTTTACAAAAAGATTGTATCCCCAACTCATAACCTTGATGTAAATAAACACAGACCAATAGACATCTGACTTCCTATCTCCATAAGCTATTTAAACATAAGACATTGCATTCGTACTCTATAAGAATCCAACTACATCACCTTGGATAATGCAAGTGTTGTCTAACAAACAGCTAAGACAATTCTAGGCAATTTTCAATGCAATAAAGAAATGTATATCATTTTTCAAGAAGGACCAAAAAAGAATGCATATTTCATCTCTAATGAACTGAAAATAAGAGTCGCCTCTCTGTTTGAAACAGATTGAGCACCGCAGAGATAGATCCCATACACATCTTCAGCCACTAGGGACAAATTGGAGCATCTTATTAAAACAGATGTCCTAAATTGAAGTCCAGCTAAGGTTACCTAGTGCCTAGTAGTAATATCACCTCTAATTTCTATAATCGCTTAACCAAATGAGCTAACATCCATTAATCGGATCTTATAGAGTCCGATCGTATCCTCCTAAACCAAGCAAAACTACACACCCTAAACTACGATTCGACCAACACACATCAAGAAATCTTAAGATACCAGAAAAGGGGTACATAAACAGCCACATCGACGAAATTGAGAGACTACAAAATGATCAAGAGCGAACCTGTAGGTGATTAGCTTCCATTTGAAAAGAAATCGACGGTTATCGGAGTGAACCTCCCGGAGAGTCGTCGGGGGAATCCATAGAAAAGGGGAGAATCAGTTGTGATCGAAGTTTTTCTAGGGCTCAATCGAGCAGACGCGGGAGATTCATACGCTTCCAAATGTGGCCGTAGCGGTGGGTTTTGAGTTTTTCACTTTTTCTGGCAAAATCTCCAGATATATATATTGAGTATCGACTATATTGACTATTGACTATTCGGTCAAACATTGATTTCTTTTTATGCTATAAAATTAAATTAAGTAATAGAATTAATTTTGATTTTAAAGCACATTATTTGTGTGGGCCGTACCGAACTTGCTTCATTTCCTACCTAGAACGTGTTCGGCAAAACTAGCTGGTAGCAAGTAGTTTGTAACTACATGAAATAGCATTTGGATTTGGGGCGTTTTAATTAAACTAAACGCTAGAAGTTTGTAGTGTCAAACAAGACTTTTTGTTTTAAATGGAGCATTTTGTCAAACGCGCTAGAAGCTAGAAGCTCTCAAACGCTCAAAAACGTCATGTGCCGAACACATCCCTGTTACGTTGACTAGTTGTGAAACGCATGTATTACATGAATTAATTTAAGAAAAAAAATAAAATATAAAAATCAAAATATTTGAAAACTTTGAATTTATAAGAAAATATTTGAAACTTTCGAATTTATAAGAAAATAAGAAAATTAATGAATTATTATAATGAAAATGTTTTTTATCTTTTAAATTTAAATAAATAAAAGAAACTAATGAGTTTTAACTTTGAGAATTTTGAAATTAAAATGTAAGTTCATTAATGAAATTGATATAAATTTATTGCAATTATTACATTAAAATATTATGTGGAATTTAATAAAATAGAAAAACTCAGAAAATGACATGTAGAAAAAAAAAATCAAAATAACCATAAAATGACATTTGACAAATTGAATGAAAGTGTGACATGTGATAAAAAAAAAAAAAAAAAACTTTCATTTATTAAACAGGATGACATATAAAGTTGTAAATTTGGTCCGTGAGATTTGTAATTTTTTTTAATTGTGTCTAAAAACTTTCCAACTTACATATTGTGTCCTTATTCATGACTTCATTGTGGATTTGGTATATCATTTAAGACCATTAGCTAATGTATGTTAACCTCCTCTCCTCCATGTAAGGGTATTTCAGTCATTTCTAATGTGACGAAGCCCACTCACCCTTTTATCGTCATAATGTTGAAGTAGTACCTATGTTTGTAATCATTCACTATGTTTATCTTGACTTTGAATTGCATTCTTCTGCAATCCCATTCATTCGCTCTAGAGAACCTTAATAGAGAGCAAGATCATAGTTCAACGACAATCGTGTGGAAGATTCATCCATTAGGTCAAAACTACGACCTCACAAACAAATATGGTAAGTTCATATGTGTCCATTGAGTATATAAAAAACTTTTTAATCAACTATAAAGATCAAAGTTACTAACTTATATTGAATGCTTTTATGTTTTATGTTGAAGAACTTACTCTATTTTCCATAGAACTTCATCGTGGTGGGAGGTTTACTAAGTTTCCAAACATTAAATATCTTGATGGTGAGGCTCTGTTCATTGATTGCGTTGATATTGATGAGTTTTATGTCCACGAGATAAACATGATAATTTGTGAACTAGGCTACATAGTACCCAATGATATACTATTATTTCAAAATGACATGAGAATGAATGAACTTTGGACTAAGGTTTTAGGGAATAATGATGATGTCCTCAATCTAGCTCGATATATTAGAGATAACAATGTCATAAAGGTATACATTAAACACGGGTCTACAAATCTGGTTACTTATTACATGTCTCCCAACCATCTAAAAGCGTAATTAATGAGGAACTAGTCGATGAAGGGGTTGAAAACCACGAAACAACAAACCTAGCAACCCCTAAGAGAACGATATCCAAAACAAAGCATGTTATTACCATATGCTAATCAACCAATGGGTGAAAGTTTGACATTGAATTCATAGAAGACACCTAAACATAACATATACCCCATCTAAACTCCATAACAACCAAAAACCATATCTAACCCCATAACCAAACACATTCCAACTACAAACTAGCATACCTAAGCCAAAAAAAAAAAAAAACAAAAAAAAAACCCCATAACCCAACACCTTGCAACTAAAAATAACATACACCAATCATAAGAAGGAAACTCAACTACAAAACAGACACATCTTTAACTCTCTAGTTTCATTCATCAATATGTTGTGTTCTTGAACCATGTTAATGTTTCTAAGAAGCCTTGGGAAGATTAATCTTGGGCGTATTCCGCTCGTGGCATTTGAGAGCTTCTTCCTTCTAGCTTTTAAGAAAACGCTCGTAAAAAAAAGTTCTGTTCGGTGACAACAGGAGCGTTTAGCTTTTACCTTCATCAAAACGCTCCAAAATAAAAAGTTGCATGGAGAAGCTTTTAACAAAACTCTTCAAAATCAAATGTTACCTGCCACCAGCTACCCATTACCTGCTAACCGCTAACTACTACCAACTACCACCTAGTTTTGCCGAACACGCCCCTTGACCTTGCATACATTGGTGGATCTCCACCAAAAAAAATACATCTTGATACCTTCAATCTAAAAAATAATGAGATTTTGTTCATCACCGTTAAATGTTATCACTACTCACAAAAATCATTGCATACATGTTTAGTGTTTAGGGTTAGGGCAAGAAAAAATGGCACCCATGGTTTTATGTTCGTCAAATATGTCTTCAATATTGTGATTCTTCTACAGAAACATACAACCATGGCAATTACGTATGAGCTCCACCAAAGAATGTGAATATCAGTGTAAAATAGAGATGTTGGTGATGAAGTTGATGTTTGTTCAAATTTTATACAATGGTTATTGCAAACCATAAGGACCTATTTGAAAGGACTGAAATACCCTCACGTGGAGGGAATTTGAGGAGGTTAATAAACTTTGTTTATCAGGTGATAAGTGGATGGAACAAATCCACAATAAAATTCTTCAATAAGGACGCAATCTACAAGTTGAAAAGTTTTTCAACCCAATCCAAATAAAACCGCAAACAATAAGAACCAAATTTACAATTTTGTCTTAATGATATTTAGGTATATCAAAATTTGCATTATAACTGTCAAATGTACGATTTTTGTTTCCTAATTTATTATAATACCTAAGTGAGTTCAGGTTTTACTTTATCTTAACTTACATTGTATTTTAGCAAATTCGGGAGGTTTTTAATGAATACTTTCCGATCGGTATATAGCTAATTTGTATTTTGTTTTGTCTTCATTACTTTCCGCTTTATATTTTGAAGATTCTTGACTCAACAAAATTTATTGTTATTTGGTAGCCTTATTTGCTTATAAATCTAAGAAATACGTTTCGGTTAGGGGCGTCTCGATGATTTTTAGGGCCCTGTGCGAAAAAATAAACTTGGGCCCCTAGACATAAATTTTGTTATATATAAGCAAAATTCGATAATACTACGATAAGTCGATAATTATTTGAAAAGCAATAAAAGAATGATAATATAAAATCTAATTTTATATAGTTACATGAATCACGATGCTCTCATAGCTTTCTTAGAAGCAAAGTTGTTCGCCAGCTCTTATAATTAACACACTCCAATATATTTGTTATTAATAGCTATTATTTCCAAGTCATTAAGTCTTGTTTGTGACATTGTGGACCGTAAGTAGGACTTTAACAGTTTTAGTTTTGAGAAACTTGTTTTTGCATATGCAACGGTTACTAGAATAGTCAGTAAGACTCTATATACATTAATTGCATTAGGTAAACAACTGATTTTTTTCATATAATTTAAAAAAATCAGTGTGTTAATAGCTTCACTTTGTAAGAATTCATCAACTAACTTTAACTCCCGATAAAGTTAAGTGCGGGATATTTGATCATTCATCATACTTAAGTGCGGCTTCAAGACAACTACAACACAACTTAAGAACTTTGTCATAAAATTCCTTCAATTTTTTTGAAAGCAAAGAACCAAAATTCTTTTCATACTTATTGAATTGTTCAAACATTTTAAGAGAAGACATCGATTGAAATTGAAACAATCACACACACAAACGACAATATAAGTCGACCGATTCTAAAATTAAAACATTGTAGGTGAGCATTAGATTTCTCATAAGATCGATTCTAATTTTTCAACTTAAAATAATTGGTTAATAAATAATCTAAAATTGAAGGCCGAATTTTTTTTTTGAATCGAGAGATCTTATTAGATTTTGAAACTTATAATTTTGATTTTTGAATCTAATTGTGCATTGATTCCAAAACAATCGGCTAATCAATAACAAAAAACACACACCCTCAACCATTTAACGAGTTCAAGAGAAGTACTAGCGTTGTAGTGACTTTTGACTTAAAATGACGATAACTAGAGGGTGAATTGACTTTGATGATGATACCTTTTAATTGATTTTATTTTTGGAACTGGAATACTAGTCTACTATAACGAATTTTATGTAAACATTGGGCCCCCTACAGGATATGGCGATGTGCGGTCGCCCACCTCGCACACCCTTAAATACGTCCATGGACTTTCAGTTTTGATCATTATCGCTATATAAAAGTACTTTTAATATTATCTACTCTAATAAATGAAGGTTTTTTTTGCCACATGTCACACTTTCATTCAATTTGTCAAATGTCATTTTGTGGTTATTTTGAATTAATTTTTTTCCACATGTCATTTTATGAGTTTTTCTATTTTAATAAATTTCATATAATACTTTAATGTAATAATTAAATAAATCATCTTTAATAAATGAAAGTTTTTTTTTGTCACATGTAAATCTCTAATGAGTTTTGGCACTTGTCATTTTGTGATTTTTTTAAACAAATAATATTCACATGTTAATTTACGTTTTTTTTTAATTTTTAAAATTAAAAAACCACGTAATCTTATACTCATATATGTAAAGTATCAAATGTAATAAATATTATAATAAATTGCAATTAATATGTTTCTTCATTCCTTATTTCAAAATTTTATTTTAAAAAATATTTTTTATTTATATTTTAATATTTTATTTTCTTTAATCAACCCATGTATATATATATATATATATATATATATATATATATATATATATATATATATATATATATATATATATATATGGGTTTTACACCTAGTCTACTCTAATAAACTCACACTTCATTCAATTTCCCAAATGTTATTTTGTGGTTATTTTGAATTAATTTCTTTTCCATGTCATTTTATGGGTTTTCTATTTTAATAAATTTCACATAATACTTTAATGTAATAATTACAATAAATATAGTAATAAATGAATATCAATTTCATTAATGAACTTACCTTTTTATTTCAAAATTACCAAATTTAAGCTCATTAGTTTATTTTGTTTATTTGTTTAAATTTAAAAGATAAAAAAAATCAATTTTAATAATTCATTATTTTTTTGTTTTTTATAAATTCAAAGTTTTTAAATATTTAGACATTTATATTTTTTTTAATTAACTAATATAATACATAGGTCTTGCACCTACTTTAGTCATTAAATATTACGAAAACACAATACTTTAATAATGTTATTTATTCATTTAGTCATATATACGATTATGTATCTAACAGAATACTTTGTATCTAACATCTAACACGATATAATATAGGTATAAATATGATTACATTTAATGTGTTCACATCTTTAAATTTTGGCTTTAAAATTTATATGGAAAGTAAGTGATTGTTTAGATATTGCTTTTTGTTTAATAATATTATTTTTTTCTTGTATAGATTAAATTTGCTAAAATCACATGTTTTTTTTAAATTGTACATTATGGATCATGGTCAACTCAAATGAAAAAAAAAAAAAAAAAAAAAAAAAAAAAAAAAAAAAAAGTGAACGACAAATGCTTTTCTACAGTATGCTAGGCAAATTAAGAGTTGTTAAATCTTAAATATTAATTAAAATTTGCACTAAAAAAAAGTTTGTTTGATAAATAAAAACTTAATGCTTTAATCTTAAAAAAAAAAAAAAAAAAAAAAAAAAAAAAAAAAAAAGATATCTATTAATCTAAAAGGAGGCTTTTAGATTTAGGGGTCGTTTGATAGTTGCTGATTGGGTTAGAGCTGACCGAGTTAGGAGTTTACTGGGTTAGAAATGCTCACTGGGTCCACATCTGACTGAATTTATGTTGTTTGATTTATTTATGACTGATTGTGCTGAATGATTAAAATGACCATATTATCCTTATGTTGTTCTTTTGTGCTGGATAAAATAATTATACAAATAAAAATTATCACATAAAATCCAAATTAAACATACATAATTAAAAATCCAAATACGAAGTGTAATACAAAACCCAAATACACATTGTCATACATAATAAAAAAAATATATCATTTAACGTGAACCATTTGAAAGTAACTGATTAGCAATCTGGTCACGCAAAGTAGTCATATACTCAACGGCTTCCGAACCCCATTTCATGCCTTGTATGTTTTGGCCTTCACTTCCTCCACCTCCCACATTAGGAGTAAAAATAGTGTTTTGTTCAAAGTTCGTAAATAGGTCATCTTGAATATCGTATTTCTTTATAAAATTATAGACCGCGACACAGGCAATGACTATGTCTCTTTGCACTGGAAAAGGATAAGGAGCCATACATTTTAAAATTGGAAATCTCGTTTTCAATACACCATAAGCACGTTCAATGTAATTTCTAAGTTGTTCATGAGCATGATTGAACCTTTCTTCCTTAGTTAAAGCTCTGTTTCTTCGAAAATCAGCTAACCAATACCTAGTATTGCGGTAAGGAGCCATAAATCCACGGGTGTTGGAGTATGCGGCATCACAAAAGTAATATTTATCTGTAAATGGGTGACAAATTAATCATATTAACAATATAGATAATAAAACTTATAGAAAAATGACAAACCTGGTTGAGGGAATGGAAATCCAGAAGTCGGATTAAATGCAACTTCTTTCAAAACTTTAGAATTGTGTGCTATGCCCTCCCATCCCGCCCATACAAAGGCGAATATCATATCAAAATCACAAATTCCTATTACATTTTGATAACATTCACCTTTTCCTCTTCCCCTATAGCGAGTTTGTTCATCAACGGGCACAACTGCATGTACAAGTGTTCCGTCTAGTGCACCTAATGCTCCAGGAAATATGTTTTTTAGCCGTCTATAAGTTTCCGAGGTATTTCTTGTTGTATTAGAATATGTTGGTACAATAGTTTCTCTTGCAAAGCACATCATTGCTTTTAACACTTCATGAAAACATTGATGAATCGTTTGTATGGAATGGTGAAATCTTTCTTTAACAGCTCGAAAACGTTCATTATGTCCTATAACATGTAAAAATATAGTCATCTTCTCTTCAACGCTTATTGTCCTACTATATTGCAACCAATTTCTTTGAGTAAAATGATTGCATAATAATACAAATGCATCTTGTGTAAGACGTATCATATCAAAACATTGTATAGGATCTCCGTGTATCAAATCTTGTGTATATGCATGCCCAGTTTCTTCCGATTCGTTAGCTTTTATTCTTTCAATTCTTTTTTTTCTTTTTTGAACCAACATCAACCAATAGCATGAGAGTATAAGGAAACCTAAAAACTCACATTCCTTATCCATATGTAACCTGTTACATGTTAATACAAATCACATAAATTTTATAACATAAACCATAAAATTAATCAATAACATTAAAATGGATGACATATAACTTCATAAAATAAAAATCCATAACAAAAAAGTCAATACCAATTAACAATCCTAAACATAACACATAAACAACCTAAACTTAAAAATCCTAAACATAACACAGAACAACCCTACACGTAAAAATCCATAACATGTACCATAGTATAAATCCATAAAGCATAAAGACAAAAACATCCTAAAGTCATACTAAAGTCAACCAAGTAATCCAAAATTCTTTCCCGCACTTTTCACCCACAACTCACAAGTCGAAGACTCGAGGCGTAACCAAATCTTCCTGTTACCAACATTTTCAGCGAACAACATAAGTGCAGTGATGTACTTCGGATCAGAATTTCCCCACTCCAAGCCTTTCAATTTTTCAATACATTCATCCATCTCCTTGTCAAGAGTATTAGTTTGCGCGAACGCTTGAGCCGCCTTCATAATTTCCTTGCCAACCTCTCTTATGTCATCATCCAGTGTGTCTGTGGGTGCATTTCGTTTTCCTCTTTTATTTTTAGACCGAGCAGACGAATCTCCACTTGCATGTGACGCACTTGTAGGTGGGGGTACTGTTGAAGCTGAGGCTGGGATATCCATTTGAGATGGAGTATCTACCATGTCAATATCATCATAATCTTGTGTAGTAAAGACTTCTGCAGGATGAGGGAGTGTCGAAGATGGTCCCCAACTAGCAGCACCGGTCGAGGTCGCACCGTCAAACAACTGGGCACATAGATCAGGGTAAAGGAGGGGTGCATTTCTTAATTTCTCAACCATCTTGTTCGACTGTTTGAAAAAATGATTTTATTATTAAACTTTTATAAAAAATAATAATGTGTTTTAAATTAAAAGATTACCTTCGCCTCCGCTTTCCACTCTTCATCCGTCATTTGAAACGTGTTTGTAACAGGATTATAGAGATTCCCAGTTTTGTTTCTTAATTTCAACCAAACTGCATACTTGCTTTTCAAGTAGTCATAACGATATTTCATTTGTTTTTTCTCAACAACAAAGTCGTGTTCTTTTTTTAGTTTCTCAGCTATTGTATTCCATGAGGTACCTTTGAGACCACTACCCTCCCTACCATTACTTGTTAGTTCTTGGATACATGCATCTAGAAAAGTTTTGTTCACAAAATCTGAAGACCAACTAGCTCTATTTCTCTTTTCTGTCATGTCTAAGGAATAAATAAATGATAAACAGGTTACACACAATTTTGCACACATATATACAAATATATATACATATACACGTTTAGTTTTTTAGTATAAAAATTTAAGAAGTAAATTAATGTCTTGTTAATTTTTATAACGAAGAAAATTTTCAAAGAATACGAAAATATAATAAATATGAAAAAAATTTCTAATTATCAAATTTATAATTTTGCTAAACTTTACAATATTGTTATTACTAAAACAAAAAACAAACATGATTATATGTTTCAATGTACAAATTCAACCATCACAATCATATATATTAATCACTAAAGATTGCTTACAATATTCATTCTTAACTTTTTACTCTATAAAGACAATAATTTGCTTATACTAACATTTAGACATACACACAAAAACCGGTTTGGGCTATAGGATCCGATCCGATCCGAAAACCGGATTTGGTCAAAACCGGTTTTGACCGAACCGGATCGGATTGAACCGGCCACCGGATTGAAACCGGATCGAGACTTCGGACAGCAAATCGGATTATACCCCAGATCGAGAACCGGATTTAGTTGAAACCGGATCCAAAACCGGTTTGAAACCGGATTTTTTGTTACCGTTAAAAAACGGGAAAATTTGATTTTTTTTTTAATTTACTAGCCGTTAGAACTAAAAAAAACGGCTACTTTGACTTTTTTTGACTTTTTGGCACTTCTAAACACCTATATATACCTTTCATTTGCTACATTTCAATTTTACACAAAAAATTTACTACTTATTTTCATAATACTCAAAAAAATGAGCTCGAGAAATTCAACCGCGGGTCAAGATTCGGATGCAACGGTGGTTAAAATCATACCAACCACTCGGAGTAAAGAAGTGTGGGAACATTACGATTTGTGTTTGTTGTCGAACGGGAAGGAAAAAGCGAGATGCAAGAAGTGCGGAATGTTTTTGGGAAAAGATAGCAATAGCACGTTAAGGAGTCATACAACAAAAACTTGTCCGGCTGTAAAAGGTCAAAGCGATCCAAGTCAACCAAATATTACTCCCGACGGGTCGATCTTCATTTACAACAATGATGACCTTCGTGAAAGTTTTTGCAAGTTCGTGATTCAAGAGGGCTATCCTTTCAACCACTTCGACAACCCACGATTAACAAGGATTTTGCGGGAAAAAATGCAACCGCAATACCGGCAAGTAAGTCGCACTTCTCTTAGACGTGATGCTTTAAAGTATTGGGATATAGCCAAAAAAGATATGCAATTGAAATTTTTAAATATAAAAACCGGTGTTTCTTTTACCTGTGACGTTTGGTCCTCCGCCGGTAGTTGTCCCAAAAGCTATCTTTGTGTCACGGCACATTGGATAGATCCCTCTACTTGGGTAATGAACAAACGAGTTATTGCTTTTGAACTTTTTGCGCATCCTCACATGGGGGCAAGATTATTTGCAATTTTAGTAAGTGTTATAGAGACTTATAATTTACGCGACAAAATCTTCTCTATTTCGTTTGACAATGCAAGTAACAATACCGTCGCGGCAAAAAGATTAATTGCAAAATATAAACCTATTTTGGAAGGCTCGTTTTTTCATACTAGATGTGTTTGTCATATTATTAATCTTGCGGTACAAGATGGTTTAAAAATGATAGATTCAACGATTGAAAAATTCAAAACTGTGTTAACTAGAGTTTTTGGAAAAAATAAAGCTACAATGGAAAAATATCGAAAGTTTGCCATTTCCATTAACGTAACTCCATATAGTCCTCATTAGGATTGTGACATTAGATGGAGTTCAACATGCATGATGTTTGAAAGTTTGACACGTCAAAGATGATGGGTTTTAGCCATAAGAACTTTCCTATGTGCGCATGCAAAACCCTAATGCTTGGATCTAGGCTTTCTAATTAAACATGCTTTGAATCCAAGACTTCTAATGGCTAATTAGGTTTAATAACAACATTGAAACAGATCTAGAACCATACCTTTGAATTCCTTGTTGACCTTGTTGTCTTGGAGCTTCTAGAGTCACAAATGTCACTCCTCTAATGGCTTAAAAACACCAATAGCAAGGAAGATGATTTAGGAGAGAGGAGAGAGGAGGAAATCGGCCAGGGTTCTCTTAATTTTGGTGAGGTGCCGATTTCCCTTGCCCATGGGATCTATTTATACTTGTAGACTCCTTAAGGGTTACAATCTAAACCCTAATTGGATAATCTTCTCTTAAGGCTATCCAAATCCTTTCCTTAGATAAGTCATGGATGATTTTGAAGCTATCCTAGCTTCTAAAATCCGTCCACTATATATCTATAAGGATTTATAGTCTAAAGCTTAACTATCAAACAATTGACAGTTTATACCCCTTTATTTAATTAACCTCTTTAAGTCACCAAATTAATTCCAATTAATTCTATGACTTATATTAATCAAATAACAATATATTATTCTTTATATTATTCCCATAATATATTAATAATATTTACTCTCTCTTAATAAATCATCCTATCAAGTTGCTATGGTGAATGCAACCCAAAAGGACCATGCACAACCGGGTCAAATACTTGCCTAATATAGTTGCAGCCTTAGACACTATTCCAACAGTCTCCCACTTGGATAAGTCTAGTAACTATATGCATAAGTACAATTCGGTTTGCAATCGTAGCTCTCAAAGACGCTGTCAAACTCTGATCTAATCAATCTTGTCCTTTAGATAAGGGATCGTACAGTCCTCTGTTAGATATCATGCTGACAATCCTATGGAATGGTTAGTCAAGCATTTAGGTTTCTCGATCTCTGATTTATTCGACATAGAACTTAATCGAACACATCAATTCAGTTCTGACCGGGCCCGACACATAAGTCAAATCAAATCATCGAGCGGCCGAGATATCACTTTTACCTTCTTAGATAAAAGTTATAGATAAACTTCGACTTATATGCATTTACTTATTCAATAATCAACTATACACAACAATGCGTTTTATAACACCGAGTTACTGATGCGTTTTCGCATTATCAATGTACAATCAATTAACAAATAACAAACCATATATCTAGGGTTTAAGACTATATGATATTATCGTCTTGCGATCACCTTTTTATATCATATTCCATAAGGTGATTCCAGCAAGCGCGGGTTTGTTCCAATGCTCAAAACTAGTTCATAAGCACTCATGAACGTTGCAGCAACCCTTTGCTATGTCTAAAACCATTTAGACAATCTACACACCAATTCATGACAATCTTCATTCATATCTACTTCCAACATATGAATGATTGTGGATAATTTGAACAATTCGATTATTCCTAATAAACTCAATTATTCTGGAAGTCAAAACATGCAAAGTGAAACAATAGCTAAACAATTAACATAAGACAGTAACATTACTCATAAAGAAAACTCCTTTATTCAATCATCAAATGTTAATTACATTTATCTATTACACGTTTCTAATACTATCTAATCTATGCTAATATCATCCTTCAGCCCAATACTCCTAGCATGCTGCAAGTGCTTAACCCTACTCAGTCCCTTCGTAAACGGATCTGCTGGGTTATCTTCTGATGATATCCTCTTCACTACGAGTTGTCCTTCTTCTACACGATGTCTAATGAAATGATATTTTCTGTCGATATGTCTTGATCTACCATGATCCCTCGGTTCCTTGGTCAAGGCAACCGCTCCTTCGTTATCACAGAAAATCTCCATAGGCTCCTTTATGGCGGGTACAACTCCAAGATCACCGATGAAGTTCTTCAGCCATATTGCCTCCTTCGACGCTTCGCTCCCTGCAATGTACTCTGATTCGCACGTTGAATCAGCTACGGTCTCCTGCTTGGAACTCTTCCATGTCACTGCTCCTCCATTTAGGGTAAAGACCCAACCCGACTGCGAACGGTAGTTGTCCCTGTCGGTCTGAAAACTGGTGTCACTGTACCCTTGCACCTTCAAGTCATCACTCCCTCCGAGGACTAAGAACCATTCCTTCGTCCTCCAAAGGTACTTAAGGATATTCTTCACCGCAATCCAATGTGCTCTGCCAGGATTCCCCTGATATCTGCTAACCATGCTCAAAGCGAAGGCTACATCGGGGCGAGTACAAGTCATATCGTACATGATTGAGCCAACTGCGGAAGCGTATGGTACTCGGCTCATTTCTGCTATCTCAGCCTCGGTACTCGGACTTTGAGTCTTACTCAACTTGGCATTACTCTGTATCGGTAATTCTCCCTTCTTCGAGTTTTCCATACTAAATCGTTTTAGTACTTTATCCAAGTAAGTATTCTGACTAAGTCCAATTAGTCTCTTACTTCTTTCTCTTACTATCCTTATTCCCAAAATGTAAGAAGCCTCTCCAAGGTCCTTCATAGCGAAGCACTTCCCGAGCCAGGACTTAACCTCCTGCAAAGTCGGGATGTCGTTTCCTATGAGTAATATGTCATCGACATATAGAACGAGGAAGCTTACTACACTCCCACTGGCTTTGACATATACACAAGATTCGTCTTCGCTTCGTACAAATCCAAACTCTTTGACTTTCTCATCGAAGCAAAGATTCCATCTGCGAGATGCTTGCTTAAGTCCATAAATGGACTTCTCAAGATTACACACTCTATTCGGATGCTTCGGATCCACAAACCCCTCTGGCTGAGCCATGTAAACATCCTCAGCCAACTTTCCGTTAAGAAAAGCGGTCTTGACATCCATTTGCCAAATCTCATAATCATGAAATGCGGCAATTGCTAGCATCACTCTAATAGATTTAATCTTCGCGACTGGTGAGAAGGTCTCATCATAGTCAACTCCGGGAGTTTGAGTAAAGCCCTTCGCAACCAATCGTGCTTTATATGTGTGTACCTTTCCATCCACGTCGGTCTTCTTCTTGAAGATCCACTTGCACCCAACGATCTTACGTCCGGGCACATAATCAACCAAATTCCAAACTTGGTTATCATACATGGAGTGGATCTCGCTATCCATTGCCTCTTTCCATTTCGCAGACTCCGGGTCTGCCATGGCTTCCTTATAGCTATTAGGTTCATCAAGATTTATTAGTGTACCATCACTAATATACGTGTCCCCTTCGGTAGTAATATGAAAACCATAAAACTGGGGATGAACTCTAACTCTATCGGAACGTCTAAGAGGTAAGGATTCGTCAATCGGTTCAACCGGAGTTTCCTCCTCGGGTTGAGTGCCAGCGATAGAGGTTCCTTCATCTATCGACTCTTGAATCTCTTCAAGTTCGATTTGCCTCCCACTGTCTCCTTGGCTTATGAGTTCTCGCTCTCGGAAAACTCCTCTCCTCGCAAAGAAGACAACATTGTCCTTCGGTCTATAGAAGAGATATCCAAAGGATGTTTGCGGGTAGCCAATGAAAATACATCGCTCACTTCGAGGTTCGAGCTTTTCGTGAGTATCTCGTCTTACGAAAGCCTCGCAACCCCAAACCTTGATATGTGCCAACGAGGGAGCTTTCCCTGTCCACATCTCGTGAGGTGTTTTGGCAACCTTCTTAGTAGGGACTCGGTTAAGGATATGGGCGGCAGTCTCTAAGGCATACCCCCAAAAAGAGATAGGTAGTGAAGCACGACTCCTCATAGAGCGAACCATATTCAATAAGGTTCGATTACGCCTTTCTTCCACACCATTCAACTGCGGTGTCCTAGGAGGCGTCAATTGCGAAACTATTCCACACTCCTTGAGATAATCGTGGAATTCAAGACTTAGGTACTCTCCTCCTCGATCGGATCGAAGTATCTTGATTTTCCTGCCCAATTGATTCTCCACTTCATTCTTAAACTCTTTGAACTTTTCAAAGGTTTCTGACTTTTTCTTGATTAAATTGATATACCCATATCTACTGTAATCATCGGTAAAAGTCACGTAGAAGCGGTTCCCATCCTTCGTGGTTGATCTAAACGGTCCACATATATCGGTATGTATTAGGTCCAATAGACCCTCACCCCTTTCACATGTACTTGTGAAGGGTGACTTAGTCATCTTTCCAAGTAAACAAGACTCGCATGTGTCATCTTCCCTAAGGTCGAATGACTCCAACACTCCATCCTTTTGGAGTTGGGCTATGCGTTTCTTGTTGACATGTCCAAAACGACAATGCCACAAGGATGCTTTATCCATACTAGTGGAAGAATCTATATTCAAAACATCATTTCCTAAGTTATCAACAATCATAACAGTTTCATATATTCCATTACATGGTATAGCTTCAAAGTAAAAGACACCATTTAGATAAGCCAAAATAGAACCATTCTCATTATTAAAAGAAAATTTAAATCCTTGTCTATATAAACCATGAAATGAAATGATGTTTCTAGCCATTTCTGGCGAATAGCAACAATTGTTCAAATCTAAACATAAATTATTCCTAAGTACTAAAGAATACACTCCAATCTTGGTCACAGGCGACGATATTCTGTTCCCCATGATTAGATTGATCCTTCCTTGCTCCACATCCCTACTTCTTCTTAGTCCCTGCACATTAGAACAAATATGATAACCACAACCGGTATCAAGAACCCAAGAAATAGCATGATTAGAATCGTTAGATTTAATTGTGTATATACCTGCGAAAGATGGCTTGATCTTTCCTTCTTTGATTGCTTGCAGGTACTCTGGGCAGCTTTTCTTCCAATGTCCTATCTTGTGGCAGTGGTGACACTCTGCCTCCTTCGGGTTAGGACAGGGCTTAGCGGGATCAACTTTGGTCCCACTAGAAGAGGCACCATCTCGGGCTTTGACCTTGCGATAGTTCTTCGATGAAGCCTTCCTCTTCTTTCCCTTTCCTTGACCAATAGCCAAGACAGGAGCAGCAAGCGGATTGGGAGTTGGCGCAACAGACTTGTCTTTGAAGTTGCTCTCAGCAACCCTCAAGAGACCTTGGAGTTTGCTTAGGGTGACCTCTTCTTTGTTCATGTGGTAGGTCATCCTAAATTGGTTGTACATCGGAGGCAAAGAGTGAAGCACCATGTCGATCGCCAAGTCCTCTCCAAAGTCAACATTTAACTTACGAAGGCGGTCAACATACCTTTGCATCTTTTGCAAGTGCACGGTAAGAGATTCTCCATGACCCATCTTAGCGGAAATCATGTTAGTGAAAATCTCATAACGCTCTTGTCTCGCGTTTTGGTGGTATCTCTCCAATAAGTCTTGGTGCATCTCGTATGGGTACATGTCCTCGTAGGACTTTTGGAATTCGGAGTTCATGGTAGCAATCATGATGAAATGTACCTTCGTTGCATCTCGCTCATGAGTCTCAAAAGCGGTGATTTCGGCCGGAGTAGCGATTTCGGGGTTGATTTTCTCGAGCTTCTCATCGAGGACATACTCCTTATCCTTATAGCGAGCAATGGTGCGAATGTATCTTATCCATTCGCTAAAGTTTGTTCCATCGAAGGTGACCTTTTGGCAAAGGCTCATCAACGTGAAAGAACTAGCAGCAGCGTTGTTTGCGTTCGACATCTACAAAAGAAAAAGGACAAAGATAGATTAGAATAAGAATCCCTAATTATCACCCAATAAGAAAATTAAGGCTAGGATCCAACAATAACATTTACATACTAGAAAAGGGATGTCGTAATCTAACATGGAAATAAATTGAAGGTAAGTGAATGACGATTCACTAATTCTCCATCACAAAACTTAACTATTAGTCCTAAGTGTATTGAGAATTCCTAGGTTCGAATGAGATTCATTGAAACTATTCAATGGCATGTTTAATTCTCGATATGCCCCTCTTGTTTGTGACTGGGATACCGAGGATCACAAAGCGGGTGTGAATTACCATGCAAATTCACATGGTGCCTTCATTGTTACAATCATCTATTCGATGTGTCGGTAAACCACACACGCTCCACCGAACTATGATAAACAATGAATCACCATTTTCCACCTTTGCTTAGAACCAATTAGTGTGCCGGTAAACCACACACGCTCCACTAACTTCTTAGCAAGGGTGCAAAGTGTAATTTCATGGGATTGCATCAATTCACTTTTCCTAAAGTAACTAAGATTGGGAAAAAAATTTTAAAAAAATGTGTAGTTACTTTGTATCACTTATTATACTTTTAATGAGAGGATGAGGTTGCCCTATCCTACCCGTTCGGCTAACGACCCTCCACCAATCAAGCAAGCGGTGGGTGTGAGTGTACACCCATTAAGCGCCATTTTATAGGCCACAACCTTATACCCACCTTATAGATCGGCTTCGTGAATGAGGCCTACTAACGGTAAGACTAGCATTTAGTTATACATATATATATTATTCTAGTAATATCATATTAGTATAGGGTTGTATTTTAAACCTTTTAAAATCTAGGGTTTGAAATTTAAGTTGTCTAAATTAAACTTTTAATCACAAATATAAATTTCAAAACTTGAGGGCAAGTTTTAAACATTTAAAACATAGAGGATCAAATAACAAATAATTCCAATTAACAATTAATATCCTAATTATCTATATTTGATTTTATTCAAGATTTCTTTGAAAGATAATTACCAAAATAATTAAAATAATTAATTAATTATCATATTAGGAAATTAAATATTTTATTAGTTGATAAATACCTTTAACTAGATCAAGATAATAGCCATATATATCAAAAAAATCGGATTTAGATTGATCTATTATGATTAAGGTAAGTTTCCAAAAGATAACTATGAAAAAATCCCGAATCTAGCCATTCCTGACGCCTGGACTCGCCGAGTGCACAAAGGGACTCGCCGAGTCAGGCCTACTTGTCGAGTCCACTTTGGAACTCGCCGAGTCCATGACTCAGAAACCCAAAAACCGAATTTTGCAGGTTTGTTTCAGTTAATCAAGCAACAATTTAAAGAAAACCAAGCTAGACTCTGATACCACTGATGGGTTTTAGCCATAAGAACTTTCCTATGTGCGCATGCAAAACCCTAATGCTTGGATCTAGGCTTTCTAATTAAACATGCTTTGAATCCAAGACTTCTAATGGCTAATTAGGTTTAATAACAACATTGAAACAGATCTAGAACCATACCTTTGAATTCCTTGTTGACCTTGTTGTCTTGGAGCTTCTAGAGTCATAAATGTCACTCCTCTAATGGCTTACAAACACCAATAGCAAGGAAGATGATTTAGGAGAGAGGAGAGAGGAGGAAATCGGCCAGGGTTCTCTTACTTTTGGTGAGGTGCCGATTTCCATTGCCCATGGGATCTATTTATACTTGTAGACTCCTTAAGGGTTACAATCTAAACCCTAATTGGATAATCTTCTCTTAAGGCTATCCAAATCCTTTCCTTAGATAAGTCATGGACGATTTTGAAGCTATCCTAGCTTCTAAAATCCGTCCACTATATATCTATAAGGATTTATAGTCTAAAGCTTAACTATCAAACAATTGATAGTTTATACCCCTTTATTTAATTAACCTCTTTAAGTCACCAAATTAATTCCAATTAATTCTATGACTTATATTAATCAAATAACAATATATTATTCTTTATATTATTCCCATAATATATTAATAATATTTACTCTCTTAATAAATCATCCTATCAAGTTGCTATGGTGAAGGCAACCCAAAAGGACCATGCACAACCGGGTCAAATACTTGCCTAATATAGTTGCAGCCTTAGACACTATTCCAACAAAAGAATCGCTTTGCAATTATTTTACGACACAATTTCAAAATGAAAAAACCCGATTTCGGATTATGATTGGGATTTGATGGAAGAGTTTGTGGAAATGTTAAAAGTTTTTAAACAATCAACCACTTTTCTATCGGGTGTGTATTACCCTACAAGTCTGTTGTTACTAAATGAATTATGGTTGATGTCCGCACAATTTGAACGTTTTGAACAAAGAAGTGAAATATTTGTTTTGGTTACGAGACCAATGAGACAAAAACTAGTCAAATATTTCAAAGAAATGCCACCACTTTTTACTTGCCCCGCGGCATCAAACCCATGTATCAATGTTACGGGTGTAGAGGCTTTGATTACCAAAATTGCTATGTCTTTAAATTTGCACAAAGATAACTCAAACTACAACCGTAACCAAATAAACATTTTTAATGATACTTTTACTAACTTGTTTGACATTTACGCTACAAAATATGGCAATATGTCAAACACTTTTGCAAGTGTAACCGATTCTACTAGCGGTGCATCGGGTAGTGGTGGGGGTCGAATGGATTTTCATATCGACCTCTATAACTATCTTTTGGAGGAGCAAAACAAAAGAGCACGCACATTAACGCCTAGTAGCGAACTTGGAATTTATATGGGTTCAAACTTTTTAAAATTCATGAGTGCACCACAATTTAAAATTTTGGATCTTTTGGCTTGGTGGAGAGAAAAGGAAGCACAATTTCCTATTCTCTCTGTCATGGCCCGTGATTTACTAACCGTCCAAGCTTCCACGGTAGCTTCGGAATCCGCTTTTTCTTTTAGTGGAAGAGTTTTATCAAAGTTGAGGACGAATCTTACCCCGGTTGCGGTAGAGGTTTGCGTTTGCTTGAAGGATTACTTGGATTATGTGGAACGTATACAACACTTGGCATCACTAGAAGGCCCACTATCACAAAATTT
The DNA here is from genome assembly GCF_051521515.1 of Lactuca serriola. Classification (NCBI taxonomy): domain Eukaryota; kingdom Viridiplantae; phylum Streptophyta; class Magnoliopsida; order Asterales; family Asteraceae; genus Lactuca; species Lactuca serriola. The sequence goes on from NC_136409.1 coordinate 217,397,973, forward strand.
TGAACCGGAGATCATGGATGAAGAATATGCACAAGGCTTATCAACACCTCCGGAAGACGAAGACGATGACGATGAAGTCGAAGACGAAGACGGGGATGAAGAATATGGCATTGATGAGACCCCTAGTTGCTTGCGTGGCGGTTGAAGAATAATTAAATGAAGGCGACACGAAGTGGAAGACCACAAAAACTATTTCCATTTGACTAAATGTTATAACGCCACTTTATTATTATTATTATTTAACTAGTTTAAAAACTCTTTCTAATTCGACGTTTGATGTATGTTTTAACTATTTTAATGTACCCATGTTGCATTTTGTGTTATATTTGAGGTCCAAAAAATGTGTATTTAAAAAAAAAAAAAAGAGAGAGAGAGAAAATCGGATCGGATTTCGGATCAGATTAAACCGAATCGGATGCGGGGCTCGGAAAACCGGTCAAATCCGGTTTGAAACCGGTTCGGATTAAAGGTTGAATCGGATTCGGCGTGACCTCATCAAACCGGATCGGATCAGATCGTGTCTTTGTGCATGTCTACTAACATTAATGACATAATTTTTGGCATAGAGTAGGGTAAAGCAAGAAAAAGAAACATGCTTGTTCAATCAATTAAAGATGAATTGTCAGGTTTAAAATGGAACCCATAACTCTTAGATACAAGGTTTTCACTACCAAATGATATAATTAAAAAAGATGAAAGTCACACATCTTCAAGATTTCATGAAAACTTGACATTCACATAGGTTGACTGTGAGTTTCGTTGACAGCTTTAAGAAGATAGAATACCACAAAAATATATGGACAGTTATGGACTATTTTGCCCCTGATTATGGGGTATTGACAGAAATAACATGCAAATTTTTTTTTCAAGTTCTGGACAGTTTTGTCCCTCACTATGAATACATAAAAGCAACGTTAAAAGATTAAAAACAAACCTGTTATGTGTTGTATTTGATCACGGACTGTTGCTCTGGATGACGATTGTTGCAAGGCTTTTGATCGATAAGGGAAACAAGAGGTTGCGTCGATCAGAGGTTAACGGGGGCAGCAACGATTTTTTTTGGATCGATAGGGCAGCAACGATGAATTGTCAATTAGCAGCAGCAGCGTTTTTTTTTCCTTATGTGTTTCTCGGTCCATCAAGTTGAAATCAAAGACCGAGTCCTATGTTTTCATTGGACCGAGTCCTTGGTCCGAGTCCTATCCCTATCAAACATGTCAATTGATATTTTACGGACTCACTCCCTCTTTGGACCCAGTTAGATACGCTATCAAACGTCCCCTTTACTTTTTAAGTAACTTATATGAATGATATTTATGGTTTGTAATTTACACGTGTTTAGCGGTTTAGTCCTTAATTTTTTCTTTAATTTGGATCATCCTTATAGTTTTGTTTTATTTTGATTTTGCTCCCTAATCAATATAAAAGGACAAATTTAACTTTATTACTTCATTTACCCTTTATATGTCTAGTTTTTAATTAACTTATTAATTTTTTTATTATGTACATCCACAAGGAAAAATATCTCATTTAAACATAACATGCCTTAAAAGAAAAAAGAAGAGGAGACCTATCTCCCTCATTGCCGCCCCCTTTCGTTTCCTCTCCTGCAGGACGAGATGATCTTGAACAAGTAAAACTCCACTCTGTGTGATGTAAATCGCCATTTTTTATCCAAAGAAGCCCATCATACATTTGTGTTAGTGCACATATTAATAAGCTTATGTTTTACGTTTCCAAGTTACTAATTTTGACATTTAGCTACTTTGCATTTCAGGTATTGTCAAATGTCAAAGAAGCAGTTGGGAATTTAAGAAATGAGGTTTGATGTTAACTTTGATTTATCTTAGCTTTTAATATTTATCTTTTAAAATTCACGGCTTGATAGAAGGAGAGTACTAGTTTTTTTTTTTTTTTTTTTTTTTTTTTTTTTTTTTTTTTTTTTTTGGTGAAAGTGCTGGGATGGTGGCAGTGATTGATTACAGGGTCTCGATCGATTTTGACCATTGTTGACTTTTTTTGTTGTTGTGAAGCCCTTTGTCCAAGATTCATTTCTCCCCTCTCGAAACCAGCTTCAAAAATGCATTCAACCGAATACTTTGTTTCCAGAAATGCACCAAATTAAAACCAATGTTTTAAAAACCGGTTTTTTTAATAGAACCAGTCGGGTGACGTTTTCCGGTTCTACCGGATGGTCAAACCGGTTTTATATTTTTATACGTTTTTAATTATCCTGCATACATTGATTACAAATGTTAGTCCCCAAAACTTGTCATCTTTTTAGTATTACAAACGTAAATAGAATAAAACATATAAAAACAATTATTATATAAACCAAAATCAAATAAAGAAGCCCAAAACAAACACAAAAATCCAAGATTGTCCGGTTCAATCTGGCTCATTCCGGTTCAGTTCAGCCAGTTGAACCGGTTTTTTACCAAAATCAACCGGTTCAATCCAGTCACGAAATCGTTATAAAACTTGTACAAATCGAACCGTTGTCACCTCCGGTTCCCGGTTGGACCGGTTTTTAAACACTGCTTAAAACTAAAGTCTTTGTAAGTGATTTTCTTTATTTGGGTTAGGTTTTTATGGTTTGTAGATACTATTTTTTTTTATTGGAAATCAATGTTTAAATCAAGATTATGATTAGCTAGAGAATTAAAATAGATACACAAACTCATCAATCGAGAATCATTTTTCGAACTCTTGTCGGTTAATAGAACCACATCATCTTGAAATTCAAAGTATTCCTTTTTAGTTTTCATCCATGGTAAATCGTATGTTATCCAATGTTTTAAAAACCTGTTTTTAAGTTGAACCGATATGGTGATCGGTTCCCAATTTAACCGGTTCGACCGCCAGGTGAACCGGTTTCTATATTTTTCATGTTTTTTTCTATTTTCCTACACATACATACATATAGAAATTATGAATTTGATATTTACAAGTTCAAACATTAAAAATACACATAAAAATAAGTTGTAAATGAATCCAAATACATTAAAATAACACATAACCATAAGTTTTAGTGTTTTACATCAATCCATATACGTCAAAAAAAAAATAAAGTATAATATCGAAACGAAATATAGTTTTTGATGAATACAAACACATCAAATGAATTTATAACATTTAACATATGTTTTTATTTAAAGAAAACTAAATAGATTTGAAAAAAAAAATCAGCAAAGTTTATTATATAAATGGTTCTTTTTCATGTGTTTTTATTCGATTTAACTTGTTTATTTTGACCGGTTCAACCGGTTTTTTATAAAAACCGGCCGGTTCAATCCGGTTCAGAAATCAATGTAAAACTGGTGAAAGTTGAACCGCTCCTTCTCCCGGTTCGACCGGCCGGTTCAAACCGATTTTTAAAACATTGATGTTGTCTTATCGAGAAAAGAATTATTAAAAAAAAACATTAATTACATATAAAAATAATTAAATTTAAATTATCAATATTATTTTTCTTTTTCCTACAATATTTAAACCTAATAAATATAATAGATGAGAGATGGTCCAAACTCTAAAAGATATCGATCACATTACTTCAATCACCAACAATGTGGGACAACTCCCTTTTTACTTTTTATAAGTTGCACTTTATCATTTCCTTTTCGTTCACCTGCCATGTGTGTGGGACTCTAAACCTTTTAAATCTCATTATTATTTACTTGAGATATCGTAGTAGGAGGTACCATTCATGCATTTGAAGTAAATCTCTTTATTAATTTTTGCTCGTCTAATATTCTGTAATAAAAAAACCAAAGACTTATCAAAAGGTTTTTAGTGTGTTAATATTAGGTGTTGTCTTTTTTTTTTTAAGGTTGAAGGGTTAAATACCGTTTCGAACATAGGTGATTCATTAAGAATGGGTGGATTCTTTTTTCAAAAAAAAAAAAAAGAAAAAAGACTAAAGACCTTAATTAGTTTGTAAATAAATTAAATTCAGTTAAAAATTACGGGTTTGGTGCAAATTTTGTTTGAAAAACTGACCATCAAAAACATTTTTACTCCATTGGAAAGAAAACGGGTCGGCCCATGGTCATCCTTAGACATATCTCACTAATCAAAGTAGTTTGTCCCAAACAAATTTATAATAATCAGCCTATACAATAGAAAGAAAATTAACAATTCACTTTATTTATTTAAATCAAACAAATGTATATAGCATGTGTGGTCTGCATTTTGTCGAATACTACACAAAATGGAAGAGATAAATAATAAATAATAAATAATAAATAAACTCTTCTGAATATGTGGTCGAAAAATTTTAAAAAAAAAAAAAAAAAAAAAAACTTATATACAAGTAATATAGAAACTTATACCGGTGGATTATCATTTAATCGGACATTATACTCCGTGGTGGAGCAACAGGAAGGGGGTTCGGAAGCTTGAAGTTTTGTGTTGTGATAATCGTGCCTCCTAAAGCATCCATATGGCTGCTAATCACACCCCTAATGTGATAACCCTCCGCTTCAATGCCCACTTTTTGTCTTAAAAAGTAATCACGAGTATCCTCTTTCATCTCCTCGTTTGATCTACACCAAATCACAACAATAATATCTAAACCACCATGTTTGTTACCACATAATTTATTTATTTATTTATTTATTTTATTTTGTACGTTCTTGAAATTTGGTTCATAAAACAAGATTATTTCAATCTCTAATAACCCAACTGGATTTTACCGTTACCTCATGATTAACTTTGACCAACCACCACATCCGGCTGATATAAGATCCTCAACAATGCCGTCTTGTAGCTTTTCAGGCTTTCTTGATAACAAAATCAATGGCCATCCATTAGATTTAAGTTTTATGTACAATTCAATCAAGAAAACATGTTTCATATGTTTTGCCTCTCTAACACAATCATTCAATCCATACCGATTGTATCTGCACAATAAAAAATCAAAAAAGAAAAGATTCAGCTAAATATTAGGCTATATTTGTTGGACTAGACAGACCGGATAGGACAAGACTGAACTGGACAAAGTTATGGGACCGGACATGAAAGCTTTTTAGGGCTAGATGAGGAGGGCATTCCTTTTTTGGTGCAATTTTTTTGTCTCATTAATACTATCATTTTAAGTTTCAGTCTAATACATATCAAACGCAGTATTGTTTCTCTGTACCGCTCTTAGTCCATTTCTACACTTAGAAAAGCGTGTTTACCCGTACGACAATGGGTTGATACGAAGAGTATCGGCTGGAAGGAAGTCATCTATGTCCATTAACACAACATCATGACCACCATCATTTGGTCTTATGCCATTGAAGTAATTCTCAATGAGTGACACCGAAGCGTTCAACTCTCTCATGTAATGACCTTCTTTTATGTACTTCACAGCGACTTCCTTACAAAACCCAGGCAAAGAATACGCTTCCAAGTTATTAATCTCAGCGTGTTGAGATTCCATTTTGCAATGATCATACTTGAACGATTCAATAACTCCAGCTTCCCTGCTTTGACATGATTGTAACATCACAGTCAATGCAGTCAGCAAAGTCATCAATAAGATCCCAACTATTACAAGCCCCCCAATGAAGATAGTCGCAGCACATGATGACATATAGATCACCGATTCCATTCTAAATTGACTTCCCATCTCTGCACCAACACATGAAGAACACGATTTAATGATGCGATCTAAACTTATATGGAAATTTTTTCAGATTAGAAATCCAGAAAGTACAAAAGGGTAAGAATACCGGATCCTTCAGCACTTGTGAGACTCCGGGAGGAATACTCCCGTTCCATCGGATGGCCATATGCTGACATCTTCAGGCACCGGCGTTCTTAAAAAATTCTTATAGAAACCGACCTGCAAACAAGAAAGATAAGATTACAGATTAATAAACAGATCAACGTTCTTTTTTTCCCTAAATTAAACGGAAACAGGAGATACCGATATCCGATAATATCTTTTTAAGCTAGTTATGCAAGCATCTTCAGATTTCAAGTCAACTTACAGCATCTTGATACGGTTTGATATCTATACATACGGCAAAATTTAAATTTACCCGGAACATACTTGCGTTAAATTTGGGCTAAGTTTAGGAATTAAATAATTAAGTCGTCAAAAGATGAAGAAACACAGATAAGATAGTCGATGATTAGAATTTAAAAAACAGGGGAGAGAGGAAAGACCTGATAGCGACATTGAAATTGGTCGAAGACGGAAGCGTGATTGATTAAATGAGGGGAATAGACTAGTAATATCCATAAATCAATTGGTCAAACTTAATTGTTTCCTCGGGATTTGGGATTGAATCGGATTGGATGAGGAGACGTAATCAGACTAGAGAGAGAGCCAGTTCACCTCCGATAATACTGTATAAAGTTGAAATTCCACATAAAGTGTATCGAAATTGGATATTAAATCGATTTTTCATATAATTTGGATGATGATGATGATAGGTATAATTTTGGATCGTCTTGATGGGAACATGGCCATGGAGCTTCGGTGTGCTGCTGCCACTAGCGACCTGCCAATTGGCCTCTCTCTAATAATGTGGTTTTTGCGGAATCTTTTATTTTTTTGGAATTGTTTTCTATTTGTTTTTTTGTAGTTGACCCCACGCACATTTATTATAAAAAAAAAAATTGATTAACATAGTAAAGAGTAAATTACAGAAATGGTCTCTACGTTTTGGTTAGATTTGCAGTTTTGGTCCTTATGTTAAAAAATTGATAGGCTGCATTTCTATAGGTTATGGATATTACATTAAAGGTCTTTATTTCATATAAAAAGATTAAATGCCTTTTCTTTTTCTTTTAATAAATACGAGGAAATTTTTTTATTATTTCAGACAATATCTACTTAATGAAATTAACAAGTGGTAAACTTTATTTAAGATTTTTTTTAACAAACAGTTGTTAAAATATAATTGTTATTTCGATAGTTATTATGACATATGATAGTTGTTTATTTTAATATTTAAGATTATTCGTTTAAAAAATAACAATAAAACTCTTAAAGTTGAATAAAAGAAAAAAGTAAAAACACATAAAAAACAACATTAAATAACTATATTTGATGTTTGATAATTATCCCGGGTTTTATTTTAATTTTTTTTATTCGAGCAAAACATAAAAAAAACAAAAAAACAAAAAAAAAACGTTATATAATGTGAACAAACAAAACGTACAAAAATAATAATAAGATATAATAAAATAAATCGTATATTTGAATAAAACATCAAAAATATTAAAAGATTTTTAAACAACAAAAATAAAGATAAATGAATAAAGCTAATATAAATTTTATATATATATATATATATATATATATATATATATATATAATTAATTTAAAATAATAAAAATAATTTTATAAGAAATCTATATAAATTCTTTTAAAATAAAGAACAAATAAATTTGTTATATAATAATAATAATAATAATAATAATAATAATAATAATAAATTGTTAAAAGAAAATGAAAAAGAAAAAGGAAGAATAAGTTGGTCTTTTTAAAAGAAATGACCTAAACTTTAATATTCTTAAACCACAATAGTGTACGCTATCAATTTAGAAACTTAGGGACTAAAACTACAAATCTAATCAAAATACAAGGACAATTTCTGTAATTTACTCTAGAAAATAAAGTAAATTACGTGCATGTTTGGCATGGAGCTTTTGGAAGCGTTTGGGAGTTTCTAGCTTTTAGCTTTTGATGAAACGCTCTAGTTTAAACAAAAAGTTCCGTTTGACAATACGAGAGTTTAACTTTTAGTTTTAACAAAACGCTTTGATTCTAAAAGCTACTTCATGTAGCGTTTAACAAAACGCTCCTGAGCTTTTGAAATCAATTTCCACAATTACCCTTAAAAAATATATTTATATATTTATTTATTTTTAATCAATTGTCTTTTTATGTAATTTTATATATTTCAAAAGCTTCCAGCTACTATGTCAAACATTCATATAACAAATAAGCTACAGCTTCCCGCTACCAGCTACCTGCTACACGCTACCAGCTACCCGCTACCAGCTAACCGCTATCTGTTTCCAGCTAACCACTACTTTTGTCAAACACGCCCTACATGTCCTTATGGTCTCGAGAATTTTTTTTTTTTTTTTTTAATTTCACTAGTACCACCTCTATGATTTGTTTATATTTTGATTTTGTATCCGGATCAACTTAAAATGAACAATATATGTTTATTGATCATTTTAGTTTTATTTAGAGTAAATTACACGAATGGTCCCTATGGTTTAGGGTAATTTACGCGTTTGGTCCCTAACTTATTTTTTAACTCGGAAGGTCCCTACTGTTTGTTTTTGTTACGCGCTTGGTCCCTCTCTTACCTAAAAAGACTATTTTGCCCTTGATTTTTTAATTTATTTAAATAAATACACCCTCAACCCCATCCTCATCACCTTATCTTACTTATCCCATCATTTTTCCTATTTAAATAATAGTCATTTTTGGTAAGACAGAGACCAAGTACGTAACAAAAACAAATAGTAGGGACCAAGCCCGTAACAAAAACAAACATTAGGGAGTTTCCGAGTTAAAAAAATAAGTTAGGGACCAAACGCACAAATTACCCCAAACCATAGGGACCATTCGTGTAATTTACTCTTTTATTTATTAGGGTAAATTACATCAATGCCAACAAGTATGTTTAGTCCATATTTTCAAAACTTAACCCGGACTGTCCCTGTTGTCAGGACCGGTCCAGACGGTGGGCAACCCGGGCGATCGCCCAGGGCTCAAGTCTCCAAGGGGCCCAAAATTTATGGGTTATGTAGTGTATATATATAAAGAAATTATTACCTAAATAGTTTTTAGGGCCTAAAGTTTGTTCAAACCTAAACTAGCTCAAAAAAATAAACAATTTTGCTTGCTTGTTATTGCTAATTGAACGCGTTTATAGTGAAGAATAAATGATATTTTTTTGAATCTTTATTATATTTATCTTTAAGGGGGCCCTTTTTTCTTTTTCGCCCCAGGCCTCATATACGTTTGGACCGGCCCTGCCTGTTGTTTTTTTTTCTTGTACGGTTAGTCCCTATAGACGTTAACTGTTAAATGCTTAGGTTTAAGCTCCCCACGTGCCTCGCATGCAGGGGCATTTTCGTCTTTTCAAGGTTGGTGTGCCTTCTTAATGTTGTTGCACCTTACAAGCATACACAACCCTACCTCCCTCCCTTTTTCTACTATCATCTCCTTCGTAGACTTCTCCCCTCACCATCGATTTCTTCCAACTTGATAAGAACGATCGATGTAAAATGAAATTGTGGAGCCACTGCGGTTAGAGTTGGCAAAAATAAACCTAACCCGCCAACCCAACCTGAACCCAACCCAAAATTTGCGGGTTGGGTTGAGATTTTCAACCTATTTAACTTAAATGGGTCAACCCGTCTAACCCATTTAATTAAATAGGTTGAGTTGGATAAACATTATCAACCCGTCTAACCCATTTAATCAAAGTATTGATTTGTAAATTATAATGTTGCATTATTATTATCTATGTTTAATAAATTTCAATCCTAATTTTCATTCTTTTTTAGCGTCGATAATACTGGTCACTCAAAAATCATTGTAAAACTAAATATTTTTAATGTTATTTGAACAATTAATTTATATTTATGAACTAGGATTGTGCTATTGTCGTAATTATGAAGTTTTATAATTTAAGTGGTATAATATTTAATTATATAATTTATTTAATTGATTTTAAATGGATTAACCCAAGTTTAACCCATTTATTTAATAGGTTGGGTCGGAAACTACATAAACATGTCTGATTTATATGAACTCAGAATGCCCGAATACGGGGCAAATACGAATTAATGGAAAGAGCTGGGTCACGTTGCACACGTTGCATGATCTTATGAACAGAACTTTCTAGAGGCTTTAACCGCTTATGTATATGATAATCTTGTAATGAGCTATAAAGAGTATGACCAATTAAAGATTGCAAAACTACCCAATTATAGCACTTTACTATCAAATGTTCAATGTCATTCTTTCATTGTGTGACCTCATAAAGTTCTTAATGTATGGGTAACTTTGATCAAAGGGAGGTACTTTGACTTGTGTATGATCTATTTATGCCTTGACGTGGACGTAGATGGAGGGCAGGCACATACATTTATCATTTTCTCTAGTTTTGAGAATAAATATTCACCTTAAAAAGACTTATATGTGGCAACATGATTCTTGAAAGCAAGTTTATTACTTATTTATAAGTCGTTTTTTCTTATACATGACTTAAAGTATAGGACTCCAAATATGAGCCAAATCGCTGGAAATGAAAGTATATGCATATCTTCTATAATCAGCGACATACTGGTCAACTCAACCAATATACTATTCAATCATGTTAGTAGCTATGATATGAAGTCAACATATCCTTTCAAGAACATGTGGTAAATTTTTCATTTTGAAATTTTCTTTGAAAGGAAAATCTACCATGCTACTTTGTTGATGGACATACACTTCTGGTTTTATATAAAACACTGGATAGGAAAATCAAGATGATATTTACTATGGAGAAAGGCAACGGTATATTGTGTTGAAGGATAACACAGTTTTACTGATGTAGTGTTTTCTTCATGTTCTTTGGACTAATATCTAACTTATGTTCCAATATTCCTTTTTAAAATGATAAAATTTATAATTTATGAAACATCTGCCAACTTTATATATTTTAATAAATGGACAATTCAAATGTAGTGTAATCAAATTAAGTAAGAGAAATCGAAATTGGTTTGGTACTTTGGTTTAATTGGATCTCAAACTTATTAATCAATTTCCAATCTAAATATTATTTGATTTTTAATGGCTTAGCTTTTATTTATCTATATAGATTTGAATTTTGTTGTCTATTATTCATGTATGTTTGTTAGGTTACATTACTTTACGATTTTTAAATAATACAATGGTATTGATTAGTCTAAAGTTTAAAACAATTTTAGATATTAATTAAAAATAACAATGTTAGAGATTAATTAAGTAATAACGAAGATAGATTCTAAAAACAAAACATCAAATTCTGTATAAACTTAACTGTTTGTAAATTCTTGATTAGTGATTATGATTTTTATTGTCTTTATTTATTTTATTTTGTCTACCGTGTAGAACACGGGTTATATATATATATATATATATATATATATATATATATATATATATATATATATATATATATATAAGAAAAAGTGAATATGTGGGTGTCATGTATGTAATATTAGGTATATAACCATTTAAATTAACTTCATTTTGATTAAAAAACACAATTTTCTTTCACTGTTACCTTCTTCCCATTGCTTTTGAACTTATATTATTTTTTATTTTGTAATTCATCACCAACATCTTTGTATTTCGAATGTGTTTTTTATTAGACATCTAGTAGAAGCTTCATAACTTCCTCGAACACCTACCTTATGTATATTTGCATTGTTTTTTTTGATGGATTATGGGAAGACATTTATCGGGTTTTTAATGAACAATTTCAATTTTTCACTATAGTTTTCTGTAACAAATTTCAATATACCGGACTACATGTAGTTGATAAAATTTGCTTATACACGACTTGTGGTGCAAAATTAAACTTATAAAACTCCATAAAAATATATATACAAAGCCTAATATAAGCTCTAATAGAGGATAAAAGAAATATGGTAGAGATATTTGATTGAATTTTTTTAAAATTATGTAGTTTTGATGGTTTTATGCCTAATGTTAAGTACATAACAACCATATATTCCCCGAACTATATATATATATATATATATATATATATATATATATATATATATACAGAGAGAGAGAGAGAGAGAGTTGGATCATTTGAGAACTCATAGTTTTCCGATAACTAAAAGTGGAGTGTTGGATCAATTATTTGGATTACTTAGATGATCGATGACATATTTGTAAATATGACTATCTTTAGTGGCATATTAGGTTTCTCTAAACATAAACATAATGGTATTATCGGTATGAAATAAATAAATAAATTTGGAAAATAGATCATTTCCCCAAAATCCAATCGATTCTTTTTCTCCCAAAGTCACCGATTGTCTCACTCAACGTCTCTCTTTCTTTCGAAGCTTCATCGGCAATTGTTTCTGTGACATCCCCAAAATCACGGCCATAAAAGACCGATTTTGTTTATGCTTTGTTTGAAAATCAGAGTAACATTTTAAATAAAAGTGTTGCAGAATTTGTCCCAAAACAAAATATGATAAAGATTTATCAAAAGCATTTCCATAGAAATGTATTTCATTAAAAGACTTGGGATGTCATGTTCGTACAGATCAAAAGCATAAACAGTACAATATAAGCTTTACTACATTATTTCATATCTACAGGCCTATATCCGTAATCCCTCGTCCAAACATCATATCTATGCTCAAACGCCACTACCTGTAATACATAAAACTAAGTGGGTCAGACTTGGGAGCCTGGTGAGCACATAGGGTTTTCAACCCACAATAAATAAGTTTATTAATTTCATCAATCAACAATAACCCGATTACCCGTTCCCATTATCCTCACTTTACGTCCCTAAACACCTATCATAAGGGACCTAGCCTAAGGATCATCATCGGGACGGACACTATTGCTAAGGGGATTCCTCAACAATAAATGTCCTAAAGGCAACCATGTGGGGGATGGAGTACACCGGTGAACACATCGTTCACAAACACCTACAGGTTGCGAGCCTGCTAGTGTTACACTGGACTGTCTAGAAGAGTCTGTGGTCCTCATCCATACTCCGCTAGATGACAGAATCAACAACATCAACATCGAGGCCTCTCATCATTTTATCACACATCACCTATTACATCTACCCATGTTTCACCCCAACATTTTCGTAGATATAAAATACATATACAGTTTAAATCATTGAAAACATGTATAAAAACATTCATCCAGCATAGATAGCAAGTATTCAGATAATATGCACACATAGCACGTAGTTTATATAAAATACTTCATATCTATGTGTAAGCTGAAAGTAACTATGCACTCACCTGAGTAGGTGGTGACTCAGCACTCGGACAGCGCTTCGATACTCTTAAAACAATTTTCCTTCGATAAAACCTAATATCAATACCACTAGGGTTTAGTTTAACGATAACCGCGACAAATTAATAGTATGACTATTATTATTATTATATAAGCATTAATAACACTCAATATAACTCATAATAATAGCCCAAATACTTATTTTAAGGACCTAATAAGATTCCTATAATTATTTGAAAGCTATATTAAAAATTGCGTAAGCGTAGCTCACTTACAACGAATTTTATCGAAAACCGGAACTTAATTGGAGCAGCGTTTCGAAATCGAAAGGCTCTTTTTCTCGGGACTCCGAGAGCCTCGGGGCTTCCCTCGGGAGCTAGGGGTTTTATCTAGGGCTTAGGGGGGTTTAGAGGAGCTAGAGAGAGAAACTAGTGAGAGAAAGAAGGTGGAAAGGTGTGTGAAATCCGGGCAACTTCGCATGCCTTTTATAGGCGCGAAGCCTCGGTGGTACGCTGGGCGTAGCTTCGAATCAGACCTCCAGGTGGCAAGCTTCACATGGTGCAACGCGGCCTGTTCTCGGACCACATGAGGACCCTTCGTACGCGGCGCGTTCTGAGCTCGGACGATGGGCGTAGCGAGGGACGACGCGTCACTTATCCGGAACTTCGAAAAATCATAACTTCTTCATACGAAGTCAAATTTGGGCGTTCTTTTTATCGATCTTCTTAGTTTAACATATTATACGACTTTTGTTTAGAGTGCCAAGGCTAAATATCGCTCTATCGTAAATTCACTATTTACGCTTCCCGGTATCGTGCCGGTTCTGTCGCGAAACTTCAACGGGTCATAACTTCTTCGTTATAACTCGGATTTCGGCGTTCCTTATATCCCTGGAATCCTTGTTTCGACCACTACAACTTTATATAAAGATATAGGGCTTATCTCACACTTTAATTTTGACGCTTATTTTTATTTTTTATTAATTATACATTTATAATTAAATAATAAACACATAAACACACATAATTCACATGATACTCAAATATTTCATCTTTATTACTTCAAAAAGAGTTACAATAGTTGACCTAGACTATTACATTGACAAATATGCTTAGCCCTAAAACCCGGGTGTTACAGTTTCTAGATCGGATCCTTCTGCCTTCCATATCGGTGCCCTCTGCCTTCCAGATCATCGTCAGTCTCCACAACGATCACATCTCATTGATTTCCATGTATTTCCTCCATGATTTAACCACGAACATGGAGGCGTAAACCTCCTCGAGGCAACCCCTTTCAGAAAACGACAACAGTGAAGTTACTGATCCATACAACTAATAACATCCGTAAATCTCTTCCCCTTATTCTCTTTAATGTTAGATGTAGATCTATTTTTGCTAGTGATTGTGAGTCGTTGAATTTGATTATCGGTTCGGTCAATCCAACTGTTGGATTGTCGTTAGTTTTCAACAATTTCTATCGATATGCAATTCATGATCTTGAGGAAACGATTTCGATCAGTTTGTTTCTTCTTCTCTTTCATTAACAATTGTGTTGGATTTGAATTGATTTTTGTTGTTGTTATCTGTTCACGAACAATTAGGTTTTATATTTATTTTCACTTATTAAACTTAAATTGATTATGCATATGAAATGAACCGACTACAAGCAATAATTGATTTCTGGTAAACTTACGCTTGAAGAATAATATGCTTCAATTAAATTGATTTCGCATAAACCGAAAATAATTAGGTTTCTATTTCCTACATAACCTAAAGAATTCATGGAATCAATTAGTAATCAATTTCAATGTGATATTGGAAAGTAGGAAAAGTTTGTTGAATGAAAGAGATGTGTTATCTTCTAGAAATTAGTATTCACCATAATTTAGAAACGTTCTTTTTTCCTCATATTGATTGGAATTATTCAAGAAGTTTTGATAAATAATCAAGAAAATAGATAATATAAATACCAAAACTATTATAAATGATTAATTATGACATTGTTTAAGAGCAACTTTTTGTTGTTTTGTTTGTATGTATACATTTTATTTTATTATTCATTTTGCTATTCTAACTTAGAACATACTTAGAACATAGTTACAAAATATGATTCTTGAATAAATATATTCATAGTTTCCATGAAATTAATTTCTAAGGTGCAATTTTATTACATTAAGAAATCCATTTTCTTAGTTTTACAATTGATGACTAAGTTTTGGTGTCATGATTTGTTGAAAATAAATTTTGATGAAAATGAATTTATATGTGAAGTACATATGAATCATATATGATTCACATGTAAATTATATATGAATTACATGTGATTCACATGTAAATTACAAATGAGTTACATGTGTGATTCACATGTAAATCACAAGTGAACCACATATGAATTAAATGTGGTTCACATGTAAATTAAAAATAAATTTCATGTGATTCACATGTAAATTACAAATGAATTACATGTGATTCACATGTAAATCGCATATGAATTATGTGATTCATTTGTGATTTCACATATAAATCACAAGTGAATCACGTATGAATTACATGTGATTCACATGTAAATTACAAATGAATTACATGTAATTCACATGTAAATCACAAGTGAATAACATATGAATTACATGTGATTCACATGTAAATTACAAGTGAATCACATATAAATAGAGTCTATATGAAAACATGCATTTTGTGTGAGTGTTATTCGTTATTTTTATTTTATTTTATAGTGAATTTCACACTTGAATCTTAAAAGATACAATCACATGTGAATATCACATTATATAATCACATGTGAATCTTGCATGATATACACATATGCATTTTTACTGAGTGTTCTTGCATTAATAAAAAATTTTAAAATTTTCTTATATATTTGGAAGTATTTGTGGAAAATATTGAAGATGTGAAAAGTGATCAATTGAAGAAAATATGGAGATATTGACAATAAAACATGAAAACTCTTTGAAATTTTGTAGCATTTTTGGTTTTTTATATTTTATTTTGTATCAAACAAAATATTGTACTGTTGTGTTTATAGATTAGTAAATAAAAAAAACTTTTTTTTTATGATTTACTTACGAATATTATAGTATAAAAATATGAATATATACACATACACTTGAAAAAATATGAATACATACACCTAAAATGTCAACTTTTTTGGTTATTAAAACTATAGTTTTTTTTTTTAATAATAAATATTTAGTTTTTAATTTAAAAGTTTATAGATTTTTAAATATTTACTGTTTTTCTTTTAAATTGCATATTAAAAAAAAGTATTTTTTTTTCATTTTTTTTAAAATTCATGTTTTCTAAAAAAAATTCAAAAACCTACAATTTTAAAGAAAATCGAAAACTAATATTTAAAAAAAAAATCTGAAAATTTGATTTGTTATTTTAATTTTTAGACATTTTTATTAATATTTAAAAAACTAAAAAAAACAAATAAACATTTAATGAGATTGGTAAATCTAACGCTCAACCTTTAGTTCTCAGAAAACTATTAGATCTAACGCTCCATCAACGTCGTCAACTTCTAAGAATGTTCGATTTAAAATTAAACGTTTCAGGTCGCCGATTTTCACCGAACTATTGGTATGGTCCGGAAATAGCCGCTCACGCAATAAACATATTTTTTTACTAGTTACTAATTTTTCCGACACTTTTTTCTCGATGATTTTTGGATACTCCCCAAAATTGAAGCCGATTATCAAACAAAACTCTTCTGGCCTATAAACCATTTTCGTATTGCCTACTCTAAAATATAACCGTTTTATTCCATCTGGAGATAAAACAGGGTCCGGCCGGATCTGATGAAAGAACATTTTATGGAACAACAATCCGTCCCCTTGTAAACGAGGGACATCCATCAAATAACCAAATACGGTATCTCTAAAAATGGCACGCCTGACACCATCTAAAACTTCAAATACTTCCCATATATTACCACCCAAGCCTTTTAAGTTTACAATTGTTTTCATATTGAAAAAACTAAAATCATGCTGCAAAAAAAAACACAAAAACAAATTAGAGAACTAAAAAATATTTTGTTTTTAAAATATATGATTATTAACTGCAATAAGTACATAAACAATAATAATTTTAGTAATGCAAATACAAATTCTTAATTAATAATTTATATATTTACGATAAAAAACAATAACATACACATATATAAACAATTTTCCAAGTTATACAATAGATATATTTACGATAAAAAACAATATCATACACAAATATATAAACATTTTGTTAAACAAATTTTCAACTTAAACGACAAATATGTAAACAATTTTTATCTTTCTAATTATATAAACTAACATTTTATAACCATATAAACAAACAAATTTTCAAATAAAACGACAACCAAATTAACAATTTTGCAAGTTATACAACAAATATATACAAAATTTTCAACTTATACAATAAATACAAACAATTTCTAACAATACTATAAAAAAATTTATACTTCAAAAACAAATATATTTGTATACAGATGTTATACTTATACAACAAATATATATACAAACGACTATTTTGCACATATTGTAATTTAACTATTTTTCACTTTATATAAACAATTATACGATAAGAATATACAATTTTTCAAGTTATACAACAACTAAACAAACAACAAAAATAACAAATTGTGAACATTATTCTAACAATTTATTTAACTAATAACTTAAAAAAATGAGCATATTCTAACCATTTTAGTAAATGTAAAACCACCCGATGCACACTCTACGTAGTCTCTACTTGTACATTCAAACAACCACTAACAAAATAGCATTTAAAGTTCAAGTATACTAGAGAAATATTAAAACTATCAAATACAACAAAATTACCCTTTCACAAACATTATAATTTATATTTTTTTTACACTAAATAATACAATAAATAATAAAATAATAAAGAGTTAAAACATTAAAAGAGTTAAATTTTAACCATATTTGCGGGATTGTTGACATAATCCTCTATTTTACTCAAAAAATAGCCTAAATCGCGAAAATAGCCCCGAGATAGAGAGGGTTTTTGTGTAGAGAAGAGTGAAGAATGGAGAAAAAAAACGTTTATATAGAGAAAATGAGGGAATTTCGCAGATGGTTTGCTAATTTCGCAGATGGATCTTTTCCATCTGCGAATGTACAAGCAGCTAAACACAGTTGTCCTTTAGTTGCTTGTACATTCGCAGATGGAAAACCCATTTCGCAGATGAGACTATTCCATCTGCGAAATTCATGGTTATTTTTACAACTTCGGTTTTTTTGGCTATTTTTGTAATGTAATTAGTGTAAATGACTATTTTTGTCATTTTTTCTAATATAAATACCAAAACTATTATAAATGATTAATTATGACAATGTTTAAAAATTGTTTTTAGTGTACAGTAGCAACTTTTTGTTGTTTTGTTTGGGCAAGTTTAAAGTTTATGTCTGTATACATTTTATTTTATTATTCATTTTGCTATTATAACTTAGAATATAGTTACAAAATATGATTCTTAAATATATTTACAGTTTCCATTAAATTAATTTCTAAGGCGCAATTTTATTACATTAAGAAATCTATTTTCTTAGTTTTAAAATTGATGACTAAGTTTTGGTGTCATGATTTGTTGAAAATAAAATTTGATGAAAATGAATTTATATGTGAATCATATGTGATTCACATGTAAATTATATCTGAATTACATGTGATTCACATGTAAATTACAAATGAGTTACATGTGATTCACATGTAAATCACATATGAATTACATGTGATTCACATGTAAATTACAAATAAATTACATGTGATTCACATGTAAATCACATATGAATTATGTGATTCATTTGTGATTTCACATATAAATCACAAGTAAATCACGTATGAATTACATGTGATTCACATGTAAATTACAAATGAATTACATGTGATTCACATGTAAATCACAAGTGAATAACATATGAATTACATGTGATTCACATGTAAATTACAAGTGAATCACATATAAATAGAGTTTATATGAAAACATGCATTTTGTGTGAGTGTTCTTCGTTATTTTTATTTTATTTTATAGTGAATTTCACACTTGAATCTTAAAAGATACAATCACATGTGAATATCACATTATATAATCACATATGAATCTTGCATGATGTGACAACCCGAAGTTCGTTCCGTCGTCGTAACCCGGATTCCGTCAATAAAGTCGTTACGTCCCAATTTTTCCGTTAACTTTGTTTTAAATTAATTTAATTGCGACTTCAATTTAAATTTCATAAGTGTCGGGATACATATTAAAACATTAAAATATTTTCTAATTTCATTTAGAAAATATTTAGTTTCATCTAAGTCGTAGTTAGTATCGGGTAGAATTCCACCGTGTCCCAAACTTTGAGCATATATAAAGTTGAGAGAGCCTCATTTGAAGCCTTTTCCACTCTCTCTACTTTCTCTCTCTAAAACTAGAAATCAAGCCAAAATCATCCAAATCAAGCTCCAAATCATCAAGGTAACTATCCTAGCTCCTAGTATAACACCTTTGGTCGTCAAATTCGTGAATTATATGAGAAATATGACCATTAGCATGAGTTTACGGTCCTAGAACATCCCTAGGCCGTGAACTCACATAAAAGGGGTTTTTGGGCCATAAAACCCTTCCAAGCCTCATTTGGAGCTTAGATATGACTAAGGGACTTATTTGCATGGACTTAGAACACCTTTAACTCTTCATGTGGGGCATAAGCATGAGTTTACGGCCCAAGCACATGCTTGGACCGTAAACACCTATTCAAGGGGAGTAAACTCATTTTAAGGTGTTAGTTTGCCCCTAAACACCTCCAACAAGCTTCCATGAGAGTTTAGAACCTTAAAATCCTTCAATAAATGCACCAAATCATACACAAATGGGACAAACTTGAGTTTACAGCCCAAGAACATTATTGGACCGGAAACTCATCTCCTTAGACCTTAAACTCCTTTTTAGGTGTTAAAATGCCACTTACACACCTCATAAGCCTTAGAATGAAGTCTAGAAGCAACCACAAACAAGATAAGGGCCTTAAACATGCTAGAACAACCCCCATAGGAGCTTACGGCCGTAAACCCCCCAAGAATGGGTTCTTAGGCCGTAAACTCCTAAATCATGGTCAAATGGTGCTTTAAACTCATTCCATGGCTTGTAGAATTAGCTAGAAACACTTGTAAAGGCCTATGACCACCAAAACATCAAAGAATTGAGTGTGGGGGAGTTTACGGCCGTAAACTCCTAGTTTATTTCCGTAAACTCCATTAAATGGTCCATATGTGAGTTTAATCCATTCCAATGCCCTAGATTTGATCCTAGCTAACTTTCCCAAGTGATATAAGGCCATTTAGCATCATAGAGCACCCACCATGAGTTTACGACCGTAAACTCATGGGGAGAGGGTCATTAGGGTCGTAAACCCTCTTATGAGTTTAGTCTTGAGGAGTAAACTCCATATCCAAGCCTTATACGTCCTTAGATGTCACCCGGGTCACTCCAAACACTTATTTTGAAGTGTTTTCGCGTCTTGGAGTGTATGATCTTGTCTAATTAGTGATTCAAAGTCTAATTAGATACAATTGTGTATCATTTCATATTACATAGGAACCTTACGTGCTATCAAGCCCCGATCTGACACTTAGCATTCTAGACTACACGTTCTTCGACTGGTGAGTTCATACCCCTACACCTTTTTCCGTGTTTTTCAATGTTTTCAGGGGGGAATACAAGCAAAACAATAAATGTTTTCAAAACCTAAAACTGATGTATTTCTATAAATATCTGGCTAACTTTTATATATCTCTACCCCTTATGTATTATGTTGAGCATAAGGGATGTTTTATCGATTATAACTACATGGATTTCAGTAAAGGAAACAATCAAACTGATCAAATTATTATGGGAATAATTTGGGATCTTCAGTTCTTGTTTTATGAATTCGGATTTCAAGTAATGTTAATAGATAAACTATGTCTGATTCAGTTTATCTCTGTTTATTGTAAAATATTATGCTAGATAGTTTCTTTGTATTAAACTGTTCTTACCGTATTATGTTCCAAAGTGATTAGTATGTTTGATATCGTCCGAGAACACCGTGAATAATTTAGTACTAGCTTGTGAGATTCGTCGTTACCCTTTGGGTTATCAGTAAATCCTCCCCGGAAGTGTAACCAGAGTCTCCTGGAGGGAGAGCGTGAAATTTGTGAATAGATCTATTCGGGACTGACAATCCCACACCTAAACTGCTAGCTATAGTTAGGCAGGCACGCCTGGGGTGACAAATTCTGGATATCGTCTGACGTCTGACGAACGTCAGGAGGTCTCGGTGTCGCATCAGCATTGTTACCCGACTCACAATACGTATTAATATAAATTTATTCACGAATTTGATTTTATATCTATTATTTATCTATAGTTCTTGTATCTAGTAAAGGATGGTAGTCCCATGGTTTTCAATCTATATCTAGTACGGGATGGTAGTCCCATGGTTTTCAATCTATATCTATCTATAGTTTCGCGTATATCAAACTATCTTATATCTAGTACGGGAGAGTATTCCCATGGTTTTCAATCTATATCTAGTACATGATGGTAGTCCCATGGTTTTCAAATCTATATCTATCTTTAGTTTCACGTATATCAAACTATCTTATATTTAGTACGGGATGATATTCCCATGACTTTCAATCAATAGTTTTCGTGTATTAAGGCTATCTTATATCTAGTGCAGGATAGTAATCCCATGATTTACAATATATAGTTTTACGTATTAAACTATACAATGTTACATTTAACGGAAATTCAGAATTTTAACTAAACTTTACTTTTAGGAAAATAAGGGTTTTTCCTGGGACAACTGAATTGTTCTTAACTAGATCGAGTAACCAAATGGATAACTTAACTATACTTATAAGAAAATATGAAATTTTCTTGGATAACAAACTTTTCGGAGAACCAAAGGAAACTTATACATTTTCAGAAAACAAACATCTTATGAACTCACCAGTTTTATGCTGATTTTCAAACTGCTTGTATTCTCAGGTCCACGTTAGACAGGTACCCAACAATCCTTTTGGCGAAGACGGAGTGCGTAGAAGACACGTCTTTACTTTTGTTCATATGATATGTATATGTATAACACATGTAACTCTTTGTTTTCAAACAAATGTAAATGAATCTATGTAATGTAAAGTTTTGTGTTTACTGTTCTTGCTATGTACATTGGTTGCGATATACATGATGTCCTCTGCCCCGGAGCGTTTCCGCCTTCGATTTCAGGGTGTGACACATGATATACACATATGCATTTTTACGAGTGTTATTGCATTAATCAAATTTTTTAAAATTATCTTATAGATTTGGAAGTATTTGTGGAAAATATTGAAGATGTGAAAAATGATAAATTGAAGAAAATATGAAGATATTGACACGAAAACATGAAGACTCTTTGAAATTTTGTAACATTTTTGGTTTTTTATATTTTATTTTGTATCAAACAAAATATTGTACTGTTGTGTTTATAGATTAGTAAATAATTTTTTTTTTATGAATTAGTTACGAATATTATAATATAAAAATATGAATATATACACATACACTTGAAAAAATATGAATATATACACCTAAAAGGCTAAAACGTTAACTTTTTTTGGTTATTAAAACTATAGTTTTTTTTTAATAATAAATATTCAGTTTTTAATTTAAAAGTTTATAGGTTTTTAAATATTTACTGTTTTTTTAAATTGCATATTAAAAAAAAGTATTTGTTTTTTCATTTTTTTTAAAATTCATGTTTTCTAAAAAAATTTCAAAAACCTACAATTTTAAAGAAAATCAAAAACTAATATTTAAAAAAAAAAATCTGAAAATTTGATTTGTTATGTTAATTTTTAGACATTTTTATTAATATTTAAAAAACTCAAAAAAATAAACATTAAATGAGATTGGTAAATCTAACGTTCCACCTTTAGTTTTCGGGAAACTATGAGATCTAACGCTCCACCTTTTGCATTTTAAAAATGTTTTTTCTTATCTACAAAATAAGTGGCTAGAATTGCGTCTCACGGTCTCACAAAATTAGACCGTCTCACATTATATATATATATATATATATATATATATATATATATATATATATATATATATATATATATATGTTCAGGTTCATTTGAGACAATTCTAATTTTGTGAGACCGTGAGACCAAATTTAAAAATAATTTTAAAATGCAAAAAAAATAAAAAATAAAAAATACGTCTCACGGTCTCAAAAAATTAAGCCGTCTCACATGAACCTAACTATATATATATATATATATATATATATATATATATATATATATATATATATATATATATTTATTTATTTATTTATTTATTTATTTCTTACATAAATTTATAGATAATGTAATTGAAGAAATATCACATGAACAAAAATAAAATTGGTCAGTCATTTTCCCTTTCTAAATCGAAACTAGGGTTTGCTGAAAAGAGGGTATCAGGCGCGATTCTCATTCAACATTTCAAAATTTCAATCGAGTCCAAGATACACACATATATCCTCCATCGTCACCGGTAACTCTCTATCTCTCTCAGTCAAATACGAAGACGTGGCCATACCTCTGGCGCCGATCTCTCACAGTCGCATCCGCTCCATAATTCGTCTCTCTCTGCTCACAGTCGCACCATCTCTTTCTCTTTCCACTCCGGCGGACAGCTGCAGGCGGGCGGCGACCTTTTGCTCCTCCGTGCATCTGAACTCCATCCGTCACTCACGCACAAGAAACCCGGTTAGAGTCCGATTTTGTTCAGATCAGTTTTACACTTTGGCTTCCATGTTTTAGGTATTCTCTCGTTCCACTGTGGTTGTGTTACTGTGTGTTAATATTTAATTGCTAGCTGTTTGCGTGTTTGATCAGCTGGGTTCATCGATTTGCTTTGTTTGTTTCGGTTAGTTTGAGTTTCGTTTCAATGTGGGTTGTTACAGGGATGTTGTTAACTAAATTTGAGCGGTGGACATTACTTATAAGGAAGAAGTATCAAATGCAACTAAATGTGAGCTTCTATATCTGATTGTGGATTGTGATAGGCAATATCATCATTTATATCACTCTTCCAGTTATTCTCTCTGCTCTTTTTCAAGTTATATATATTGCTTTATACCGTGAATACTCTTCTCCTGTAGACCAATGTTCCCCACATCTTGAACCAAATGAACTTCTTTGAATGTAGGTTCGCTCATGAATGTGGATTGTGATGGACCAAAAAGCTATATTGATCATTTCCTATTTTCTAAAATACATATTGATGGATCAAATAATCTTGCAGAATTCAAAAACCAATCCCCTGTAGAACCCCAGATTATTGGCGCTCAACTACTTCCTATGTTCTTAATGAATCTTTAGAGCCCTAGGTAAGTGTCCTGTCTTATCTTTTGTTCTTATTCTTCCAATTTGTTTTCCTTTAAATCTCAATTCTGTGTTACTGATGTTCAATTTCTGGCACAGAGGTGCACTGAGTTATAATTCTGGTGTTGAAGTTCAATTGAGTCGTATTTTGAGCAACTTTTCTGCATTTGTGATGCCTAAACGGAAGGCGAAAAAGGCAAAACAGCCTGATTTATCTCATGTGAATAATACTGTGTGCGACATTGATGCAAATCGGCTTCTGCAAGAAAAAGCTTCTATTGACCAAGAAGGTATATGCTTTGTTATCTTCTAATGATTTGGTGATCCTATTCTATTTCTACCAAGGAAATCTCTTGATCATGTTTGGTCAAAGTCAAACTTGTTCTGGATGGCTTAGAATCTTAGATTAGATTGCCAACAGTATCATTTTGTCGATCTTTCTTACAGCAGACACTCTAAGTATCGAGCACCAGTGGCTGTTTGAAAATTAGTTACTGTATTTTGACTTTTTGGAGTCTAAATTTGTAATCTTTAACATATGAACTTGATATGTAGCTATCTGTCTTGTGCTGGAATCAATAAAGTCAGTAGCTTGGAGTATTTTTAGAGCACTACATTAGCCATTATCGATTATGTTATCAACTACTTACATTATTCATGTCAAAATTATATCATGCCATTTTTGTTGTTAACTTCAAGTTTTGGTCTGGATTCTTGGAGTGATGGTCTGTTCCTTGTTAGCAGTACCTTCATTTTTTTTTCTCAAATCAATGATCTTTTGTTTTAGATCAAAACAAACCTGCTACTTGTAGATTTTGTTATGCTACTCTTAAGAAGAAAAATACTATAATTTACTTCAACATTTCATTAGTGTAAGGGAAGTATTGCTTCGTGGTCTTATCAGTTGAACCTCAACGTGCTGCAATCAGGACGATTAGGGATGTGGAGATTGAGAGGTTACTTACTGCTTTGCGGTTGATGAAATCCAATATAAGAGAGGAACAGCTTCAGACTCCATTACTTGAATATTTTGAAGGAAATCTCCCAAACTTAACTGTGTCAAGAACTGAGAAAGATGGACCAATTGAAGTTAAATGGAAAGATAAAGGTGATGATTTGTCCATGAACACAGGTGATGGAGGAAACATGATCACTTCATTTTTACAGCATATGTCCATGGCTTATCCTGACTGCTCTACTGCAATGCCATCTGTTGGTGGCTCTGAGTTTTTAAGTAAAAATGGTAAGCTGTGTATGTATGCAATAAGGGTTTCAATTTTCATTTTGCATTTATGGCTTTATTTACATTTTATAAACAGTTGAATCAATGGTTTTGTTTATCTTGGTGGCAGGGAAAATGAGCAGCTTCATTGGCACTGATAATCTTCAAATCAAGGATTTTGTATGTTGTTATTTATGCATTTTGATATGAGAAAAGTTTTCTCATTATTTTTATGTTATTGGGTGTTTTTCTTATTTGGTTCATGTTTTAGGTTCTAGAGGAGCCATCAGAAACTCATATTCTTGGCTTTGAAGAATCTATGCAAACTCCTGGGGTATATAATATATTACTTTTTAATGTATCATTGTTATATGGATTTTACTTTTTATAATTTATATATTTATTTTTGGAGGTGTTATGGTTGCAGGTGACGAGTCAAAGGTTGTCTGTTGGTGCGACACCTAAAACTTTAAGGCTTCCAAAACAGGGTGAGATGCTTCTGTCTGTTCATGGTTCACCCCTTGGTGTTTTCAAGGAAAACAACATGGATGCAATACATGGTAACCAAATTTCTAAATATTCTCCTCTTTTTCCTGTACATTAACATTTAATGTACCCATATATAGCTTACCAGATTAAGTTCTATGTGCAATAAGTCCATTAACTAAAAAATGAACTACTCATTTGCTTAATTTTGTTTGATGATTTGATATCATATGCAGAGACAGAGGAAGAATGAGTTGTTTCCTACAAACTACTCATTTTTGAGGGAACTTTTCAAATCCACTCAGTTTTAGTACAAACAGGTATCACTTTGCGTCTAGGTGTTTTTAGGGTTCCTCATTTAGAAATTTCTATAATGCATGATCTCATTGTATAAAAAATGTATCTCAAATTATATGGCTATTTACTTCATCAGCTGCTTGTAACTTGTTTATCATTCTGTCTAAATGTACAAGGCTTTTTTACGTGCACAAACAGATGTTAATGAACATGATTCATGAATTAAGGTTTATTGTTTAGAAAGTTCCTTAGACAAAATTGAGAGAATGGTGTAAAATTGAATATGATCAAACGAGAAGCACATGGAAAATTGTGAAAGACTTAGATATCATAAAACCTAATATTTGTCAAGGAGGGCTGACATCACTTCACACTACATCTTATGTAAGTATAATCGGTGAAGGTGGGCAACCACTTCTTCACGTTGCCATTTGAGTTTGTCTCTACTTTCCATCATAATGAAAAGTATTAAACCAAGAAATGGGTTTTATATATTTTTCAAAGTTTCAGTATTTGCAGTTTGTCCCACAATTCATTTTTTACATGTACCTCAAAGCGTTAACTTTTCCTTAGAAACGATTGCCATATTTTATAAATTAATTCTAATTATTTTACATTTGATACCCATCAAAATCCAAGATTCATCAAATACTCAAATACATCCATATTTAATGATTAACAACCAAAATATCGACTAACATGGCACCTCAAATTTACTGAAGTATATTCATAATATGTTGCAACTTATGGGCAACATTTTTGATATTCATCTGTTGTTGTGGGGACTCCATGGAGCATGATACTCCAAGTTTAACAGTTGAAGACAAGTATTCCTCTATTTTCTTTGCATTGCTAATGTATATTTCCTAGCAATAACATCCTCTTGAAGAAACTTAAGAAGATCATCATCAATAACATCGGTTACATTGGCCGACAAGGCCATGTCTGCAAACTTACGAAGGGTAAGACCTTCGTTAAAGATGGCATCTTTCGGCCTTTTCCCAGTCATCACCTCCAACAATAGTTTTCTGAAACTGTGGACATCTCCACTACTTGTCATCTCACTCTCAATGCCATACTCTGCAACTTATAACCAATCACTTTAGAAAAAATGTATCACCATAAATAAGTATAGGGATAATGTCATAAAACCCTTAAGTTTAACAGGAAATATCAGTTTTACCCTTCGACAAATTTTGGTTCTTTTATGCCGCAAACTTGTCATTTTTATGTCGGTTTTGCCTTTTTTTACCTGTAATAGCAGGTTTCCAGGTCACCCTGAATTATTTTTTGCGAAAAAACCCTTAAGTTTCCAAATATTTTGCAAAAAAACACTTAAAATTATAAACATATAATATATATATATATATATATATATATATATATATATATATATATATATATATATTCAATATTTGATAACACTAGATAGTTTTTAAAAATTTAAATGTCAAAAGTTTATATCAAACTAATATAAGTTTTTACTGGACTTATATTATAAAATCAAAACTGAAACATATTTTTAGCTTTACGTACAATAAATTTTATATTGGTAAACTAGGTAGCTTTTTTAAAATTTAAATATAAAGAGTTTATATCGAACAAATATAAAATTTACCGTATGTAAAGCTAAAAATATGTTTTAGTTTTAGTTTCATAATATAAATACAATTATATTAGTTTGATATAAACTTTGACAATTAATTTTTTAAAAACCATTTTGTTTTATCAAATTTTGAATATATATTTATATTTTATACTTTTATAATCTTAAGGGTTTTTCTACAAAAAATAATTTATGGTAACCCGGAAACCTGTAATTATAGGTAAAAAGGGCAAAACCGACAAAAAAATGACAAGTTTGCGGCATAAATGAACCAAAAATCTGTCGAAGGGTAAACCGATATTTTCTATCAAACTTAAGGCTTTTTATGACATTATCCAATAAGTATAAGCATCTAGGAATACATGAACTTTACCTGGAAGTGCATACCCGATTGTTCCTCTAATGCCACTTGTACCTTTTTTGTTTGAATTTGTTTCAAGAAATCGTGTTAACCAAAGTCTCCAACATGGGCCACCATATCATCATCCAATAGAATGTTGCTAGGCTTCAGGTCATAGTGATCCATAAACAGTGATTGTGGAGATAATCTAGTATAGATGCAACATCGATGATAAAATTTAGTCTTTGAAGAAGGTTGAGTTTGGATTTACTTGCACTTGAATGCAACCAATCACATAAACTTCCATTAGGCATGAACTCGTATACCAAAGCTTTAAAGTCATTGCCTTGGACATCAAGACTTGAACATGAAGTTATTATCTTCAACAGATTCCGGTGTCGAACACTCTACCATGCTTCACACTCTGCTATAAAGCTTTTGTGAGCACCTCGGTTTTGAAGATGTTGAACTTTGACCGCAACAATGTATCATCATGATCAAGGACTCCTTTGTAAAAAGAGCTGAACCCACCCTCACCAATCAAATTGTCTTTGGAGAATCCATTGGCATCCTTGAGAAGTTGACTGTATGATACTTTCATGAATAGTTCGTCCCTCGATGATGATCGAGAAGGCTGGCCTTTTTTTCTTACACCAAGCATACACTAAACACAATACAGTAAAAAGTGTGGTTGCAATCAGAATGACTATTATGAACATAGGAACCCTTTTCTTATGTTTCCGTGTCTCCTTGCGTTTGGGTAACCCAAGTTTAGCCAAGCCACCACAAAGCCTATTGTTTCCCAAAACAGAGAATGCACTTGCATTGGCAAAGGGAAAATGACTTAAAAGCCCAACAAAGTTTTCAAACCATTCAAAAAATCCCAATCATGTTTTGTCTGTTCAAAAAAAACCCAACGAACTTAACTTTTTGTCTAAAAAGTCCAACAAAGTTCCAAACCGTTCAAAAAATCCCAATTTTGTTTTGTTTAAGTTCATTGGGTTTTTTTTAAACAGTCAAAACATGATTGAAGTTTTTTAAACATTTTTGAAACTTTGTTGGTCTAACAAGTTATTATCCCGATACGGTAATAAGCCACGTCATCTATTTTTCTTATTTGACTTTCAGGAAAATGTAACTTAGTTGGGCTTTTTAGACAAAATGTTAAGTTCGTTGGGTTTTTTTTGGACAGACAAAACATGATTGAGGTTTTTTGAACAGTTTGGAAACTTCGTTGGGTTTTTAAGTCATTTTCCCCATTGGCAAACACTGAATCATCGGTACTTCATCCTCAAAACCCTTAAAAGACAGGTTTACATATTCTAATAAGATCAACCGTTCAAAGAATTGAGGAATTTGGCCCGACAAATTATTATGAGAGAGATTGAGTGTTGAAATTCATCTCATGGAGATTAATGAAGATAGTGTGGTGCCTTTAAATAAGTTGCCTGTGAAGGATAAGAATACAAGGCTAGTGCAACCACCAATGCTACTAGGAATTTCACCTGACAAAATATTATCACATAAATCTAGATAACTCAACAACTTTAGTTCACCAACCTCTATTGGAAGCGACCCAAACAGGTTGTTTTGAGAAAGATTTAATATATAAATAAATAAATATAAAATAGTAGAAACATACTCCGATGAAGGTCTAATGTTAGCAACACAAGAATAAGGTTTTAAGTCTACCCACAAGAAAAATAACCCAAATAAAAATAACACAAAAACGCATATATTATAAGCAAGCTCATATTTGTATTCAAATATACATATTTCAATATTCAAACATTGAAGTGTCTAAGGTGCCACAAAATTTGTATCTAACTAACTCAAAGGCGTTAGGCGAGTAAAGCATACCTTTTTTGTTTTGGGTTTCATCAAAGTTGGATTGTTAGTGATGAGCACTAGGGAAACAACGATCAGGTTAACAGAAACCGAACACGGATGTAGTGGTTGTGAATATAGATTGTATATAAAAGAACAAGAAATTTAGTGTGATATTAGGTAGGATTTTCATAGCTGAGGAAGATAGGAAATTTTTATTTTTTCTTGGAAGTTTTTTGAAACTAAATCAATGAAACGTTTTTTCGAGAAAAACAAATCATAACAAGGGAGCACTCAAAAGTCAACAACAAATATAATAGAAAGCAATTGGTACTTGCTACTTAGAGCATCCACAATAGGGAGTTTAATGTAAGAGTTGAATGAGGTATTATGCCTACTTGTCATTCAATGAATACAACTCCATTATTGTGAAATGCCACCTTGGCATTCAATGGCCATTGAACTCTTCAATGGGACAAAGGAAAATCTTTAAATCTTTAAATAAATATTTTTTAATATGTTCCATTGAATTTGTAGAGTTTAATGCATTGTGGGATAAAAATGAATAGAGTTGTATGAAATAGTGAATGATGATGTGACACTCCATTGAACTTTATAGAGTTCAATGCATTGTGGATGCCCTTAACAGAAAGAAATATGGTTCCAGTGTAGAAACAAAACATATCCAAAGGAAATGAAAGAAAAATAGTTTCAACCACATCACATTTATTATTTAGATGAAGAAAAACACAAAACTTTCTCGTTCATGATTGTGCCTCCTCTCTTTCTATTGAAGCCGCCAAATCCTAACTACTAATCAACAACACCTACCATGAGCCACAAATCTGTATCCACTAAGGGAGTTTTCAAAGCCTTGTTGTGATTCCCTCCTGACTTTGGTTGAGGGCTGCTAGTCCTAGCTTGCACAGGAATAGGATTTGTGTGTTCCTCCAATCTTGGACTGATCCTCAAATTCCCTACTAGTTTTCCTTTGGAGTTGAGGAGTTGAATCGTAGTGGTATGAGGTAGAGGGTCCACTATGTCAATCCTCCCATGGCCATAGACATTGCCCAACATGTCTTCCAGCTCAAACAACAAATATTCCCCAGCTTCTATGGCCAAATTGTACTCAAATGAAAATGTGTCCTCCCATGCACCTCGGGTTAATTATCCAAGATCTGCTTGGCGTACCTCGTGTAATGTTGTTGAGTTTTTCTGGCTCCATCGCATCTGTACACTACGACAACTGGCTTGATTCTGAAAATCCTGTTGATAAGGCTGAGTATGCGACACGAGTGGATGGTGCAGATCAGAGTCTTGGATGTAGCAGCCATCTATCTACACCAAAATTCAAATTCAGGCGTTAATTCATGAATACAAACACCAATGGAAACGTAAACAAATCCATAACTTAACCAACAAAAAAAGATCCAAGAGGAACTCGAAAACTATACATTGAAATAACATCAAAACCTAAATTCACGGATTACGTTTCAAAATAAAACCTATTTTCATCGCATAGGTAAATTGCTCTATCGATGTTAATCCCTAAGTCGACTGATCGTGTCGAGATCACAGAACGCAAATGCTATCTAAACGGGAAAAATAAATCATGTAAACGAATAACCAAATCCTTCAACATCAAACAGTGACATCTAGTTCCCGTGTTTAATTAAATGGCATAACTATGGTAATTAGGAACTTTGTGTCATTAAATGTTCAAAAGGTCATAACTACCATCATCAATATATGATAATCTGTCGTGATGAAATAAATTCCTGAACTTATGAATTTTTTATAATACAAAAATTGGAAGTAAAATCTTTTACTTGTGTGCAGTAAAAGAAAAATACGTTTGTTCGTAATATGTTTGCTTCTACAGTTTGAGAGTTAAAAACTATTGTTTTGGCGGGTGATTCGTTTTATGCTACTGGTAGGAAATCTAAAAAAAAGGATACCACAGTGTACTGCATAACGTGTGTATAAGGTTTGCGTGTTTAAGAGGAAATCAAAGAA
The DNA here is from genome assembly GCF_051521515.1 of Lactuca serriola. NCBI lineage: Eukaryota > Viridiplantae > Streptophyta > Magnoliopsida > Asterales > Asteraceae > Lactuca > Lactuca serriola. Next base: position 217,430,181 of record NC_136409.1, read on the forward strand.
AAGCAATTGATCGGTTCCTTCCAAATCAAAGCAGCAAAATTAATATAACTCTAAGACTATACAAAGTAAAAAATTACATGGAATGCAGGAGTAATTAATGGAGAAAACCTATAGGCTATACGTTGATGCAAGAAGATACAAAAATCCATGAAATTCATCAACTCATACAAGAAGATATAAAGAAAGAAGAAGAAAAAGAACAAACAAGGGAGAAAGGGAAAGTTTAAGGAGTACGATGATGATGGAGGCTACGTTTTTTTTTTTTAAAATAATAAGGTTGAGGCTTGAGGGTATATGTCTCATCTCTGTACTATATATAATAAGAGCCCAACTTTTTTAAAAGCGCGTACAGCGCGTGAACGAGGCTTAAAGAAAGACACGGCAAGGCTCTTTCACCGAAACAGGGACACGTTTCCACCGCCACACCAGTTGGGATACCTTCCAGAAAGAAATTGATGACTTGATTTTCTCTTAATCTAATCAGTTGCACCTCTCCTTCTCCTTTCTGTGTTCATCTATCTCTCTGTTATAGGAAACAAATAGATGGGAAGACGACGAAGGTTGAATCAAGTAAAAAATATTTCTCGTTTGATCTCCAATCAACAATTCCGAAGTTTGAGTTATTTTGCCTTAGTTTTCCCTGATTAGCCTCAACGCTTTGATTCAGTAATTTCTTTTTGGAAGCGATTCTCATTGACGAACATTCATGCTATGTTTCTCTGTTACAAGGCTAAAGGAAAATTTCTCATCCCCAATTTCTCCATATTTTCTATCATCTGGTTTGTATCCTCCCCTTTCCACCCTGAATATTTCTTGATAATGTTTTTATCTAGATTGCTTTTGATGAGGATTCAATGAATATTTCTTTATAAACAATTGTGATAGCAACAGTAGTTATACATATTACGGGATAAATGGTTTTTTTCTTTTTGAGGTTTTTGGAGAATAGATATATGGTCAATTTCATCCTGTAATCACATATCGATTTTCTTTTGTATCTTTTATAACTCTATGATATCAATTCAGTCAGGTATTGGCTGGAATCATGTATTACTCTTGCGAATCTGTTGTTGTCCACCTGTTTGTGAAAATGTTTCTTTCAACCAAATCATCCCTAAGAAATTTTCTTGAATGCTTATCTTTGATTAGTATTTTTCCTTCATCTTTCTCTATTAAGTCGTTCTTTCTGTATTAAGTAACAAGACAACACCCACATATATATACCCATTAATTAAGTCCATTAAGTAAAATGAAACAACTTAATTTGCTTAGTTTTGTTTCATTTGATGATTCGATATGTAGAGACAGAGGAAGAATGATCTGTTTCCTTCAAATTGCTCATTTCTGCAAAAGGGAACTTTTCAAATTTACCCACTTCTACTACAAACAGGTATTACTTTGTGTGTAGGTGTTTTTAGGGTTCCTCGTTTAAAAATTTCTTTATTGCAATTCATTGTATTAAAAATGTATCTCAAAATCATATGACTACTTACTCGATCAGCTGCTTGTTTACCATTTCATGATTTTCGTCTAAATGTACATGGCTTTTTTGCATAGATGATGTAACATGAATTAAGGTTTTTTCTTTTAGAAAGTTGCATAGACAAATTTGAGAGAATGATGAAAAATTTAATATGCTCAAATGACAAGTACATGCAAAAATTGTGAAAGAATTAGATATCATAAAATCTAGTATTTGTCAAGATCTGACATCACTTGGTACTCTTAACAACCAGAATATTGACTAACATAGCACCTCAAATTTATTTAAACATATCCAGAATTTGTTGCAACTCATGGACAACATTTTCAATATTCATCCTTTGCACGGGAGAATCCACAGAGCAAGATACTCCAATTTTGACAGTTAAAGCCAAACATTCCTCTATTTTCTTTGCCTTTTCTTCCGTACATTGTGTAGCAATAGCCTCCTTTTGAAGAAAATTTAGAAGGTCATTGTCAAGAACATCGGTTACATGGTCCGGCAAAGACATTTGTGCAAACTTATGAAGGGCAAGGCCTTCGTTAAAGATGTTGTCTGTGGGTCTCTTCCCTGTCATCACCTCCAACAATAGTATTCCAAAACTGTAGACATCTCCACTACTTGTCATCTCACTCCCCACACCATACTCTGCAACTTATAAGCAATTACTTTAGGAAATGGCAATATTTAAATAAATATATAGACGCATTAACTTTACCCGGAGGTGTGTAGTGTGTACCCAATCGTTCCTCTAATGCCACTTGTGTTGTTTTTGTTTGAATTTGCTCCAAGAAATCGAGCTAAACCAAAGTCTCCAACATGGGCCACCATATCATCATCAAGCAGAATGTTGCTAGGCTTCAAGTCACAGTGAACGATGGTTGGCAGGCAATGATTGTGAAGATAATCAAGTGCAGATGCAACATCAAGGAGGATTTTTATTCTTTGAAGAAGGTTGAGCCTGGAATCACTTGCACTTGAGTGCAACCAATCATGTAAACTCCCATTGGGCATGAACTCGTATACCAAAGCTTTGAAGTCATTTCCATGGTAGTCAACACTTGAACATGAAGTTATAATCTTAACCAGATTCTGGTGTCGAATACTCCGCCACACTTCACACTCTGCTATAAAGCTTTTGTGAGCACCTTGGTTTTGAAGATGAAGAACTTTGACTGCAACAAATCTATCACAATGATCAAGTATTCCTTTATAAACAGAGCTGAAACCACCTTTGCCAATCAAATTGGCTTTTGAGAAGCCGTTGGTAGCTTTGAGAAGTTGACTATATGATACTCTCATGAATCGTTCGTGTGTTGATGATTCGGAGGGTTGGCCCTTGCTTTTCTTACACCAGATACATACAAAACATATTGTGGTGAAAAGTGTGGATGCAATCAGAATGACTATTATGAACAAAGGAAACCTTCTTTTGTGTTTCCATGTCTCATTACATTTGGGTAACCCAAGTTCAGCCAAGCCACCACAAAGCTTACCATTCCCCAAAATTGAGAGGGCACTTACATTGGCAAAGACACCTAGCATTGGTACATGCCCCTCAAAATCATTAAAGGATAGGTCTAGATATTCTAATAAGATAAATCGTTCCAAAAATCCAGGAATTTGGCCCGATAAATTATTATGAGAAAGATCAAGTGTCGAAACTCCTCTCATAGAAGTTAATGAGGATGGCATGGTGCCTTGAAATAAGTTGCCTTTGAGGTATAAGAATGAAAGGCTTGTGCAACCACCAAGGCTACTTGGAATGTCACCTGATAAATTATTATTAGACAGATCTAGATAAGTCAACATCTTGAGTTGGCCAACCTCAGTTGGAAGTGACCCGGACAGGTTGTTTTGAGAGAGATCTAATGCTATGGTTAGGGATGAAAGTTGAAGAAGTTTTTTAGGTATTCCACCGCTGAGTTTATTATCATAAAGGCGTAACTCCAATAGACGATGACAATTTCCCAGGCTTGATGGAATATGCCCTTCCAATCTATTGGAGCTTATAGTGAGTGTAATCAACAACAATAAGTTCCCGATGGCATCTGGAATTGGCCCTGACAATTGGTTATCATCTAGATGAGCTATTTGTAGCATTTGAAGCTGACCAAGGGCGCAGGGGATTTTTCCTGTGAATCGGTTTCTTGATAAACCTAAACCGGTCAGGCCAACTAGATTACCTATACTTGAAGGGAGGTTTCCATAAAATTGATTTTCTTGTATAATAAAAAAACTGAGGTTATCAGAAAGATTACCAATTGAGGTGGGCAGCACTCCTTTAAATTTGCAATTACGAAGATCTAAACGCTTTAATCTACTGCAATTTCTCAAAGTATCAATAAACTTCATATCATCAGCTTCTCCGAATCCGTAGGTGTTATCACCAATGTTTATCTGATAGATATCTTTTAGTTTTGAAAAGTCGATTCTCAACTTCCCACTAAAACTGTTGCCACGCACTTCAAGAAATTCTAATTTAGAACAATTAGATATCGATGGTGGAAGAGGTCCGGTTAGTTGGTTATCCTGTAACTGAAAGTACCGAAGATGAGGGAGCATTTCACCTAAGGCCGAGGGAAGACTACCGGTAAGCTGATTATCACGAAAGGAAAGTTCAGTTAGGAGTGAGAGGTTAAAAATGGAATGAGGGATGGTTCCAGATAAGCTACAAAGACCAAGGTATAATGTTGTTAAGCTTTTCCAATGGCCTAAGGTGTGTGGAATGTTCCCACCCAATGGATTGGTTGCAGCATTGAACAATTCGATTGATGTTAGATTTCCCAAGCCAGGCGGTATTCCACCGGTTAGCTTGTTGTACTCAAGTAAAAGATAAGTAAGTTTGGAGAGGAAACCGATCCCTTTAGGTATGCTTCCAACTAGGTTGTTATTATTAAGTCTAAGATCTTCAAGGTTAGAACAATGGGACATGTTAGTTGGAATGACCCCATTGAATTTGTTAGAGCCAAGATAGAGGAAACGTAGCCTGGAGAGACGACCGAGTTCATGAGGGATGCTTCCTTGAAAGCTGTTGTTCGTGAGAGAAATCAGATGAAGGAAGCTGAGGTTCCCAACATGAGGAGACAAGGAGCCTTCTAGGCCTTGTGACTTTAGTAGTAGAGCAGTGACTCTTCTGTGGCGCTTCCCACATATAACACCACTCCAATCACAGAAATGAAAGGAAGTGTTCCATGAGCTTAGAGCTTCTTCATTCCTGATCATAGACTTGAACTTCAACAACGCCTGATAATCGGTCTCGTTACCACCATCAAAAGCAGCAATGGTGGCGAAAATCAGAAATATAACAAGATTAGAAAAGAGGAAAGCAATTAGAGAGTTCATTTTGGAATTTGGAAGAGAAATTAGTTGTTGTCGTTTAAATTTATATTCACTTCTTGCGTTGTTATTGTTAATGTACGTGACATGCAAATAGTGAAATAAATGTCATCCACAAATTCCTTCTCATCTTTACCATGACATTGAGGACCCTAATCGTCAAATAATGCATGCTTTTTGAAATCTGAAAATCTATGATAATGCTTGCTTCCGGTTGAAATCTCAAAAAAGCTATGGCACTGCTTGTTTTATGTTGGAATCATACCTGTGATAATGCTTGCTTTATGTTGAAATCCTAGATATGATAGTGCTTGCTTTTTGAAGTGATGACTCTGTCTATTTGCTTTCATTTCCTTTTGAAAACGAGGAAATGGAAATCACATTTTGTTTGAGTATATATGTTGAGATTTTTAGCCATCTTTGATCTTTTTGATCCGTTAATTATGGTGAGAATGTTATGTAAGTGAGCTCTAAAGAAAAAAAAAAGCAGTACTCCATGATGTCTCTAACAAAATATGATAATTCTTAATTTCTTTTATAAACTACATCATCACAGCTGTCATAAAAATATACAAAATTGGATACTAAACAGTATTCTCATTAATACTTGAAGGACTAAATCAAATCCAAACAAATAGCGATACAGCCAATCAACCATTAACCAAGTTAATATGGCAACAAACTACAAGTAATTAAAGCATCATGCTGCCAATCGTCACCCATTCAACAGTTACTGTTAGGACAACAGTAAATAAGCAACTACAAATTAAAGAATAATACTGCCAACGAGATATTACAAAAGAGAAATTAAATATCCTCTTACCTTTTGTTCATGCCAATCCTCCTACCCATTTAAATGATGACATGTGTAACATTTAATGAAATTCAATGATATTTTTGGATACCTCAATTAATTAGATCAAGATTGGAATTGGATATCTGATATCTCAATTCCTAAATTGATAGTTGAAGTCCAAAATAGAAAAAACCTACATACTACAAATAAAATTAGTCAACCTTATATATATATATATATATATATATATATATATATATATATATATATATATATATATATATATATATATATATATATATATGGTCCTGAGCATAAGCTCTATTCATATGTTACTCAGTTCATTATTAGGGGCTAATAGGGATTACTGATAAGCTTTGTGTATATGTTACTCTGTCCTTTAATATCGTCAATTGTTATTGTATTGGATGTCCAATGTTGAAACCAAAGTACCGAACCAATCCAATATCAATTAGATCGGTTCGATTGGGCATAGGTAACTGAAATGGGTCGGTTGGCAATACCCAATAACCAATATTGATTGGATGATTCGATCGGATCGGTTGTATAAAAAACTTTGGGTATCCACCGATGAACAACTCTAGTAATCGCCTTTTGTTTATACTCACCTAACATTTACGTCTTCGACAGTGAAGTTGGCTTAGATTAAATATTGCCAAAAGTATCATTTTGTCGATTTTTCTTATTGTTTGATCTAGCAGACACTCTAATTACTCAGCACCAGAGGGCATTCCAAAGTTAGATACTGTATTTTGCCTTTTAGAGTCAAAATTTGTAATGGTAAACATATGAACTTGACATGTAGCTATATGCCATGTACAAGAGTTAGCTTGAGTATTTTTGGGACACTATGTTAATTTGTTTTATAAAAACATAAAGCTTCTACTGTTATGATCTCCAAACCCTATAGATGAATACAAACTTGCTACTTGTATACTAATCTTAAGAAGAAGAATATAATTTGCTTCAATATTCCATTAGTTTGATAGTAATATTGCTTCTTGCTTTTATTCAGTTGACCCCCAGCATGCTAGCAGCAATCAGAATGATTAGAGATGTGGATACTCCATTACTTCAATATTTTGAGGGAAATCTTCCACACCTAACCATGTCAAGAACCAAGAAAGATGGATCAATTGAAGTTAAAAGGGAAGATAAAGATAGTGATTTGTCCATGAAACACAGCTGATGGAGGAAACATGAATGCAATACATGGTAATTAAGCAAATTTCTAAATATTCTCGTCTTTTTCCTGTACAATTGGTACATAACTTTCAATATACCCATATATAACTTACCGGATTAAGTTCTATGTACATTAAGTCCATTAACTTAATATGGAACAACACCTAAGACTGTCGATTACCATTTGCTTAGCTTTGTTTCATTTGAAGATTCGATATGCAGAGACAGAGGAAGAATGAACTGTTTCCTTCAGATTACTCATTTCTGCAAAAGGGAACTTTTCAAATTTATCCGGTTTTACAACAAACGGGTATTACTATGTGTCTAGATGTATTTAGGGTTCCTCGTTTATAATTTTCTATAATGAAATTAAATGTATTAAAAATGTATCTCAAGTTATATATGACTACTTACTTGATCAAATGCTTGCATGTTAATCATTTCGTCTAAATGTACAAGGCTTTTTTGCATAGATGGTGATGAACATGGATCAAGGTTTTCTCAGACACAATTGAGAGAATGATGAAAAATTGAATATGATCAAATGAGAAGTACATGGAAAATTGTGAACCAATTAGGTATCATAAAATCTAATATTTGTCAAGGAGGTCTGACATCACTTTATACTCTTAATAACCAAAATATTGATTAACATGGCACCTCAAGTTTATTGAAGAATATCCAGAATTTGTTGCAACTCATGGACAACATTTTTGATATTTGGCCTTTGTGGTGGGGACTCCATGGAGCATGATACTCCAAGCTTGACTGTTGAAGACAAACATTCTTTTATTTTCTTTGCATATTCTAACGTAGATTGTGTAGCAATAGCATCATCTTGAAGAAAATTCAGAAGATCATCATCAATAACATCAATTACATGGTCTGGCAAGGCCATGTGTGTAACTTTATGAAGGCTGAGGCCTTCATTAAAGATGTTGTCCGTTGGCCTCTTCCCTGTCATCACCTCCAACAATAGTATTCCAAAACTGTAGACATCCCCACTACTTGTCATCTCGCTCCCAACACCATACTCTGCAACTTATAAGCAATTACTTTAGAAAAAGAAGGTAACACTATAAATAAATATGAGCATGTGGGAATAAATGGACTTTACCTGGAGGTGTGTACCCAATCGTTCCTCTAATGCCACTTGTGCTGTTTTGGTTTGAATTTGTTCCAAGAAATCGTGCTAAACCAAAGTCTCCAACATGGGCCACCATATCATCATCAAGTAGAATGTTGCTAGGCTTCAGGTCACAGTGAATGATGGTTGGCAGACAATGATTGTGAAGATAATCAAGTGCAGATGCGGCATCAAGGAGGATTTTTATTCTTTGAAGAAGGTTGAGTCTGGATGTACTTGCACTTGAATGCAACCAATCATGTAAACTCCCATTGGGCATGAACTCATATACCAAAGCTTTGAAATCATTTCCATGGTAGTCAACACTCGAACATGAAGTTATTATCTTCAACAGATTCCGGTGTCGAATACTCCGCCATACTTCACACTCCGCTATAAAGCTTTTGTGAGCACCTCGATTTTGAAGATGAAGAACTTTGATCACAATAAATCTATCACCATGATCAAGTATTCCTTTGTATACAGAACTGAACCCACCCTCACCAATCAAATTGGCTTTGGAGAAGCCGTTGGTAGCTTTCAGAAGTTGACCGTATGATACTTTGATGAATTGTTCGGACCTCGATGGTGATCGAGAAGGTTGGCACTTCCTTTTCTTACACCAAACATACACTAAACACAATACAATAAAAAGTGTGGATACAATTAGAATGACTACTACCAACTCAAGAACCCTTTTTTTATGTTTCTGTGTGATCTCCTTGCATTTGGGTAACCCAAGTTCAGCCAAGCCACCACAAAGCCTACTGTTTCCCAAAACAGAGAATGCACTTGCATTGGCAAACACTAATAGCACTGGTACTTCACCCTCAAAATCATTAAATGATAGGTTTACATATTCTAATAACTTCAACCGTTCCAAAAATCTAGGAATTTGGCCCGATAAATTATTATGAGAAAGATCAAGTGTTGAAACTCCTCTCATAGAAGTTAATGAGGATGGTATGGTGCCTTGAAATAAGTTGCCTTTGAGGGATAAGAATGAAAGGCTTGTGCAACCACCAAGGCTACTAGGAATGTGACCTGTTAAATTGTTATCAGATAAATCTAGAGAAGTTAACATCTTGAGGTCGCCAACCTCTGTTGGAAGTGACCCAAACAGATTGTTTTGAGAAAGATCTAATCTTATGGTCAAAGATGAAAGTTGAAGAAGTTGTTTAGGTATTGTGCCACTGAGTTGATTGTTGTCAAGGAGCAAATCCAATAGATGATGACAATTTCCCATGCTTGATGGAATATGCCATTCCAGTCTGTTGAAAGATAACCAAAGCTTAGACAATAAAGATATGTTCCCGATAGCATCTGGAATCGGCCCTGAAAATTGGTTTATAGATAGTACAGCAACTTGTAGCTTTTGAAGCTGACCAATGGTGGAGGGGATTTTTCCTGTGAATTGGTTATCTGCTAAAACCAAACTGGTCAAGCCAACAAGATTACCTATACTTGAAGGGAGGTTTCCATATATATCATTTCTTCCTAAATTTAGAAGGCTGAGTTGATCAGAAAGATTACCGATTGATGTGGGTAGCACTCCTTGAAACTTGCAATTATAAAGCTGCAAAACCTTTAATTTGCTGCAATTTGTCATAGTATCAATAAACTTCATATCATCAGCCCCTTTGAATCTGTAGACGTTATTACCAAAGTTTAAGAAATATATGTCTTTCAGTTTTGCAAAATCAATTGCCAACTTTCCCCTAAAATTGTTGTTATTCACTTCAAGAAGTTGTAATTTTGAAGAATTAGATATCGAGGGTGGAAGAGGTCCGGTCAGTTGGTTATCCCGCAGTTGGAGGAACTCAAGATTCGGGAGCATTGCACCTATGGCTGAGGGAAGACTACCAGTAAGTTGATTCTCACCCAAGGAAAAATAAGTTACGAGTGAGAGGTTAAAAATGGAATGAGGGATGGTTCCAGACAAGTTACAAGCACCAAGCTGAAGCACTGTTAAGCTTTTCCAATTTCCTAAGGTGTCTGGAATGCTCCCACCCAACGGATTTCTGGAAACAGAGAAGGATATCATCGATGTTATATTCCCCAAGAAAGCTGGAATTCCACCTGTTAACTTATTATCATAAACTCTAAACAAAGTAAGTTTGGAGAGGAAACTGATCTCTTTGGGTATGCTTCCAACTAGCTTGTTGTGATGAAGGCGAAGCCTTTCCATATCAGAACACCCAGACAAGTTAGTTGGAATGACTCCGTTGAATTTGTTAAAGCGAAGATAGAGGAAACGAAGCCTGAATAGACGACCCAATTCATGAGGGATGGTTCCTTGAAAGCTGTTGTTGGTGAGAGAAAACATGCGAAGGAAGCTTAGGTTCCCTACATGAGGAGACAAGGAGCCTTGTAGGCCTTGTGAGATCAGTACTAGACCAATGACTCTTCTGTGCTTCTTCCCACATATAACACCGCTCCAATCACAAAAATGGAATGAAGCGTTCCATGAGCTTAGAGCTTCATTTGGATCATGGGTGATCATCGACTTGAACCTCAACAACGCTTTGTAATCGGTCTCATTACCACCAACCGAAGCAGAGATGGTGGTGGTAACCAGAAATATACCCATACTATAAGAAAAGAGGAAAGCAATTAGAGAGTTCATTTTTGGAAATTGGAAGAGCAATTGTTGGCGTTTAAATTTATCTTCAGTTCTTGCATGTTAATGTACTTGACATGCACAAATAGTGAAATGAATGTCATCCACAAATTCCTTATCAACTTTGACCATGACATTGAGGACCCTATTCCTCAAATAATGCTTGCTGCCGGTAGAAATCTGAAAAAGCTGACACTGCGTGTTGTATGTTGAAATCATAGCTTTGATAATGGAATGGTTGCTTTATGTTGAAATCATAGATATGATAATTCTTGCTTTTTAAAGCGATCGTGACTCTGTCTATTTGCTTTCATCATTTTCCTTTTAGAAGCAAGGAAATGGAAATCACATTTTGTTTGAATTTAGATGTTGGAATTTTAAGCCGTCTTTGATCTTTTTATTTGTTAATTATGGTGAGTATATATTATATGTTATATATAAGTCGTTTTAATTAGAGTAATTGAATATCTTCCCATTTTTCTATCAATTTGAAATGATGAAAAATATATTAAAATATTATTAATCTTATTCAAATACTATGTGTAAGACCCGTATATTACACAGATTGATTTAAAAAAGATTAAACATTAAAGTGTAAATAAAAAATATTTTTTAATATACAACATTAAATTAAGAAAGGAAGAAATGTATTTATTGCAATTTAATATCACACATATATATATATATATATATATATATATATATATATATATATATATATATATATAATATTTAATACTTTACAAATATAAGTATATGACTTTAATTTTAAAAATTGAAAAAACAAAAAATTGACAAGTGGATAATATTTATTTCAAAAATACCACAAAATGACAAATGTTAAAACTCACGAGAGATTGACATGTGACAAAAAACCTTTATTTATTAAGGAGGATGACACATGTCACAATTTCATATGGGTAAAGAAAAATTTAAAATTTTTCTGTGCATACAACATTTTTTTGTTATCTTTGTTCGTACTACATTTTTTTTAATCTTTGTTCATACAACATTTTTTTAACCCTTTCAATTTTTTTAAGCTGCACATTTTGCACATTTCCTAGGAGCCTTGTGTCACCAAAGTGTTACCAAAACTGTCAAAAAGGTATGGTACTGAGAAATTTCTCGAAAACATATTTCCTAGAAAATTCTCCGGAAAAACATTTCCTAAGAAATTCCTCATAAAAATATATTATAGGAAACTTCTCGAAAAAATATAGCCTTGGAAATGCCTTAGGACTTCCAACAAAAGATATCTCCTCAGAAGTTTCCATGGAAATCCGTCACAAAAAGTTACATAGGAGGGTTTTTCCTACGCAAAACTTTTCCTCGTTATTTTTTCGGAAAACAACGGTTTCCTAGGAATTAATGAGGAAACAGTCCCTCGGAAAAGACACGTTTTTTTAGTAGTGTGTACATGCAAACTTTATCCACAGTACAGTTAAGTTAACACAACAAGAATAGAAGCATGCCCAAGGGCAACTATAAGAAAGAACCAATCAAATTAAAAATAACTAAAACTAGTATAAATTTTAGAATGAACTACATAAAACATTCATGTTGTTTATGTATTTTGTTTTTGGATATGATTTTGATATTTAACACTTAGGATTGTTTGATATGCTTCTTATTAGGTCTGGTAAAAGGCTGAATCTGACTTGGTTTGGTAACACTTAGATTTTGTAAGATATCACACTTAAAAGACCTTTGACTTAGTACTAACTTCTCTGATATGTCTCTTACTCGGTCAGATTCAAGACCGGACCGTTAAACCTTGACTCAATCTGACTCAATAAACAATTGTAACACCTTGTTTTGAGTCGTTTCGTAATTCGGGTCCGTAACCTAAAGATCAAGTATCATAAGGCTTTAGGCTTTGGGAAAGAGAGGTTTAGACCCATTTGGATGTGGGTCATGTAGATTATGTGATCCAAGAGTTCGGTTTGTGCTTTGGAGTCAAAGGGTAAAATGGAAAAAAGTAGTGTTTCAGACATCTTTTATGAATTATAGATTTTAGTTCGATGTGTTTGAAGTCAAAAGTAATTATATAGGGTTGTAGAGCTCCTCAATACCTTTCCGTGGATATAAAGATTGTCGAAATCGGAGTTGAAACGAGGAAATTATGACTGCTTGAAGTTAGGATGATTTTTGGGTTAGCCACGTACACCAGGTGTACGGAGAGTACATTGGGCGTGCTAGGGCATCCCTAGTACACTGAGTGTACCAGTAGTACACTGGGCGTATGCGATCAGTGCCCAAACCCTATTTCGTGGTTTGAGCCCTATTTAAGCTCCTTAACTTCCCCAAACTCATTCCATTCTCGGCCTCCACCTCTCCAACACCCTCTCTTGAAACCCTAACCCTAGTTTGAGCCTTGTGAACAAAAAGAAGGTGTTTTAAATCTTTGGAGTGTTCTTGGTGCACCTTGAAGAAAAAGGAACTCATTGAAGAAGCGTTGGTTGCATTGGAGCTTGTAGATCTAGACCTTGTCACCTTGATCTTTCTTTTGGAGGTATAAAGTTTGAATGTTAACGATGAAAGTGTTAGATCTAGGTAGTTTTGGATGTTATGAGAACTTGGTCACTTTAAGTGCATAGAGTTTAGATCTTGAAAGTTTGTGACCTTGTTATGGATAACGTTGGAAACTTTATCCATCTAAACATCATATTGATTCAAATATGAAGGTTGGAGACCTGGACTTAATGAATTAAGTTGAAAAAGATGCACTTTTGGTCCCTTTGAGACATAAAGTCTAGATCTTGTTTGTTGGGACCATTCTAATGGATAAAGTTGAAAACTTTATCCATTATGGAGTCATTAGGAACCATAAAAATGTGACATCGGTCCCTAGTTTTCCTCCATGCATGGTCTTGGATGTCTTAGTGGGTTAAGAAGTTAGGGTTTTTGGATGTTGAAGACTTAATAGCCATGCAAGACCATAAAGTTGGAAACTTTATGGTTAATAATATCATTTGAGGGTTAGATCTGGATTTTGGCTAGACGAAGATTAATCGAGGGATTAAGCGGAGACCATAAATTACTAAATCGTTAAATTTAAAAAAATTAAATGTGAAAAATATCATAAGAAAGTTTTTAAATACCACTAATATTATAGAAAAAATGGTTAATATGATAAATACAACACTAATTATTCCTCAAATTGTTTCTATCAAGACAAAACTTTAACGCCCTGTTTCGAATCGATTCCTAATTTGAGGCTATGGCCGAAGATCGGTCATCATAAGACTTATGGCCTTTGAAAAGGTGAGATCTAGACCCATTTGGGTATGAGTAATGTAATGGAGGTGATCCGGGTGTTCTTTCGTGTTTTGGAGCTGAGGGGTATTTCGGTAAAGTGTCAGTTCGTGCTTTTATGGAAATTGAATTTTTATTCGAAAGGTCTTAAGGCTGATATGAGTTGTTAGGAGTGTAGGACTTCTCTTTACTTTCCATGGATATAAAGAACGTCAAAAACGGATAAGGGATGTAAAAGTTATGATCATTTGAAGTTAGAAGGGTTTTGGACCAAACCGGGTATGCAGGCAGGGCATACCAGGTAGGAACACATGGTGTTCATGGGAAAAGTGGACGCGGACACTTTTGGGGAATGATGGGCATTCATTGGGAACGTTGGGCGTTCGTTGGCCAGATGAAAACCCTAATTTGGGGTCTTGGACCCTATTTAAAGACCTTAACTCACCTCCAATCCTCATTTTCTTCGGCCTCCATCCTCTCTAACCCTAAGAACATAACCCTAGCCTCTATTTGAGTATTTATTGAGCTTCATTGTGATTTTGTGTGTTTTTGGTGCTTGAGGAGGAAGAAGGAACTTCTTGAAGAGTCATTTATTGACTTAGAGCTTTTGGATTTAGGCCTTGTACACCTAGATCTATCTTCTAGAGGTATAAAGTCTCAACCTTGACAACTCTTTCATATAGATGTAGCTAAGTGGTATTTTGTTATGGTTTTGGTCCCTTTGTGGTGGTTCTTGTGAGTAGAAGTTACTCCAGAACCTTTGAGCTTCATATATGGTCTTTGTTGGGGTTATGGAGTCATAAAGTTTGGATCTTAATGAGTATTAATCTTCCATGCATGATTTGGTAGTCTTTTGATGAATTTTGGGATTTAAGGTTTTGATTTGGGTCCCATTAGGTTACGCAAAGTCATAAAGTTGGAAACTTTATGTGTAACGCCCGTAGATCTGAGCTAGTCAATTTAGAGACAATGAGCATAAAAATGAGTTTTTGATGGAAGATTATTTAGAACGAGTAATCTTAACCAATTTGTAGAATATGTCACAAGGGTTCCGTACATATAAAGAATGCTGAAATCCGAGTTATAACGAAGAAGTTATGTCCCGTCGAAGTTTCGTGACAAAACCGGCACGACACTACGCGACGTAAATAGTGAATTTATGATAGAGGACTTTTTGGACTTAGTGATCTAAACAAAAGTTGTAGTATACATTAAGCCAATAGTGTGCATAAAAAACACCCAAATCTTACTTCGTATGAGGAAGTTATGATTTTTCTAAGATTTGGCCTAGAAGTGCACGACCCGAAACTCGAATTCTAGATCAAGCGGTTTTTGGCCAACGTGATCTAAATGATAATTGAAGATATCATTAATAAGAACTCAACGACAAAAAGGCAGACAAAAATGGAGTCCGTATGTAGAAGTTATGAATTTTACGCGGATATTTAACAGTGTAGTCACCTTCTACTGTTAAATTTAAGATTGGTCGAGAATTAGCCGACGTATTCAAATGGAAAGTTGTAGATCTTATTTTCACCTACGCGTGGATATAAATAACGTAAAAAACGGAGCTCGTATGCGAAAATAACGGATTTTAGAAGTCGGAAATGTGTTGTGCAAAAATGGACGACGTGACAGAATCTTGACCATTGTTTTCTCCCCAAGTCTTGCCACCGGATGGTGACATGTGGCACCAAGTTCAGCCATATTTCACCCTATAAATAGAACCTCTCCCGCCCTCATTTTCTTCACACCTTTCACATTCTTTCTTCTCTCTACACTCTCTCTAAACCTCCCCCAAAAACTCCCCTAGCGCTAGAAGAAATCCCCAGAGTGCTTGACAGCTCCGAGAAGAAGAGCTTTCGGATCGGAAGTTCTACCCCTGCAGAGCCCGACTTCTAGCCAAACCCCCTCGTAGGTAAGATACGCCTACCTAATTTTTAATATAGCTTTTATTTAAATATAGCAATGTTATTAGGACCTTATAATAATTATTTGAGCTATTATTATGGGTTATATAAGTGTCGTTATAATATCTTTTTAACAACTCGCGGTACGGGGAATCCGATTTGAAGGGTCGCCTAGGTTGTTGGATTTCAGAAGTGCTATATGCCAAAATGATCCTGCCTCCGGTGTTTCATGCCTGGCCCTTGTCTGTATATAGTGGGTGATGAGTATTGTTTAACACTTATATAATAGTAATAATAGCTAGACTATTAATTAGTCTCGTTGAACATTAGACTAAACTCTAGTGGAAATGATACTAGGTTTTGTCAGTGGAAATTTGTTTTAAAGTAAACGAAGTGCTGTCCGATTACCGAGTCACCACCTTTGCAGGTGAGTACATAATTACTTTCATCTTACACATAGATATGAAGTATTTTATATAAATTATGTGCTATGTGTGTATACTGTCTGAATACTTTCTGTCTATGCTGGATGAAACGTTTTATACATGTCTTAAATGAACTAAACTATATATCTATTTAATATCTATAAAATGTGTTAGGTAAAACATGGGTAGATTAGAGGTGAGATAAAATATGAGCGATGGTATATGGGTGATAAAAAATGGTGCGAAGCGATGACTTAAGCAATGAGCCAAAGCGATGAGCCAAAACGATGACCCAAAGCGATGAGCCAAAACGATGAGCCAAACGATGACCCAAGCGATGGCCCCGTCATCTAGCAGAGTATGGATGACAACCACAAACTATTCTAGACAATCTAGTGAAGGACTAGCAGACTCACAACCTGTAGGTGTTGTGAACGATGTGTTCACCTGGTGTACTAAAAAAACCCATTGGCATGTATTACGAGTGGACTCTCGAAAACGATACTGTCAATAAATGAGATAAACCTTGGAGACTATGCAGACTTAGTGTCGATTCCTTAGGATACTCCTCAGGAATGAATGAACGAGGAATAGCTGAATCTTAGGGAAGATCCTTAAGAGTAAAGAAGATAATGGGGATGGGTAATTGGGTTGATTGTTTGATGTTGAACATAATAATTATATTACTGTGGGTTGGAAACCCTGTGTACTCACCAGGTTTCCCAACCTGACCCACTCAGGCTTATTTGTATCACAGATGTCGATATGAAGCTACTTTACATTGAGAGATTTAAAAAAGATGTAGATCACTAGTGTAAATGAATGTAAGTTCTGTTTATGCTTATGTTTCTGTATTGACGATGACATCCCAAATGTTTTAAAATGGATAAAAACACATTTCTTCGGAAATGCTTTGTTAACGTATTTATCATGTTTTTTTTCTGGGAACAAATTCCGCAACATTTTTATTATAAGAGGTACTCTGATTTTTATACAACATAAACGAAATCGGTCTTTTATTTCTAGACTTAAACTTAGAATGCTAAGTGAAGATCGTGAGGAGTGTGTCTAATAAATTTAGGTAATACACCTGAATAGACATATGCACTAGCTTATTTAGGAAAATGCCTAACATGCTTTTATGTGCTAAATGATTTATGATACGCATTATATGATCAGATCTATCGTCTGTTACCGACCAGATCTGGAAACTTTATGTGTTCAGACTTCTAAATGTTTAATTACGATATTAGAACTGACATGTAACTTTTCGAAGTAATAGGGAGATTTACATGTCGATCGTAAATAAAATCTTTCCTATCTTAATTCTCGTCGTTTCGCACCGAATGTCTGATTTGGTGTATAGAACGAAATGGCAAGAACCCGAAGTGGAAACATGAATGGAAATAAAAATCAACCGCCTCAACCACTAGTGATTGAGCAAATACCTGTTGTAGTAGCCACTCCTGAGTCAATCACAATGGCTGGAGTACAAGCCATGATTCGGGCTATGCTGGCTGAGCAAAGAGAAGAGATGAGGCAGATGTTGCACAAAAATAGGGATGAACCTAAGGTGCCCATTGTGCAACCTGAGTTGATCGCTGAACAATTAGAGGAAGGAAATTATAGCCGCACTGTGAATCAAGTTGGAACCCAAGGGGAAAGGAGGAATGGCCCGGAGAAGGGAAATGAAAAGGATGGGCAGTTGTATAAGAATTTCTTGGGTGCAAAACCACCGAGTCTCTCTGGAAGCCCAAAACCTGTGGAGATTATGGACTGGATCTACGATATGGAGATGGTATTTGAGAGCTGCGACTGCAGCGATAAGCAAAAGACTGTCTTTGCAGTCAGACAACTAAGGACCGGAGTGTTAAGTTGGTGGAAGTTGCTGGCATATACAATGCCACGAGGAGAAGCCATACAAATGTCTTGGGAAGCATTGGCGGAGCAATTAAAAATGCAGTACTGCTCAGAGATAGATCTCATAGAACTAAACAACGAGTTTTCAGAACCTGAAGAAAGGGAAGATGAGTGTTGATGAGTATGCCACTGTATTCACTGAGAGGTTGAAGCTATTTCCCTACTTGGTGCCTACTGAACTCTCCAAGATAGATAGGTTCGCTAACGGACTGCCAACACACTTTAGCGCAACGGTCAAAATGGAAACTAATTTGAAAACAACCATTAGAGCAACTAAGAATATAGAGACCCAGATAAAAGAAAGGGGTCTAAAAAAAGATAAGGCAAGAGAAAAGAGGAAGTTTGAAGGATCTTCAAGGCCCAACAAGGTGAGTAAATTCTCGAAGTTTGGAGGAGGAGGAAGAGGTGAAGCAAGATGGTGTGATAAGTGAGAGAAGAAACACTTAGGAAAATGTGGCGAAGAGGTGATATGTTTCAAGTGTGGAAATTTTGGCCATTACGCCAACGAGTGCACATTCAACAAGAAGGTATGTTCGCATGTAACAAAGAAGGGCATATTTCTAGAGACTGCCCAAAGAAAAACAAAGCAGCAAGGCCAAATGCACCGCCAAAGCGAAGGGCATTTCACATGATCCTCGACGAAGCAGATAACAACACGAGAAATCAAGGATGAGGACTTCATATCCGAAGATCGAGTTACGCAGTAGCCATAGTATCGTATGATGTAGCCTGTTAGAGGCATGGTCTAGGGTGAACTTGGACACCTATGTAATCGTTTCAAGGAATAATATAAAACCTTCATTTTCTATCTAATGTATTAAGTTGTTATGTGATTCTCTTGTATGGTGACTTCGAAAACTGCGAGACAATACTTGGGATGAGTATGAGTTGGTGTGAATGGTAATAGAGGCCTATACTACCGGAAGCACATATAGGACTCACACTTGGATCAGGGAAAGTCACACGGTTACCAAGAAGCTAGTAGTTGATTCCGTTTTGTTCATGTATGTCATTACCATTGTTTCGGTAATGACTAAGAAGATTATTGTTATTCCGACCCCAGTGGTCATATCAAATTGAGTCCGACTATGATGAGTATGTTACGTGGTTCAGGGAACTAAGTTCGATGTTGCATCTAACTTAAGCTAGAAGATTGAAATAAAAGATAATCAGAGTGATCAGTAGAGATATCGTGATAGTTGCTTGTAGCTAGAAATGCTACCTTTTAAGATGTGATTAGAACATGAAGGAAGGTATAGTCTGTTCTAGAATTTGACTCTAAGAGACACGAGTCTAAGCGTTGCAACATGCGATGATAGGTCAATAGAATATGACACATCGGTCCATTGTAGCAATAAAAAACTTATCTTAAGTTTGATAAGAAGAAGAAGCAGTCTCCAGTAAGGATCGAGATTGTGACTTGAAGGTCATAATTTGGAGTCTAACGTGAGATAGGGAGCAGGTGCAAGATCGAGCATCACATGCAGTCAAGGAGTCCAAGAGTTAAATACTCGTTCAAAGCACATAGAAGTTACGGTTATTACCTAGAATGAAGAGTCAACGTAAGGAGTCATTATACAAGCCTTGTTTCATTGATGATATCGGGACGTAATCATCCTAAGGGGGAGATAATTGTAACGCCCATAGATCTGAGCTAGTCAATTTAGAGACAATGAGCATCAAAAAATAGTTTTTGATGCAAGATTATTTACAAGGAGTAATCTTAACCAAGTTGTAGAATATGTCACAAGGGTTCCATACATATAAAGAATGCTGAAATCCGAGTTATAACGAAGAAGTTATGGCCCGTCGAAGTTTCGTGACAAAACAGGCACGACACTACGCAATGTAAATAGTGAATTTATGATAAATGACTTTTTGGCCTTAGTGATTTAAACAAAAGTTGTAGTATACGTTAAATCAGAGAGCGTGTATAAAAAGAACACCCAAATCTGACTTCGTATGAGGAAATTATGATTTTTCTAAGATTTGGCCTAGTAGTGCACGACCCGAAACTCGAATTCTAGATCGAATAGTTTTTGGCCAAGCGATGGCCCCGTCATCTAGCAGAGTATGAATGACAACCACGGACTATTCTAGACAGTCTAGTGGAATACTAGCAGGCTCGCAGCCTGTAGGTGTTGTGAACGATGTGTTCACCTGGTGTGCTAAAAAACCCATTGACATGTATTGCGAGTGGAATCTCGAAAACGATATTGTCAATAAACAAGATAAACCCTGGAGACTATGCAGACTTAATGTCGATTCCTTAGGATACTCCTTAGGAGTGAATGAACAAGGAATAGCTGAATCTTCGGGAAGATCCTTAAGAGTAAAGAAGATAATGGGGATGTGTAACTGGGTTGATTGTTTGATGTTGAACATAATAATTATATTATTGTGGGTTTAAAACCCTATGTACTCACTAGGTTTCCTAACCTGACCCACTCAAGCTTTTTTGTATCACAGGTGTTGATATGAAGCTACCTTACACTGAGAGATTTAAAAGAGATGTAGATCACTAGTGTAAATGAATGTAAGTTCTGTTTATGCTTATGTTTCTATATTGACGATGACATCCCAAATGTTTTAAAATGAATAAAAACACATTTCTTCGGAAATGCTTTGATATCGTATTTATCATGTTTTTTTCTGGGAACAAATTCCGCAACATTTTTATTAAAAGAGGTACTCTGATTTTTATAAAGCATAAACAAAATCGGTCTTTTCTGGCCGAGAAAATGGGTAGTCTTTTGATGGAGTTTGGGATTTAAGGTTTTGATTTGGGTCCCATTGAGTTATGCAAAGTCATAAAGTTGGAAACTTTATGACTTAAGATCGAAGTCCCTTGAAATCAGATATGGAAGTTTGAAATTTAGACTTAATGGATTGAGTTGAGAAGATGCACTTTTCATCCCCTTGTTAACTTAAAATATTAGATCTTGACTTCTTGGACCATTCTAACGGATAAAGTTGGAAACTTTATCTATTATTGAAATATTAAGAGCATAAAAATGTAATCTTGGGTGTTGTATTCAACTCATGCATTTGTTAGATGGTCTTAATGGGTTAAAAAGGTTAGAACTTTGACTTTAAGCACTTAATGGGAATGCAAGGTCATAAAGCTGGAAACTTTATGACCCTCACTCACATATTGGACCTAGATATGTGTTTGGACGAAAGGACATAAGGTATTAAGCCCTTAATAGAAAGTTTGGGGATTCAGCGGGAACACCCAACGTAAGTGGGAGGAACGCATCGTGTTTCGGTTCGAGTTCGAAATTCTGGTCAAGGGCTTGAATGCCCCATGTTCAAGCATGGCACGCTTCGTGTTTGAAGTGGTTCAACTCGGTTGACTCGTTTAACCTTGACCCTTGACCAAGTTTGACCAAAAAGGTATTTTGTGATATTGATTGGGTTTTGGTCTATGTCTGGTATTCAGGAAGACTTGTTGAGCTGGTGTTGGAGCATTATTTTGTTTAGCTATTTGTCAGTCTATGAGGCGAGTTTGCCTCACTGTACTTGTGGGTCGAAGGCACCAATGCCGGCCCATTGGATTGATATTCTGTTATGCATGCTATTGTACTATAGTGATCTGTTAGATCGATATCCTGGTATATAGGGTGATGCTATGCTTAGTGATTTGTAGATCTGTTTGACTGGATGTAGATTGTTATATGATTACCTATTATATATATGCACATGTTTGGTCGGTGGCTGAGGCTTCACTGCTTTGTACATAAGCCAACAGGCCGGGGCATACCAACCCGAGGATGATTGGACCCATAGTATATTGGCATTCCAACCCGATGGTTGAGGGCCTGGGGTATTCTAACCCGATGGTTGATTGGACCCATAGTATATTGGCATTCCAACGTGATGGTTGAGGGGCCTAGGGTATTCCAACCTGATGGTTGATTGGACCCATAGTATGCTGTTATTGTGTGTGCCATTCGTTTGTGTGTTGGTATTTTGGGGGAAACTCACTAAGCTTCGTGCTTACAGTTTTGGTTTATGGTTTCAGGTACTTTAGTGGTCCGTGGCAAGGCGAAAGCGTGACCGTACACATCCTTGGTTTTCAACTGATTTGATCTTGGGAGACTCTGATTTTAAATAATGTTTTGAAAACAATGGTTTTGTAACACTACTATTAGAAAAAGGGTTATTTTGAAAAATTTTAAATTCGTTGAATTTTTGGAATGTTACATAACTTCTTCAAAGTGTTGAAATTTTATCGTTTGTTACTACTTCACTCATGTTGTAGGAAGGGATTAATCTTTAGGCGTGTTCTAGTCGGTCGAGTAATGCCTAGGGACTAATCGAGACCTAGTTGAGAGTTTTACAATAGTGGTAAGAACTAAGAAGTAAATTTTTATTTTGTTTCTGATTTCAGATTTTTGGATTTCCTTATAAGCATATCATTGTTTTTCTGATTTGAAGTGTCAAAAAAATCAGAAGGTAATTTTCTGATTGATGGCTTTTTTTAGAAGCATATCATTTTTTTCCTGAAAATGAAATATATCATGCTGATTTGGATTCTGATTTTTTCTACAGTTTTGATACCATTTCTTATTGATTTGAAGTGTTGAAAATCTAGAACCACGAAGAAATCTACCAATCACAAATAAAGTCGGTTATTTCTTTTTTACAATTTAGGATGCCTCCTAGATTAAAAATAATATGAATCTGGATATGAAAATCGTAAGAAGAAACAAAAAATTGAAGAATTTAATAAAACTCAATCAGGATCTATCGGTAAGTTTATAACAAAAAAACACAAAACTTTCTGGAAAATAAAAAACTGTTAATGAAGCTAGTCGTGATGATAATGATAATGTTAATGTTGATGTTAATTAGAATGCTAATGATAATGTTGATGTTAATGATAATGCTAATGTTGATGTTAATGATAATGATGACTTTCACATTTTTGATATATTTGATACAAGAAATTTGGATGTTCTTGACTTTAACATGATAAATATTTTAGCATTGAAAGGTCCTAAAAGAAATTTATCTGTTATAAAAGGTCTTAAAGATAAATATTTAAGAAGATTTTCTGCAACTAAATATACTAAAACTTAATCAAATGGAGTAAAACGTGATAGATATTTAATTGTTTATTCTAAAGAAATTGATATTTTTTTTTGCTTTTGTTGTAAAACATTTCAAAAAGGGTGTCGAAAGTGTCAATTAGCAAATGAGGTTTTAAGGGTCAGATACATCTTAACACTAGAATTAAAGAGCATGAAACTAGTATGGAGCATGTTAAAAATATAAATACTCGTTGGGAAAGTCGTGTTAATAGTGTTAAAGCTATAAGATTTCAAATGTTTTATATACAAAAAGCTTTATTTCAAGTAGCTAAAAATGATAATGATCCAAAAATAACAAGTGAAGCTAAATCCTTAGCAAAAAATAAACTTGGTAACTTTGAGTTTGTATTGACATTAGTAGTTTGGTATGAAATGTTAAATACTGGTAGTTTAGTTAGCAACAATTGCAATCAAAAGATATGCTTATTGACGTTGCTATGGAAAAATAAAGGGGTTGATTTCGTTTTTTAAGGAATATAGAGAAAATGGTTTTGAAATGCTTTACAAATTGCAAAACATATTGCCTTGGAAATGGGCATTGATCCAATATTTCCTAAAAAACGTGAACCTAAAATAAAAAACATTTTGATGAGATTTCAAACGATACTTCTTGTAGTGCTTCACAATCCGCGCAAGAGAAATTTAGGGTTAAAGATTTTATTTATATTGTTGATAAAGCAATTACTTCTTTAACTATAAGGTTTGAACAATATCAACAATATGATAAAATATTTTGTTTTTTGTTTAATTCTTAAAAGTTACTTTCATTAGATGATATAACCTTAAAGTGATGTTGTAAGTCTCTTGAAACTTCACTCAAGAAAGATGAATAATCGGATATTGATGGACCTGACTTATATATTGAGTTAAAATTACTTCTACATCTCTTGTCTAAGGAAAAAATGATAGCAATTGATATTCTAAAGTTTTTAAAACGTGTTTGTTTTCCTATTACATCTACTGCATATAGAATTATGTTGACTACTATTGCAAATGCAGAATGATGTTTTTCAAAATTGAAGATTTTGAAGTCCTACTTACGATCTACAATGAATCAAGCACGACTTAATGGATTGACTTTGATGATGATTGACTGTAACATGTTGGATAAAATTACTTATGAAGATGTTATTGAAAAGTTCATTTCAACAAATATTAGGAGGATGACTCTTTTAAGTAGAACCCCCTTTTTTGTGTGTATCATTTTGAATGAAATTTTAATTTTATGTGTTTGCAATAGAAAATTAAAATTTATAATTTTTTTGCTTAAATTTTGAGATCTTTCAACTTTTAGGGAATTTTTTGTTAAATCGAACAGGGTCTCCAAAAATTCGGTCTCCAAAATCTCGGCCTTGTTTAAACCAAACTCATTATCCCAAATATATGAAAACATACATATAGGTCAAAACATAGTAACATCATTTATCACTAAATTTTATACAAGAACAAGCCAATATATCAATTAACACGCTGGACATACATCAGGCCCATCACCACCAACTCGATACTTTTATAGATTCGACAATAGGAAACCTGATACGATCTATATCGAGATGACTAATCTCCTGATAAAATAAGAACAATACACAATCTTTGGAACGATTTTCTTTCCTCTTTTTATCAAATGCAGGTTACAATTTATAGAAAACATGGAGTTACTGACAAGCTAAAATGAAGGGAAATATGCATGCTGAAATTAAACGTGAATCCTACTTTACTACAATTAACTTCTACTAGAAATTGAAATGAGACTAAGTCTTCAAGCACGTAACTAGACCAAGTCCTCTCGGTTGACTGATGCACATGCTGATCCACGGATGAGATTGTATCAATACTCCACCCCTGAAGAAAGGCCTTGTCAGTTTGTGTCATGTAAGGCCAAGGTGGATTAGTCTCCGACTGAAGGAGAAGGAATTTCGGTGGGTTGCATTGATGGTCTGGTTGATATTTGGCGAGACAATTGTAACAAAGGTCTTCGGCGCAACGCTTTTGCATTTCCGTGGGGGGTCAATTTCTTGATCGGAAGTGATGGGGTAGGTGAAGGGTGGGCAACCAACAAAGGTGTGTTCGTTGGTGGAGGGTGGTCGGAAAGAACATCAGACCATGGAAAGTGGGCGTGAAGCTTGTCTTCCACTAGTTTAGCAAGACCATAGGCTTGATGGAGAGACATGGGGTGGTGCAGGGCAATTTCATTCTGGATGTCGTTGTGAAGTCCCAGTATGAAACAATTACGAATGGCTAAAGGTGTTAAGCCATCAACACAATTACTGAGTTTTTCAAACTCGGCTTGATAGGCTGCAACTATGGAGGTCTGTCTTGTCTTAGCTTGAACAGGCTTGCTTGATGGTTTTCATATGAGGATGGTCCAAACTGGAGTTCCATGGCTCTGCAGAATTCTGTCCAATTGGTAAGTAACTGATTGGTGGTTAGGTGTTTGTACCAGCTAAGGGCTTCACATGTGAAGTAAAAAACAGCCAAGGGTAACCTTTGATTATTAGGCATGTTATAATATGCAAAATAGTTGTTAGCTTGAAAGATCCAATCTAACGGGTTGGACCCATCGAAATTAGGTAAAGTAATTTTTTGGAGGGCGTGGTTGGTGGTTTGGAGGTGGCGGTGGTGGTGGTTGATGTTCTTTGTTGACGAGGATGTTGTCAAGCTGTTCGAGTTTTGAAGCTGTGGTTGTGGAAAGACGAATAAGTGTTTGCATCTGATCATGAAGGACAACATGAGAGGTATCTGAAGTGGATCCTAACTGCGGTTTTGGAGGCATGAGGATGAGGGAATGAAAGCACCAATATTCGAGATGACTAATCTCCTAATAAAATAAGAACAATACACAATCTTTAGAATGATTTTCTCTCCTCTTTTTATCAAATGCAGGTTACAATTTATAGAAAACATGGAGTTACTGACTAGCTAAAATGAAGGAAAATATGCATGCTGAAATTAAACGTGAATCCTACTTTACTGCAATTAACTTCTACTGGAAATTGAAATGAGACTAAGTCTTCAAACACGTGACTAGACCAAGTCCTCTAGGTTGACTGATGCACATGCTGATCTACGGATGAGATTGTATCAAAACCCTAACACCATTTCATATTTAATTGGTTCTTAGTTTTGATAACTTACTCAATTTGTGCTTGGATTCTCGTAAGATTTATAGTATACGATCTTTGCTTTCTTTGTGATTTCCGCCGTAAAAAACTAACAAGGAAAATGATTAAACCTAAAATAATTGGGTTTATAAGTTTTTCAAACTTCCAAGATTTTCAATTTGACCCCGATGTTTATGTTCTCTAATTTTACCTCTTAACTTTAGCTTTTCATTAAAAACCGTAATATTTTCAAAGTAGACATATATTCCATTTATTTCACATTTCATACCATCAATTTACAAGATTCACAAATACAAAAATACATCTGTATTTAACAGTTATCACCTAAAAGTTTACTAACATGACACATCAAATATTTTGAAGCTTACCCAGAATATGTTGCAACTCATGGACAACATTTGCAATATTCATTCGTTGTGGGGAATCCATGGAGCATGATACTCCTATGTTGACAATTGAAGCAAGGCATTACTCTATCTTATTTGCATTTGTTAATGTAAATTGCTTACTAGTAGCATCTTCTTGAAGCTTATTCAGAAGGTCATCATCAATAACATTGGTTATAGAGTGTGGCAAGGCAATGCACGCAAACTTATGAAGGTTAAGACCTTCAGTAAAGATGTTGTCTGTTGGCCTTTTCCTGTTATCACTTCCAATAATAGTATTCCAAAACTATACACATCCCCACTACTTGTCATCTCACTCCCGACACCATACTCTGCAACTTATAACTTGTAAGCAATTACTTTATAAAAAGCAAATACAATAAATAAATATGAGGATCTTGGGATGCATGAATTTTACCTGGAGGTGCATATCCAATTGTTCCCCTAATGCCACTTGTGTTCTTTTGGTTTGAATTTGTTCCAGGAAATTGAGCTAAGCCAAAATCTCCAACATGGGCCACCATATCATCATCAAGTAGAACGTTGCTAGGCTTCAGGTCACAGTGAACGATGGTTGGCAGACAGTGATTGTGAAGATAATCAAGTGCAGATGCGATATCAATGAGGATATTTATTCTTTGAAGAAGGTTTAATCTTGATTTACTTACACTTGAATGGAACCAATCATGTAAGCTCCCATTGGGCATGAACTCATAAACTAAAGCTTTGAAGTCATTGCCTTGAAAATTAACACTTGAACATGAAGTTATTATCTTCAATAGATTCCGGTGACGAATACTCCTCCATGCTTCACACTCTGCTATAAAGCTTTTGTGAGCACCTCGGTTTTGAAGATGTATAACTTTGACTTCAATAGATATGGCCACACCAATATACACCCTTATGTAGTTATGCGACCTTTTCTTTGAGATGAATAATCATATGTTTTACTTATTTATCTTTTGAAAACAAATGTTTACTCTTATACTCCATATGAAGGAGTGAAGGACTATATGAATAACCAGTAGGATCATGTATTCCTTCTTTTTTACCTCATTCTGTATTATGCTCCTATTCAATTTCCATTTTTTTTAATCCAGGAAAGAGTATTTTGAGGTGACATGGGCAAGGTTGAGGTCAATGGTGGAACCATCATTTGCAAAAAGATCTATGATTAATCACCATGAATATCTTCAAGGTGCTAGTATTATCACATCTGATGCAAATGGCATTGAAGACAATGAAGTGTCAACTACAGAAGGTCGCCTGATTTCATATGATTATCTTGTAATTGCCACAGGTCACATGGGTAGTAAATGTGTCACAAAACCTGAGAAGCTCAGGGAGTATGAAGCAGGTAATTTTACAACACTTTGATATCATTCCAAATTGCTTATTTTGCTTTGTTTGTAAAACAAGAGGTAACAAGATCACATGGGAACTTAGATGTATGCAATCTTTGTTTGCAGATAACGAAAAGATCAAATCTTCAGAGTCAATATTGATAATTGGAGGGGGACCCACTGGTGTGGAACTTGCAGCTGAAATTGCTGTTGATTTTCCCACAAAAAAGGTGAAACTAGTTCACAAGGGTTCAAGATTGCTGGAGTTTATAGATGAAAAGGGTAGTAAAAAGGTCCCTGATTGGTTAACTCTAAAGAAAGTTGAGGTAATTTTAGATCAATCTGTTGATTTGACTTCCAGCTCTGATGATGGAACTTATAAAACATCTGAAGGTGAAACTATCATGGCTGATTGTTATTTTAAATGCACAAGTGATCCGATTGGTTCATCATGGCTTAAAGAGACAAGCCTCAAGGATAGTTTGAATGATAGTGGGAGATTAATGGTTGATGCAAACTTTAGGGTCAAAGGGTTTGAGAATATCTTTGCAATTGGAGATATCACTGATGTTGCAGTAAGTCTCATCATATTTCTATGTTTCTTTGGCTCATTTTTGCCAATTATATAATGTTGTTTGTGAAATGACAATGTTTGATTGATTTTTAGGAACTTAAACAAGGATATTTGGCACAAAAGCATGCTTTGGTGGTTGCTAAAAATTTGGAGTTGCTGATAAATGGAAGTGATGGGGGCAATATGGTAAAATACACTCCGGGCTCACCAACGGCAATTGTGTCATTGGGGAGACGAGAGGCCTTGTTGCAAGTATGGTGTGTGACATCGATTGGGAGAGTTCCTGGTATGCTAAAATCTAAAGATTTGTTTGTTGGGAAAACAAGGAAGCAACTAGGGCTAAAACCCTAATCTTGTTTGTTTATTATGCTTGGATTTGGATTGGATTGGATTGATAAACCCTTTTACTATACCAAACTAGTTTATTCGGTTTGAAATTTTAAGGTAAACAAACACATACTATGTTATACAAGTCTAAAAGAGTGAATATGAAAACTTTGGTATTGTTTGGTTATGTAACAATTTCATTTATTTCGGGTTAAGTCATTGCTCAACTCCCACTTAAGAAATTCATTCATCCAAAAAATATACATGTTTTACTGAGTGTAAATGTGTTGTACCTTATTTGAATTAATCAATTTCTTAAGTAGAAGAACAAACACCAACTATTAAACGAAAAATACCGACTATTAAAGGAACAAATCGGATTGTTTGTGCTCATTCATTAAGATGATAAACAAACATAAATAGTCATATGCGGACGAACATGAAAAAAACATAAATGAACGTACACTTTCAAATCATTAACAGTAAAACTTGATCATCATCAATTTAACCACTCATAGAAGCTCCACTTTCACTCTCACATGTTGCATAATATTTTATAACATTATGAAAATCAGAATATGTAGAACCTGCTAGATTCGTAATGGCATTTGACAAAGCCTGAGCTGATGGAACGCCCTTTCCTCCACCAGACATATCCTTGCCTAAAAGCAATTTCGTGAACTTTTCCTTCACAATATCCAAATCTGAAACTGCAACTCAATTCTCACCCAATTTAATCAAACAATCCAACAAAATTGCAGGTTTAGGGCACAACGAAATTAATAAAGCATGAAACATCAAAACAACTCGGTGAGGCAGTGGGCAACTACGAGTACTCTGTCGATCCACCACCGAATAGTTTAGGTCATCGCCGATCTACTTTTTCTTCAATTCATCATTGACGATCTGGAGAGTAATGAGTGTGGATGGCAGAAGATTAGACGCTTTCATCTCTAAATCTGGGACGAAGATGAACACGAGCGAGAGAGAAAGACGATGAGAGAGAGAAAGTTGTATTTTCAAATTTTTTTGATTAATTATTAGGTATTTTAATTTTTATTCCTTAACTAACCTTGTAATTTATTGTAAAAAGCCAATGTTACCATTGAAATTGTTAATAATTGCAAATATGCCATGTTTGATTTAGGTCATTCAAAGTTTTGCTCTAACGTTTCATTTTTAGTTCTCAGGAACTATAGGTTCTCAAATAATCCTTCATATATATATATATATATATATATATATATATATATATATATATATATATATATATATATATATATATATATATATATATATATATATATATATATATATATATATATATATATATATGAATGAGTTCTATGGAAAACAAATAACTAGGGCAACATCTATCGAAACCAATAATCAAATGACGCGTGTCAATTTCTTTCTTCACAAGTAATGTATTGTGGAAGTTATTGTAGAAATGATGTGTTGTCATGTTTTCATTGGTTTAAATATGTGTTGCCCTAATCATTCATTTTCCATATAACTCTTCCATATATATATATATATATATATATATATATATATATATATATATGAGCTAGGTTCAAATGTTTCTAGCAACTATTGTGTGCATGAATGCACCAATAGGAAATTAGGAAAAAAATAAATCATTTAAGGGTATTATAGTAATCTTTGCATAGTTAATTATGGTAGATCAACAACAATTCCTTGTATCACACAAGAAGCAAATATAAATATAAAACATTAGCCCTAAATCGATTTCACCGCTTCCCACCACCCCTGTAGATCGATTAAAAACAACATCGGAGAGGACACCTTCAAAGGACGGTAATACCATATTTTTTCTTCTTCTCTCTTCCACAATTGCCATTTCCAGATTTGATAAAATAATCAATTGAAGATTAATTGTTTAATTGAAGATTCATATTTTTGCTCACCCAGAAACCAAAAGACTCATGTGAAGATCTCTGTCTCGTATTCAACAAGGAGCCATGGCGACTGAAGTTCAGAGGATATGACCCAACTTATCGTACATATTATTTCCTTCTCCAAAACCAACTTAATTAACTGGCAACCCTAATTGATTTCCCGCATTTTCACTTTTATTTGAAGTTACGACTAATAGAATCTTTAACTTTTTCCTCTTAATTCCAGAACCTGATATTCAGATTCCTTCAAAGTGTAAGATTTACTTAAATTATGAATGTCATTCAATGGTTTGTTTGGACAAATTGGCTGATTTTCTGAGTTTTATGTTGTGTGTGAAACAGAAAGCACATATCCAGATATGGCTGTTTGAATTGGCTGATTATAATTTCGTATGCTTGGTTGTTTGATGTAGGGTTTTGATGAGTACATGAATTTGGTTCTTGAGGATGCATTCCAACTGCTCGACGAAATGCTAGTAAGAAGTTTGATCAGTCCTGTGTAAGACACGTGTTGCTTTTAGGTTAAAGTATACTCAAATCCAACTTCGAAATGTCTTTTTCTCTCTCTCTATAGCAACAGTAAGAGCTGCATTTTGATTTTCAATGTCAAACATGAAACTTTTCAATTGGGAAATAGTCAAATAGTGTTTGATCTATAGTTATTACTATAAAAAGAGTTGCACTTTGTTTCTTGATATCCTATATGTATAGCTCTGAAAGATCTATAACTTTTTCTTTTACATTGCATAACAGAGAATCACCATGCTATGTGTAGCAACCAAACTCACAAGAAGTGCACTATCTTCAGCTGAATATCATTCATCATTCTTCAGAAAATAGTCATTCTTCACCAATTCTGTGGGAAGAGAGTCTGGAATAAAGCATTCCATTCCAGGGGACTTTCACAAATGGGTTTCAATTCCCACCCACAACTTTTCAAGCTTTGCTTATGGCTTCACTCCATTGAAGAATGCTATTTTTTAAGAATTCTATTCATTTTTGATGATATTCTGTTAGAATATATATAAATATATTAAAATGTATAAGGATATTAGTCTGTAAGAATATGTATGAATTTGTATGTTATTTCGGATGTGTATTAAGAATAAAATCGTAGACCCAACTTGGATGTATATGAATAATAATCTAGAATTCTTAAATCAGTTTAATTATCAAAAATACCTGTATTGGAAATATATTTTGCAAGAATAAAATCGAAAATATATTTACTAGTTTATGGTTGACATTCAGTCATTCTGACAGAATAAAATCAGATTTTTAAATTTGAATTAATTTAAAAAATTCAGAATTTTTAAAAATAAGGGAATTAAGGATCCCTTAAAATCTGAAAATTTCCTTTTTTAAAATAGGTTAATTGACTAAAATGCCCTTTTGCTGAAATTTTTGTGATTATATGATACATGCTACCCTATTGTAATATCATAGACCCTCAGATTATGATTGTTGATTCTATTCATCCGGTGGTCCAGATTTGTGCATTCTGGCACACAATAGTTAGTAAAAACAAAATAACCTAAGCCATATATATATATATATATATATATATATATATATATATATATATATATATATATATATAGGGCCGAGTTATTGTGTGAACCAAAAGATTTGTGAGAACTTTCGAACTCATAACCAGCTCATATCTAGGCTCAAAAACAGATTTGATAATTTTTTTTTCGAAATTTGAATGTATGCACAATCAACAATTGTACGGAGTGTTGATGAGCACAATCAGCAGCAGTCATATTGACTACTGATTGTGCTCATCAATAGTCCGTATTGTACTCATCAACAGTCATAAAAAAAAAACCGTCAAATCATTTTTTTGGAATCTAGATATGGCTTAGATGCACAATTTGGAGAAGATTAATGTTTTTGGTGTTGAAAAATAATGAGGTGATTATGAGTTCGCAAGTTCTCACAAATCTTTTGGTTCTCTCTCTCACTCTATCTGCCTGTCTGTCTATCTCTCTCTCTCTCTCTCTCTCTCTCTCTCTATATATATATATATATATATATATATATATATATATATATATATATATATATATATATATATATATATATATAGTCATTTCATTACCAAAAGAAATGAAAAAAAGAACACCTCGATCTCATGGAATGAAAATCAGTCCAAAAGAACGAATCACATTCCGTAAGGAATGCTCCATTCGATTAACCTATGACAACCAAACATTTTTCTTTTTATTCTACCGTAATGCTCGATTCCATTATCTATTTGATTACTATATATCAAACGATATTTTATAAAGAATTAAATCTAATATTTTGTTTTATATATTTTTCCAACTTCCAATAGTTGTAATTTAACCCCCAATTTGACACTTCAAAATGTACCTCTAAATTTTGGATTTTCTATTTTTTTCAAAATAATACATTTATTCCATTTAATTCACATTTCATACCATCATATTACAAGATTCACAAAATACTAGAACACATCCTTATTTAGCAATTAACTCCTATAATGTTAATATTATGAAGTTTATCCATAACATGTTGCAAATGATGGACAACATTTTTTATATTCATCCTTTTTGGTGGGGAATCGACGGAGCATGATACCCCAATCTTGACAATTGAAGCCAAACATTCCACTATCTTCTTTGCATTTGCTAATGCACCTTTCGTAGTAACATGATCCTCTTGAAGAAAATTCAGAAGGTCATCATCAATAACATCGGTTACGTGGTCTGGCAAGGCCATGCAAGCAAACTTATGAATGTTAAGACCTTCCTGAAAGATGTTGTCTGTTGGATTTTTCCCTGTCATCACCTCCAACAATAATATTCCGAAACTGTAGACATCCCCACTACTTGTCATCTCAATCTGGACACCGTACTCTGCAACTTATAAGCAATTAATAAAAAAGGATATCATTATAAATAAATACAAACGTCTTAAAATATATGAACTTTACCTGGAGGAGCATAGCCTATTGTTCCTCTAATGACACTTGTGTTGTTTTGGTTTGAATTTGTTCCAAAAAATCGAGCTAAACCAAAATCTCCAACATGGGCAACCATGTCATCATCAAGTAGAATGTTGCTAGGCTTCAGGTCACAGTGAACAATGGTTGGTAGGCAGTGATTATGAAGATAATCGAGTGCAGATGCAACATCTATGAGAATATGCATTCTTTGAAGAAGGTTCAGTCTGGATTTCCTTGTAGTTGAATGCAACCAGTTATGTAAACTCCCGTTGGGCATAAACTCATATACCAAAGCTTTGAAGTCGTTGCCTAGATAGTCAACACTTGAACAAGAAGTTATTATCTTCAATAAATTACGGTGTCGAATACTTCGCCAAGCATCACACTCCTTTATAAAGCTTTCGTGAGCACCTGGCTTTTGAAGATGTAGAACTTTAACTGCAACAAATCTATTGCCATAATTATCAAGAATTCCTTTGTAAATAGAGCTGAACCCACCATCCCCAATCAAATTGGCTTCAGAGAAACCATTGGTTACCTTGAGAAGTTGTCTGTATGATACTTTTATGAATCGTTCATCCCTCAATGATTGAGACATCAGTTGGCTCTTCCTTTTCTTATACGAAGCATACACAATACATAATATGCTGAAAAGGGTGGATGCAATCAAAATGACTATTACGAGCAAAGGAAAACTTCTCTTATGTCTCTCTATATTGCATTTGGGCAACCCAAGTTCAGCCAAGCCACCACAAAGCCTACTATTCCCGAAAACAGAGAATGCACTTGCATTGGCAAACACTCCGTCCAACGGTACATTGCCCTCGAAGTCATTAAAGGAAGGTTTACATATTCTAATAAGGTCAACTGTTGCAAGAATTGAGGAAATTGGCCCGATAAATTATTATGAGAAAGATCGAGGGTCGAAACTCCTTTCATGGAACTTAATGACGGTGGTACCATGCCTTGAAATGTGTTTCCTTTGAGGGAGAAGAATAAAAGGCTAGTACATCCACCAATGCTAATAGGAATGTTTCCTGATAAATTATTATCAGATAAATCCAAGGAAGTCAACAACTTGAGTTCACCAACCTCTACTGGAAGGGACCCAGACAGGTTGTTTTGAGAAAGATTTAGTATGATGGTTAGAGATGAAAGTTGAAGAAGTTGTCTAGGTATTCCACCGCTGAGTTGATTGTCATCAAGGTGCAACTCCAATAGATTACGACAATTTCCCAGACTTGATGGAATATGTCGTTCCAATCTGTTGGAATTTAACCAAAGATCGGTCAACATTGATAAGTTCCCGATGGCATCTGGAATGGGCCCTGAAAATTGGTTCTTATATAGGTAAGCTTCTTGTAGGTTTTGAAGCTTACCAATGGTGGAGGGGATTCCCTGTAAATCGGTTTTCTATTAAAGACAAACCAATCAAGCCAACCAGATTACCTATACTTGAAGGGAGGTTTCCATGAAAATCATTTCTATCTAAAGCTAGAATACTTATTTGATCAGAAAGATTACCAATTGATGTGGGCAACACTCCTTGAAACTTGCAGTTATTAAGAGAGAGAATTTTTAATCTGCTGCAGTTCTTCAAAGTATCAATAAACTTCATATCATCCACTTCTCCAGATCCATAGATGTTATCACCCAAGGATATAAAATATATATCTTTTAGTTTTGTAAAGTCAATTTTCAGCTTCCCACTAAAATTGTTGTAGTTCACTTCAAGAAACCTAAGTTTCGAACAGTTAGATATGGAGGGTGGAAGAGGTCCGGTCAGTTGGTTATTTCGTAACTGAAGGAACTCAAGGCGAGGGAGCATTTCACCCATGGCTGAGGGAAGACTACCAGTAAGCTGATTCTCAGCCAAGGAAATATTAGCTAGGAGTGAGAGGTTAAAAATGGAATGAGGGATGGTTCCAGATAAGTTACAAGCACCAAGGTAAAGTTGTGTTAAGCTATTCCAGTGGCCTAAGGTGTCAGGAATGCTCCCACCCAACGGATTTTCAGCAACAATGAACCCTTCCATTGATGTTATATTCCCCAAAACAGGCGGGATTCCACCGGTTAAGTTATTATCATAAACTGAAAGATAAGTAAGTTTGGAGAGGAAACTGAACTCTTTGGGTATGCTTCCAACTAGCTTGTTCTTAGAAAGTTCAAGCTCTTCAAGGTTAGAACAACGGGACAGATTAGTTGGAATGACCCCGTTGAATTCGTTAGAACCAAGATAGAGGAAACGTAGCCTAGAGAGACGACCCAGTTCATGAGGAATGGTTCCATGTAAGTTACAATCATCACAGTAAAAATTTGTTAAGCTTTTCCAATGGCCTAAGGTATTTGGAATGCTCCCTCCAAACGAATTTTCAGAAGCAGAGAACAGTTTCATTGATGTTATATTCCCCAAGACAGGAGGGATCCCACCTGTTAACTTGTTTGTACTAGCATAAAAAAATGTAAGTTTGGAGAGGAAACTGATCTCTTTGGGTATGCTTCCAACTAGCTTGTTATCACCAAGTCCAAGGTTTTCAAGTTTAGAACAATGGGACAAGTTGGTTGGAATGACCCCATTGAATTTGTTGTAATCAAGAGAGAGGTCTTTTAGCCTGGAGAGACGACCGATTTCATGAGGGATGGTTCCTTGAAAGCTGTTGTTCCAGAGAGAAAAGAAACGAAGGAAGCTGAGGTTCCCTACATGAGGAGACAATGAGCCTTGTAGTCCTTGTGACTCCAGTAGTAGAACTGTTACTCTTCTATGCCGCCTCCCACATGAAACACCACTCCAATCACAGAAATGGAAGGAAGCATTCCATGAGATTAGTGGATTATTGGTGATCATAGACTTGAAATGCAGCAACGCCTGGTAATCGGTCTCATTACCACCACCGGAAGCAGAGGCAGTGGAGGTAATTATTAGAGATGTAATAAGACAATAAAAGAGGAAAGCAATATGAAAGTTCATTTTTCGAATTTGGAACTAAATTTTGGAGTAGGTCAATAATTGCTGGCTTTTAGATTTTTACTCACCTAGCTTTTGCATGTTAATTAACAAATGTTGACATGCAAATGGTGGAACGAAAGCCATCCACAAATTCCTTATCAAATTGAGAATCCTCCTCGTCAAATAAATGATAGCAATAAATTGTGATGATGATTGATGATAAGATATTTCTTAATTATCATATTTCCAGCCATTTGTTTTATTTTTGTTTGTTTTGAACATAAGAAATAATCCAAGAGCGATTACATTGACCAACCAATCAAATAAAAAGTTAACTAAAACGATTATAAAGTTTATTGTACACATAGTACGTACAAAGCTTCAAAACAAACCCAAAGAAAGTGATATATATGAGATATCTATTTCTTTTACTTTTAATCAAAAAACACTTTCACTTGACTAACAAAGAGGATGCCTTTCAATATTCCCTCACTAGGTTTGCAGCTGAATTCATTTGTCTACAATTAAACTACCAAATCTTAATGGAAAGGAAACGATTAATTCAAACATTAACATACTAGCAGATTACTAAATTTCCAGTGAAATGGCATACTTGCCAAGCTCCTCAAACAAAACGGTGTTTAGTCCTCAATAACTTAGACATACCTGATTGGCTTGTCGTAATTAAGTTCTTCAATTGCCTCTGTACCAAATTTAGTAAAAAATTAGGCAGAAGACCAAAAATAGTCATGATTGTGAAAAAAAAAAAAAAATTCAACTATACTGTTTTGTACTCCCTCCGTCCCAAAATTATAGTCCATCTTTCCTTTTTGGTTTGTCCCAAAATAATAGTCCACTTCTAAAAATAAATAATATTTTTACCAAAATACATCCTCATTATTACTTAGCCAACTAAACATTTAATGGAACATTAAATGCAAAGTAAGGACAAAATTGTCATTTTATTATATAAAGTTAATGGTAATTAATGCTTTTCTTAATTTGTGTGTTTTTTGTCTGTGGACAATAATATTGGGACGGAGGGAGTAATAAACATGGACACATTAAAAAAAAAAACCTTCTTTACTTCTATTTCACTCAAGTTAAAAAAAGAGAATGTAACAACCATATACAAGAACATTTCAATTTTTGAAATTTTCTGCATCATCCGTCTATAATAACATGATTTGCCAAAAATATGTCACATGTTTATATACATATAACATCAACCCAACCAAAGCCGGAAGTAAATTGACAAGGTCAATCCTATCACATTTTTATCACCAATATGCCGGATGGCATGAATGAAGCTGCTCTGTTTGATCTCTTTAGAAAATATGAAGTGATTGAAGAAATGCAGACCGGTTGAAATTCATCAGCCACAAATGGAACACACAACACTAATTTCATGAACAATAGAAAGTCAGAGTGGCCAATAAACTGGTTTAATCTTAAATGGGTAGAGACACGGGAACCAAATTTTCACCTGGCCGCGAATCTCTGATCTCCCCCAGGTGCGCTCCTCCTCCCGCGAATCTCAACAGTATGCAAGGTTTCAATCAAACATAGCATATATATTAGCTTAACATGCCTTATCAAGGCAACCGAACATGTGCAAAACTTCGATTTGTGACATTTTTCTAGAACATACCTTACAACTTAATTCAATACAACCTAAGCAACAAGCTCAAATTTAATTTGGATATAGCATTTGATATCAGATAAATATTTTTGATCGTATATATACCAAGTTTTCATAAACCATCTTGGTACTCAAGTTGTTGATTGGGATGTTAGGATCGTGTGATCCATCCCTAGATGTTGCCAGGTCATTATATAGATCTAGGAAAACTTATGCACGAGCATGTTCACTTCCTTAATGCACACAACAGCATCATGTAACTCATCCCCCTGATTTCTCATCCAAAATGAGCCTTACATCACTTTTAATTAGTTTCTTTCAACCAAACTCATAATCCTAAATAAATAAACATACTTATGACATCAACTTATCTACCTCAACTTTACATATCTCATCTTCAGTGAATTCAAAGAATAATCAGTTAATGCTTGCCAATTGTCACATTATAATTCAAACTCATTAACAACTGATTTCATGAAGCATATTTGATTCCAATCTATAGTATCATTTTTTTTTTGAAAAAAAAATCTAATCTATTCCAACCTAAACTACTTCTTAATTTCACCTATGTCCACAACGGAACTTGAATCCTCAACCTCAATGAAAGAGGGCAATGTTGAACACGACTCTTAATGTGGGAAACAACAAGACTTTTATTAAGACACTTAAGAAGATTTTACACTTTGAGAGACTACTACACTTTTCTTACTTGGAGGTTTTTCTTGGATACTTAGATGTTGGATTGATTTGGAGCAAATGAGCTCCACACCTATTTATAGGTGTTTCCACCTCCTTATAGGAAGTTTCTAGATCTACATACATTCATGACTATTCTAGAACTATCTACCATATTCTATATCAATTACAAGCTTTTATATGTTTCTAGAATGTTCTATAATGTCCTAGATAAGTATAGACATTCTTGTGCCTTCCATAGTGTTCTAGAATGTTCTATAGCCTTCCAGGGTCTTCCATCTCGTTCTAGAGTATTCTAGAATCTTCTGGCATCTTCTAGACTTCTCCATAGTATTCCATAATGTTCTAGAATCTTCCAGATCATTCTAGAACATGCTAACTTCTTCTAGACAATAACATGATTCTATCGGGCTAGTGATGACCTTCAACACCCCCCCCCCCCTCAATACTAGCCCCCATTCTTCGTATCATGTTGAGCTGACATCTAAAACCTTCACTTTTTCCTTTACTCAACCCTTTGGTGAATAATTCCACTATTTGGTTAACAGTCTTGATCTGTCGCATATTGACTTCTTTCTTGAGAACTTTTTCTCTTCCACATGCTTGGTTTTTTCTTAGTTGTTGCAGTCGTTGCTTCGTATATTGTTTTCGTAGTTGACAACGACATTCGTGGTTGCATTTTCTTGCAGCATAATATTATTCCTGACTTCGTTGAACTATCTTGTGTAGTTTCTTATGCCTCCCTTTGAGAAACTTGTAAGCATGTGAGTTGTCCCTTTTACAAGCCTTGGAAAATTCCCACAATATTAACATGTTATGACGTGATTCCTTATTGATCTGCTCATCTCGTTTAGATTTTGCTCTGTTGAGAAATTCTACTTTGCTCTTACGAATTAATGTGTTTTTCTTCTTTTTCGCCTTATCCAGTTTCTCCATCCCATGCTCCATTTTTCGTCTAAGATTAGACTTTTTATGCAACTCTAATGATGTCATGTTATTATTCTCCTTCGGAGCATCCATCTTCCAATGAACGTCTTCCTACTCCAAGGTTGTCATAAACTTTGTCTCGCTCTTCTTGAGACCTTTGTTGAGTTTCATAGTTGATAGCATTCGGGATCCAATCATATTTCTCTTCAAGGGTACAATGTGAATTATTGAACCCTTGGTGATACGCATGGTATCATCTCTCTCAAATAACTAGGGTCGTACATCTAGAAAATCCATTCCCAATACTATACGATAGTCATCCATATGCACCACTGTTAGGTCTATGGTGCCTTCCCATTCTGCTATCTTAAGAGGTCCTCCATATGCAACACCAATGATAGTCTTGGATAAAGAGTTGACGACTTTCAACCGGCCTGGATTTTTGGTGTATTTGATGCCCAACTTCTTAGCTTCATCTTTAGCAAGGAAATTATGGGATGCACCTGTATCTACCAAAGCCTTGGTGTATCCTCTGTTTACCCTGACGTCCACGAACATTAGCCTTCCTCTTTTAGTCTTATTCTCTTCTATAGCACATAGTGCCTCAGCATCCCATTCATCCTCTACTTCCTTTTTGGAAGTTACTACATTGCTTTCCACAGACTTTTTCTTTGACCAACAATCCTTGGACATGTGGCCCCACTTTCCACAATTGTTGCAGTTGCCTTCGAACCTCCTCCCCCGAGAACTCTTATTGTCGGTCTTTTGAGATCTCTATGGTTGTGAGGTTCCTGGCTGACTCTTCCCTTTGTCAGCATTTTTGTATCCTTCTTTAGAAGGTGGCTTGAAATTCCTCCGATTTTTACTTGTGTAGAGTGCTTCTTCTTCACTCTTCAGCGTGATGCCTCCCATTTGCTTAGCCATAGCTTCTTGGCTGGCCAACAAATTCTAAAACTCTACAAGTGATGGTTGAACGGGCCATCCTTGTATAGCAGTAACAAAGCTTCTAAATTTCGGCCTCAGTCCATGGATAATGATCCTCTTCGTTCAAGCTTCTGCAATGACGGATTGCGGATCTAGTTCAGTAATCTCCCGACATATCGACTTGACCTTGTGGAAATATTGAGCAATCGTCGTGTCACGTTGTGAGATTGATAATAGCTCGTTCTCCAAAAGTTGTAGTCTCGTATCATTCTTCTTTGAGAAAAGTGTCACAAACGTGTCCCAAGCTTCTTTCGGGGTGTTCTCATCCCGAACATGCTCCAACATCTCTTCTTCGATTGTGGTCTTCAAGGCAAACATTGCTTTTCCTGCTTTGATTTTCCATTTGCGCAAAGCACCATTAACGTCTTCCTCTGGTGGTGTAGTTTCGCTTCCATCAACGACCTCCCATAGATCTTGTCCTTGTAAGTAGGACTTCATACATGTTTCCCACGTTTTGTAGTTGTTGTTGTTGAGTTTCTTGATTCCTCCGACGACTTGGAGATCACCCATCGTGTTGGCAGTACCTCGGTAATACCAAACAAGCTAGTCTCGATACTAAACTTGCAGAGCACAAACTACTCACGATACAACGAGAATCACTCATTCTTACTATCAAGAAACCTTGCTCTGATACCAGATTGTTGAACACGACTCTTAATGTGGGAAACAACAAGACTTTTATTAAGACACTTAAGAAGATTTTACACTTTGAGAGACTACTACACTTTTCTTACTTGGAGGCTTTTCTTGGATACTTAGATGTTGGATTGATTTGGAGCAAATGAGCTCCACACCTATTTATAGGTGTTTCCACCTCCTTATAGGAAGTTTCTAGATCTACATACATTCATGACTATTCTAGAACTATCTACCATATTCTATATCAATTACAAGCTTTTATATGTTTCTAGAATGTTCTATAATGTCCTAGATAAGTATAGACATTCTTGTGCCTTCCATAGTGTTCTAGAATGTTCCATAGCCTTCCAGGGTCTTCCATCTCGTTCTAGAGTATTCTAGAATCTTCTGGCATCTTCTAGACTTCTCTATAGTGTTCCATAATGTTCTAGAATCTTCCATATCATTCTAGAACATGCTAACTTCTTCTAGACAATAACATGATTCTATCGGGCTAGTGATGACCTTCAACACTCCCCCTCAGTACTAGCCCCCATTCTTCGTATCATGTTGAGCTGACATCTAAAACCTTCACTTTTTTCCTTTACTCAACCCTTTGGTGAATAATTCCGCTATTTGGTTAACAGTCTTGATCTGTCGCATATTGATTTCTTCCTTGAGAACTTTTTCTCTTCCACATGCTTGGTTTTTTCTTAGTTGTTGCAGTCGTTGCTTCGTATATTGTTTTCGTAGTTGACAACGACATTCGTGGTTGCATTTTCTTGCTGCATAATATTGTTCCTGACTTCGTTGAACTATCTTGTGTAGTTTCTTATGCCTCCCTTTGAGAAACTTGTAAGCATGTTAGTTGTCCCTTTTACAAGCCTTGGAAAATTCCCACAATATTAACATGTTATGACGTGATTCCTTATTGATCTGCTCATCTCATTTAGATTTTGCTCTGTTGAGAAATTCTACTTTGCTCTTACGAATTAATGTGTTTTTCTTCTTTTTCGCCTTATCCAGTTTCTCCATCCCATGTTCCATTTTTCGTCTAAGATTAGACTTTTTATGCAACTCTAATGATGTCATGTCATTATTCTCATTCGGAGCATCCATCTTCCAATGAACGTCTTCCTCCTCCAAGGTTGTCATAAACTTTGTCTCGCTCTTCTTGAGACCTTTGTTGAGTTTCATAGTTGATAGCATTCGGGATCCAATCATATTTCTCTTCAAGGGTACAATGTGAATTATTGAACCCTTGGTGATACGCATGGTATCATCTCTCTCAAATAACTAGGGTCGTACATCTAGAAAATCCATTCCCAATACTATACGATAGTCATCTATATGCACCACTGTTAGGTCTATGGTGCCTTCCCATTCTGCTATCTTAAGAGGTCCTCCATATGCAACACCAATGATAGTCTTGGATAAAGAGTTGACAACTTTCAACCGGCCTAGATTTTTGGTGTATTTGATGCCCAACTTCTTAGCTTCATCTTTAGCAAGGAAATTATGGGATGCACCTGTATCTACCAAAACCTTGGTGTATCCTCTGTTTACCCTGACGT
Organism: Lactuca serriola; assembly: GCF_051521515.1. NCBI lineage: Eukaryota > Viridiplantae > Streptophyta > Magnoliopsida > Asterales > Asteraceae > Lactuca > Lactuca serriola. The sequence continues at coordinate 217,473,393 of NC_136409.1, forward strand.
CCACGAACATTAGCCTTCCTCTTTTAGTCTTATTCTCTTCTATAGCACATAGTGCCTCAGCATCCCATTCATCCTCTACTTCCTTTTTGGAAGTTACTACATTGCTTTCCACAGACTTTTTCTTTGACCAACAATCCTTGGACATGTGGCCCCACTTTCCACAATTGTTGCAGTTGCCTTCGAACCTCCTCCCCCGAGAACTCTTATTGTCGGTCTTTTCAGATCTCCATGGTTGTGAGGTTCCTGGCTGACTCTTCCCTTTGTCAGCATTTTTGTATCCTTCTTTAGAAGGTGGCTTGAAATTCCTCCAATTTTTACTTATGTAGAGTGCTTCTTCTTCACTCTTCAGCGTGATGCCTCCCATTTGCTTAGCCATAGCTTCTTGGCTGGCCAACAAATTCTCAAACTCTACAAGTGATGGTTGAACGGGCAATTTAGCCCCTGTTCTTCCGAAAAGTGCAATTTAGCCCCTGTTTTTCAGAAAAGTTGCATTTTTGGTCCCGTTTTTCAGAAAATTTTCAGTTTAGCCCCTGTTTTACTTCTGTAAAAGTTCTATTTGCCCCCTGTACTTCTGAAAAGTTCATATTGGTCCCTGTACTTCAAAAAAAAAATTCATAGTCGTATATGCCCAAGTATATGCCAAAAATGACTACACCAACTTCGTCATCTTCTCAAGCCGAAGTTGAAAGTTTTCAAAGGACCGGGAAAGACGGTAGTGTTACGTTACACTATCCAATGCTCACGAAGATGAACTACGCGGTGTGGGCCATATAAATGCGAGTGAATTTACAAGCACAAGGAGTATGAGATATAATTAAAAATGCAGAAACGGACGAACGTAAAGATCAGATGGCTCTTGCGGCTATTTATCAAGCAATTCCAGAGGACATACATCTGATGTTAGCTGAGAAGGACACATGAAACGACCCAAAAATATGACCCAAAAATTTCATTTTTCGATATAACTAAAAACCCTAATCTGAGTGTCATATCATAAAACCATACGTGATATATCTCAACATAACAAAACACTGTGCGGAAAACTGTATCATATCTATGTCATATCAAATCAAAAACTAAATCAACTCCCAGGATAAAAGCTGAAGCTGTGGTGTGTGCGATGCCATCATCCCGAGCTCTTCCCTCTGCTTGCGGAAGTACCTGAAACCAAAACTGAAACTGTAAGCACGAAGCTTAGTGAGATCCCCCAAACTACCACATACCATACAATACATAAATAAAGCACATACTGGGCCTTGCCCACTGCATCAGACCGAAGTCTGGAACTAGCTGCATCGGACCGAAGTCCGGAACTGACTGGGACCTTGTCCCCTGCATCGGACCAGAGTTCGGAACAAACTGCATCGGACCGAAATCCGGAACTGACTGCATCGGACCGAAGTCCGGAACTGACTGCATCGGACCGAAGTTCGGAACTGACTGATCATGGCATAGCATAAAACATAACAACTATTATAATCACATATACTGCATACTGCATCGGAATAGAGTCCGGAACACATAACACAAACATGCTTGTATCACAAAGACATCAAGCACTCTAACTACTGCATCAGACCAAAGTCCGGAACTACTGATAATTAAACGGGCCGGCATTGTGGCCGTAGACCCATTCCTATTGAAGGGATACTCACCTCGTGAACTGGCTGCTGAGTGTATGGCTCTGGAAGTTAACTGCTGCTGCTCCGGTATCTCCCCGGCTACAAGTCCATAAACACACTCAATCAAATACTAAACACTGTACTGGGTAAAATGACTCTTTTACCCTTGGTCAAAGTCAACTCTCGGTCAAGGTCAACTCTTGGTCAAAGTCAACTCTCGGTCAAGGTCAACTCTCGGTCAAAGTCAACTCTCGGTTGACTTGACTCGCCGAGTTGGGCCGCCAACTCGCCGAGTCCCTATTCTCACTCTTCGACCCTACTCGCTGCTACTCGTCGAGTATGGCATCGACTCGACGAGTACCCTCTCGATCCAAGAACTCAGACAATCTTCATCCGACTTGCCGAGTCATATGAACAACTCGACGAGTTGTTCTTGAGCTTAAGAAGATTGCCTTGGACTCGCCGAGTTGTATGAACAACTCGCCGAGTCCCTCCATTACTGAGTCTACCCTCAAACTCGCTGAGTCCACTCCACTACTCACTGGTCCCACTCGACACCGCTCAAAAGGAAGGAATCAGGGAATCGCGACTCGACTCGCCGAGTCGTTCTTCCGACTCGCCGAGTCACCGCCATGCAACTATTCTACACTCGATTCTGCTCGAATCCAAAACATACAAATGATAGATCTGAGTCCAATAAGCTGATTTACCACGTAAAGTTTCCAACTTTACGTGTACAAACACATGAACAAGGGAATAAAGGCTAAAAAGGCACTTAAAAGGGTAGATCTAGGGTTATGATGCAAAATAGCTCCATAAAGGCAATAGATCTGGGCTCTACAACTCCTAAATGAACAGATCTAAAGATATCTTGACATAAAAGAGCTTCCATATCAACATAAGGCTTGAGAAAAGCATCAACTAGATCTAGAGGGGGTTTAAAGCATAAAAGGGAAGGAAATCCGAAGAATACCTCAAAGAACTCTTGTTTTCCCTTGAATCTCTGCTCTACAGTCCTTCTCCTTGCTCCTTTCTTCTTCTCCTTCTTCAAGCCTTCACAATTGCACACAAAATCACTTAGAATCACTCAAGAACGAATTAGGGTTTTCTCACAGCTTCTGAGGGTGAAGGAGGCGAGAATGGAGGCCATAAGGTGGCTTAAATAGTGGGCAACCCGGGGATTTAGGGTTTCTCCCAGACGGACAGAATCGCCGAGTCCAGAATATGGACTCGCCGAGTCGCCAGCTAACACGTGCTCGAAATCCCGTCCCTACTCGGCGAGTCAGGCTATGAACTCGCCGAGTCCCTCTTGCAAAACTTCAATATAAATACCAAGGAATCATCATACCGGAGACGGGTCGTTACAACACAACTAAAGAAGCATGGGAAACGCTTAAGATGATGCACATGGGAGCCGATCGGTTCAAGGAGGCTATAGCTCAAACCTTGAGAAGTGACTTCGAGGTGATCCAGATGAAAGACAGTAAATCGGTAGATGATTTTTCAATGAGATTGAATACTATCATAACCGATATTCGATCTCTAGGTGAAAAGATTGAAGAAATTACGGTTGTGAAGAAGTTTCTACGAGCCGTACCGATACGATTTATACAAATCGTAACATCTATCGAGCAATTCGGAGATTTGAAGAATATGACGGTGGAAGAAGTTGTGGGTCGTCTTAAGACCCATGAAGAGAGACTTCGAAGCTATGGAGAAAAAGAAGGAGGACCTTCTCTATTGCTTACACATGCCGAGTGGGTATCTCGTTCGAAGCAAACTAGCGAGAGAAACTCATCAAACACTTCAAGAGGACGAGGAGGACATGGTAACTGAGGCCGGGGACGAGGCCGAGGTCGTGGACGTGGCCAAGGAAGTGGTCGCGAGTACAATACAAATCGAAATGACCATAATCCTTCTCGAAAGGATAAAAGTAAAATCAAATGATTTACTTGTGAACAATTTGGTCATTATGCTTCGGAGTGTCCAAACAAGAATCGAGGTGAGGAGGCGAACCTCACTCAAGCCAATGAAGAAGATCCTATTTTGATGATGGCAGCCATACAAGAATATGCACACAAAAAGTGTCTCTAAGAGGGAAGATTTGTGTTAATCTTCTTGCATCGGGAGAAAGTCGAGTCGAGTCCAAGGTATGGTATCTCGACAACGGTGCTAGCAATCACATGACTGGAGACCGCTCAAAGTTTCGCGAACTAGATGAGTACGTTACGGGTCACGTGAAATTTGGGGATGGTTCGACCGTCGCTATTTTGGGAAAAGGGTCGATTTTATTCGATAGAAAAAATGGCGACCAAAGACTCCTTAATGAGGTATATTTCATTCCAAGTCTAAAAAACAATATTATTAGTCTTGGACAAACGACGGAGGAAGGGAGTTGGGTCATAATGGATGGGTCGGATCTGACATTGTTTGACAGAAACAAAACTCTACTTTTGAGAGTTAAACGATCCCCAAACCGGTTATATAAAACTCCTTTAAGGTCCGGTAGACCGACTTGTCTTTTAGCAACAAAAGACGAACCAACTTGGATATGGCATTCTAGACTCGGTCATGTTAACTTTCTCTCCTTAAAGAAGTTGTCCGAAAAGAATATGGCAATCGGAGTCCCAAAGATTGAGCACCCAAACCAAGTATGTGAAGGGTGCGTTCTTTCCAAACAAACCCGAATTCCTTTCCCGGATCATGCAGTTTTTCGAGCTCAAAAACCTCTACAACTTGTTCATGCGGACTTATGTGGCCTGATCACACCTACGTCTGTTGGAGGGAGTAAATATTTTCTCCTTTTAGTAGACGATTTTAGCTGGTGGATGTGGGTTTACATGCTATCGGAGAAGTCTCAAGCCTTGAGCGCTTTCAAACGATTCAAGTTGATGGTTGAAAAGAATTCGGGTTATCAAATAAAGACACTTCGAACGGACTGAAGGGGAGAGTTCACTTCAAAAGAATTCTCATTATTTTGTGAAGAAAATGGTATTCAAAGGCATCTTACGACACCATATTCGCCTCAAGAGAACGGAGTTGTAGAAAGGCGAAATCGGACCGTTATGGACATGGAAAGAAGTCTGCTCAAAGGTAGAAATGTCCCGGGAGAGTTTTGGGGAGAAGCGGTTAGACATGCAGTTTATCTTCTCAACCGCCTGCCAACAAAAGCACTTCCCGACAAGACGCCTTATGAAACATGGTTTGGCAAAAAGCCCAACCTTGAACATCTAAAAGTTTTTGGTTGTGTTGCTTTTGCTAAACTTGTAGGTGGTCACTTGAAGAAGCTTGATGATCGAAGTAAAAAGATGGTGTATTTAGGTGTGGAAGATGGAACTAAAGGCAACCGTTTGTTTGATCTGCAAGACCGAAAGTTGCGAGTTAGTCGTGATGTTGTTTTTGACGAAAAAGAAGAATGGAATTGGTACAAAAGCAAAGAAGAAGAGATGGCGACTCCTAATACCTTTACCATAATTGAACCACAACCCCAAATACACCTCGAAACACCTCAAAATGACCCTGAAATCAACCCGGAACAACCAAACAGTCCAGGAATCGATGTTATCCAAGTTGGAGAACCATATGTTGAATTTGACGAGCCTGAACCAGCCCCACAAACTCCTGTCTCAACCCTGTTTTCTTCAACCTCGCCCCATATAGAAAGCCCTTCTAGTGAGATTGGGCCAAGGGGATTACGTCCATTAACCGATATCTATTCTGAAGGCGAAAATGTGTTCCTTGAACCTGGAGAATTGTTGATGATTGCAGCAGATCAACCCTTGAATTTTAAAGAGGCAGTAACCTCTAAAGCATGGCAGGAGGCTATGCAAGCAGAGTTGGATGCAATCGAGAAGAACAAGACATGGCAACTTACCAATTTGCCACTCGGCAACAAAGCAATCGGTTTGAAATGGGTGTTTAAAGTGAAGAAAGACAACTTGGGAAAAGTGGTGAAGCATAAAGCTCGACTTGTAGAAAAAGGATTTGTACAAAAGGAAGGAGTCAACTTTGATGAAGTTTTGACCGATAGCACGACTTGACACCGTAAGGCTCATTCTTGCCTTAGCAGCTCAACATGGGTGGGTTGTCCACCATCTCGATGTCAAGTCGGCTTTTCTCAATGGAGATCTCAAAGAGGAGGTTTATGTCACCCAACCAGAAGGTTATGTTGATAGAGCAAACAATCATAAGGTGTTCAAGCTTCATAAAGTTCTTTATGGTCTACGACAAGCTCCTCGCGCTTGGAACATTCGTTTAGATAAAAGCTTAAAAAGGCTTGGTTTTACAAAAAGTTCACAGGACCCAGTTGTTTACAAAAGGAACTCAAAAGACAAAATTCTTATTGTTGGTGTCTATGTTGATGACTTGATCATTACCAGATCGAACACTAACGACGTTGTCGAATTCAAAGAACAAATGAAGAAAGAATTCGAAATGAGTGACTTGGGATTACTTTCTTACTACCTTGGAATCGAAGTTTCGCAAAAGAAGTGGGGAATATCTTTGCGACAAACAGCTTATGTAAAGAAGATTGTAGAGCAATTTGGGTTGCTGGATTGCAATCCGACAACGTCACCAATGGAACCTAAGTTGAAGGTTAAGAAGGATGAAGATGGTAAAAAATTTGATCCAACTGAATATAGGCGAGTGGTAGGTTGTTTGAGGTACTTGACTCACACTCGACCAGACCTGTCCTTTTCGGTTGGAATTGCAAGTCGTTTCATGGAGGAACCAACCACTTTGCATTTTCAAGTTGTGAAACACATCTTACGATACATAAAAGGAACTGTTGATTTTGGACTCAACTATGGAAGAGGTCGTGAAATTGAATATTTGGTTGGTTTTACCGATAGTGATCTTGGAGGTGACCCTGTTGATAACAAGAGCACAAGTGGAATGATTTTCTATTTGGGAAGGAATGCGATAACTTGGCAATCCCAAAAGCAAAAGACTGTTGCTTTGTCCACGTGTGAAGCCGAGTTCATGGCAGCTACAACAGCAACATGTCAAGCCATTTGGCTTGCTAATCTCGTGAAGGAGCTCACGGGACATCATATCATGCCTATCACCTTATATGTTGATAACAAGTCAGCAATCGCATTGATGAAAAATCATGTGTTTCATGGACGAAGCAAACACATTGACATTCATTATCACTTCATACGAGAATGTGTTGAACGTGGGCAAATTATAGTGGAATATGTCAACTCGAAGGATCAACGGGAGGACATCTTTACAAAGGCTTTAGCATATGTGAAACATGGAGAAATGCGAAACATGATCGGAGTGACGAATCTCGAGCCAAGTTCGGTTTAAGGGGGAGAATGTGAGTGTAAACCTACTTGGGTGTGAACTTGCCATGAGTAGCTGCACCACCCTCTTTAGTTGACAAATGAATGCCTCCTTTGTTGACAATAACAACTAGAAATGGCAGCCCCTTTATTTCATACGATGAACACAATAAATTGCCACAGTACTTATAGTGGCTAGCTTTAGTATAAATAGAAGCTGTAATCTCAGTTGTAAGGTACCACAAAAACAGAGAGTGATATATAGAATGCGTATTTGTAATAGTGGGTTGTTTTTTCTTTTTCTTGTAATTAAGCTAGTAATCTCCTCCTTTTGTTCTAGTTCTGAATAAAAGTTTGTTTCAACCCCAACAGGGCATGCAACACCAGATACCGCTACTGCTAGGCTAAGAGCCTTTTGGTAATCCCTAGTATCATTTATCGCTAATTATAATTAGCAAGAATTAGTCAATATATATTATACCAAAACATGCAGTGCATCTATCTCAAACCTGTGACCACAAATTCGATCCTTCAATCTATTCTATAACAGAAAACGCTAATCCAGTTGATTATATCAACAAATAGTTCTTAGTCCTGATAATCTCAATTCGTTATTCGGTTCTCACAACAAAGTCGTTCCTGTCTTTTTGATCTCTACCGCCAAAAAGTCATGATGAAAAGAAATATATTTAATAATTGGGTTTATGTACTTTTCAAACTTTATTAAGACAACAAATCTATTTCTTCAAATGTACTGAGTGGCGGACCTATGTGGAGAATTGGGGGTCCCGGGCCACTGCTCAATTTCCGGCTCGTTGTGTAAATATATATATATATATTTTTTATTTTTTTCTATTAGGTGCACCCGCTTGAAGTATGAGGGACACCCCTACTAAAATAGTCTGCGTCCGCCATGTACTTCAAAAAGTTATCGCTACCTTAAGATCACCATATTTTTAAAAAGAAAACCCCAATTCCATTTATTTCATATTTTATTCCAATAATTACATACACAAATATATCCGTATTAATCAATCAACACCCAATATATTGACTAACGTGACACCTCACATATTTTGAAGCTTATCCAGAATATGTTGCAACTCATGGACAACATTTTCGATATTCATCCGTTGTAGTGGGGACTCCATGGAGCATGATACTCCAATCTTGACAGTTGAAGACAAACATTCCTCTATTTTCTTTGCATGTGCTGATGTATATTGTGTAGCAATAGCATCCTTTTGAAGAAAATTCAGAAGATCATCATCAATAACATCAGTTAGATGGTCTAGCATGACCATGTCTGCAAACTCATGAAGGCTAAGGCCTTCGTTAAAAATGTTGTCTGTGGGCCTCTTCCCTGTTATCACCTCCAACAATAGTATTCCAAAACTGTAGACATCTCCACTACTTGTTATCTCACTCCCAACACCGTACTCTGCAACATATTAACAATTAGTTTAGAAAATTGAACACCATAAATAAATATAAGCATATGGGAATACATGAATTTTACCTGGTGGTGCATATCCAATTGTTCCTCTAATGCCACTTGTGCTGTTTTGGTTTGAATTTGTTCCAATAAATCGAGCTAAACCAAAGTCTCCAACATGGGCCACCATATCATCATCGAGTAGAATATTGCTAGGCTTCACGTCACAGTGAACGATGGTTGGTAGGCAGTGATTGTGAAGATAATCAAGTGCGGATGCTACATCAATGAGAGTCTTTATTCTTTGAAGAAGATTCAGTTTGGATACACTTGCAGTTGAATGCAACCAATCATGTAGACTCCCATTGGGCATGAACTCGTATACCAAAGCTTTGAAGTCATTTCCTTGAAAATCAACACTTGAACACGAAGTTATAATCTTCAATAGATTCCGGTGTCGAATACTTCGCCATGCTTCACACTCTGCTATAAAGCTTTTGTGAGCACCTCGGTTTTGAAGATGTATGAGTTTGACTGCAACAATTCTATCAACATGATCACCAAGGACTTGTTGACCATGATGATGAGAGGAATGGAAGAGAAAGCAGAAATTCTTTTCTTATTTCTTTTTATGTATATGAACAAGCTTACGTACAGAATATATAGTCTATACAAAAAACTAAATAAGGAAAATACAATAAATTGCATTGGAAAGAATGGCTGGCAATTAGCTAGGACCAGAAGTGGCTTGAAAGGTCAATGGTCTATTTTGGGAGATGATGGAGTATTTTAATCAAATATTTCAACATTCCCCCTCAAGTTGAGTAGTGGGATTTTCGATACTCAACTTGCCAAGACAATGATTAAAAGTTTTTCCATTGACCGCCTTTGTTAATATATCTGCGAGTTGGTCTTCTGAGCGGACAAACGGAAGTTCAATTATCCCTTTTTCAAGTTTTTCTTTGATGAAGTTTCGGTCTACTTCAACATGTTTTGTGCGATCATGTTGGACTGGATTCTCTGAAATTTGAATAGCTGCTTCGTTATCGCACATAATTTTGCTGGATTGGGTTGGAGGGTACCCGATTTCTGTCAAGAGTTTCCGTATCCAAAGTATCTCTGCTAGACCGCGTGCTATTCCTCGAAATTCTGCTTCGGCACTTGAAAGAGCCACCACCTTTTGTTTCTTGTTCCTCCAAGTAACAAGATTCCCACCAACAAGGGTAAAGTAACCAGATGTTGATCTCCGATTTCCTTTATCCCCTGCCCAGTCCGCATCGGTATATATTTGGGTTTCTAGATGCCCATTTTTCTTGAACAGGACTCCATGACCAGGTGTCCCTTTGAGATATCTGATAATTCTCCACACAGCTTCCATATGGGTAACTTGAGGTTGATGCATAAATTGGCTCACCACTCCCACTGCGTGAGCAATGTCAGGCCGGGTATGTGAGAGATATATTAGTTTACCTACTATCCGTTGATATTTTCCCTTGTCGGCCAACTTAGCCTTTTCCTCCATATAGAGCTTTTGGTTCACCATCATAGGAGTATCCACAGGTTTGCAATCTATCATCCCTGTTTCTGCCAGCAGGTCAAGGACGTATTTCTTTTGGCAGATAAAAATCCCCTGCCTGGACCTCAGGACTTCGATTCCAAGGAAATATTTAAGTCTTCCCAGATCCTTCATTTCGAATTCTTTGAATAGATTTATCTTTAACCTTTTCATCTCTTCCTCATCATTACCTGTGATTATCATATCATCAACATAAATAATTAAACATGTTACAAGTCCATTCCTCCGTTTAAGGAACAGAGTATGATCTGAGTTACTCTGTTTGAAGCCATATTTTCTCATGGCTAAAGTAAACATGCCAAACCAAGCACGAGGAGACTGTTTTAATCCATATAAGGATTTCTTCAAGCGACATACTTCTTTAGAGTCTCCCTTGAATCCGGGAGGGGTTCCATATAGACTTCTTCTTTAAGTTCTCCATGTAAAAAGGCATTTTTTACATCAAATTGAAGGAGAGGCCAACCTTTATTTGCAGCTATAGAGAATAGGACCCTGATTGTGTCGATTTTGGCCACGGGAGAAAATGTCTCGGAATAGTCAATTCCGTAAGTTTGAGTGTATCCCTTTGCTACAAGTCGGGCTTTGTATCTTTCAATGGTTCCATCCGGCTTATACTTTATAGTGAAGACCCAACGACATCCTACTGGTTTTTTTCCAGGAGGAAGGGTACATTTTTCCCATGTGTCATTTTTATTCAGTGCATCCATTTCAGTTTTCATAGCCTTTCTCCAGTCCTTAGACTCAAGAGCTTGTTCAACTGTAGTTGGAATTTCTTCATAGCATAGAGATGTGGCAAAAGCCTGGGCTTCTTGTGATAAATTTCCGGCTGCCACGTTTGCCATCGGGTATTGAGAACTTCGAGCTTCCTTCTCGGGAGAGTATCTTTTTGGAGGAACTCCTCTGTTGGATCTTGGGGGTAGAACATATCTGGCTTGTTCAACCTGTGATGACTCGTGTTCTGTCGTATGGTTAGGCAAATCAGGAGCTTCAACATTTTCATGAGTTTCACAGTTAGTAGATGACTCAGAAACAATGGGAGAATCAACATGCTCTTGAGATTGAGAATTACTTACCTCTGACGTCAGGTTGGGAGGATCATTGTTAGTGGTACTGTCTTCTCGACTTGTGGATTGTGACATGGTTTGGGTTCCGTGATTAATTTCTACTGATGATGGCATCCATTTTATCCAACCCAATGTGTCATCATACTCCTTTTCCCCCTGACCAATATGTTGGATATTGTAGAAATATTCGGTTTCGAGAAAGTCACAATTCATCGTGGTGTACATATGACGTTTGTTCGGACTGTAACATCGATAACCTTGTTGATTGACTCCGTAACCGACAAACACACATTTCTCAGCACATGCATCAAGTTTGGAACGTTCTGATTTTGGTATGTGAACAAACACAGAACAACCAAAGACACGAGGTTCAAGGGTAAGGGTAGATGGAGGTTTGTGAAATTTAGACATGGCTTGAATTGGAGTTTTTAAGTCAAGGGCTCTTGTTGGAAGACGGTTCACAAGATAGGTTGCTGTGGCAAGAGCTTCGGGCCAAAAAGATTTCGGAACTTGGGATTCAATCATGAGCGCACGGGTTATTTCTAAGAGGAAGCGGTTTTTTCTTTCAGATACCCCATTTTGTTCGGGGGTGTGAGCACATGAGGTTTGATGAATTATTCCCTTTTCTTGACAAAACTGTTTCATGGAAGTATTAACAAATTCCCCCCCATTATCAGACCTAAGAATTTGTATATCACTTTTAAATTGGGTTTTAACCATGGCACAAAAACTTTTGAATTTTGAAAAAACTTCAGATTTATTTCTCAAGAGGTAAATCCAAGTTATGCGGGTGCAATCATCAATGAATGCAACGAAATACCGGAAATTTTGTCCCCCCTCAACTTTTGCTGGCCCCCACACATCCGAATGAATCAACAAAAAAGGAAAATCAACCTTAGTATCATTTGATTTGAAAGTGTGTCTATGACTCTTAGCCAAAAAACATGTCTCACAATTTAAGACTTTATTTGTTGGGAATAATTCAGGAAATAAATGATGCAAGTATCCATTGGATGAGTGTCCCAATCTTCGATGCCATAACCAAGCCTCCCTATCTGTAGATCCATGAGCTAGCATTACAGTACCTTGTCGAGTCATTTCATCCACATAGTATAGTCCTTGTTGCTCAGTACCACGCCCAATGATCTTCCCCGTCCTGATGTCCTGTAAGATACAGAAGGTTGGATGCATTAGAACAACACAATTTAATTCTTTGGTAACATGACTGATCGATAGCAATTTATGAGATAAGGATGGAACATAGAGACAATTTTTTAATTTCATGTTTGGTGAAATTTGAATGGTCCCTCCTCCTTTGACTTGGAGAACTTCTCCATTTGCAGTATGAATTCTTGATTTTTGCGGTTTTGACATTGAGCACATGTCAGAAATTTCAAAAGTCATTGTATCAGTAGCACCACAATCAAATATCCATGAGTCTTTATTTTTTATATTTTTTGTTGCTATGTTAACTTTCCCGACGTTAAAAGAATTTGTTGACTTGACTGTCATATTGGAACTATAGGGTTGTGAATGAAAATGTTGAGAGAATGAAGGGTTTGAGGTGTAATTCTCAAACCCTATACCTGCGATGCCCCCTGATTCTTCTTCTTTAATTGCCGTCGAACAACAATTCCCTCCATGGTTTCCTTTTTTGGTGCTCTCTTGATTTCCGGCGGGTTTTGAGTGGTCGTCACTGCTATCGCCGCTGCTGGTGGTCCCTTGATTGCCCACAGCGACTGCGGCTTTGCCATCTCTCCCTTTTTTGTGTCCGTCGGCCCACCATTCCGGGTACCCCACGAGTTTGAAACACTGTTCTTTCGTATGCTTGGTCATGCCACAGTGTTCGCATTTCAATCTACTTTTATCAACCCGGGATGATGACGGATTGAATTTCTGGTCTGACCGGCGACCTTTGGAAACGAGCCCTAACCCATCACCGGTTGAGTTCAGACCCGACGCCACCCCTTGTTGTATGTTCCCGAAAATACTTTGATGCGCTGTTTCTTTTCGGACAGCAGCATAGGCGGCTTCAGCAGACGGCAAGGGGTCCCACCGGAGGATCTCTCTTTTAAGGGAATCATACTTTCGATCAAGGGCATTGAGAAATTGAAACAATTTGTGTTCTGACCTGACTTTGTTGTAAGTGGCGATGTCGGTAGAACATGTCATTGGGTTTGGATCTCGTCGTTCAATTTCTCCCCAGATACCCTGCATCACGATCCAAAATTCTTCTAAAGGTACGCCATTTTGCTTGAACTCGTTTGCTTTGACGTGGAGATCGAAAGTCTGAAGTTTGTCTTTGCCGCTGCTATACGTAACCGTAAGAGCATCCCATAGCGTTTTCGCTGTTGGGAACTCTGTTAAGTTACTAGCAAGGACCGGCTCTATATTTTGGATGAGCCATGAAAAAACGATCAAATCATCTTGTTCCCACTGATCATCACTGGGTTCTGGCGGGTTTTGGGTGAGATGGTTTAAAAGAGTTTTCGATTTCCCCCCTATGGCGACTCGTATCATCCGAGCCCATAGAGGGTAGTTTTGGCTAGTAAGATTCAGGCTAATTTTTAGGCTATCAGAAGGATTTGGTTTTGGGTTCTGGGTTTGAATTTGAACTCCATTTTTGAGGAGATTGGCTATTTGGATGGCTAGGTTATTGTTATCTTCTTCTGACATTGCTTCTGGTAGATGATGAGCAGAAATGGTTTTTGGATCATAAACACCGCTCTGATACCATGTTGACCATGATGATGAGAGGAATGGAAGAGAAAGCAGAAATTCTTTTCTTATTTCTTTTTATGTATATGAACAAGCTTACGTACAAAATATATAGTCTATACAAAAAACTAAATAAGGAAAATACAATAAATTGCATTGGAAAGAATGGCTGGCAATTAGCTAGGACCAGAAGTGGCTTGAAAGGTCAATGGTCTATTTTGGGAGATGATGGAGTATTTTAATCAAATATTTCAACAGGACTCCTTTATAAACAGAGCTGAACCCACCCTCACCAATCAAATTGTCCTCGGAGAATCCATTGGTAGCCTTTAGAAGTTGACCATATGATACTTTCATGAACCGTTCGTCCTTTGATGATAGAGATAGTTGGCCCTTCCTTTTCTTACACCAAACATATGCAAAACATGATATGGTAAAAAGTGTGGATGCAATCAGAATGAATATGACGAACAAAGGAAACCTTTTTTTATGTTTATCATGTGTCTCCTTGCATTTGGGCAACCCAAGTTCAGGCAAGCCACCACAAAGCCTACTATTTCCCAAAACAGAGAATGTGCTTGCATTGGCAAACACACCTTGGAATGGTACTTCACCCTCGAAATCATTAAAGGATAGTTTTACATATTCAAATGAGAACTGTCGCAAGAATTGAGGAATTTGTCCCGATAACTTATTATGAGAAAGATCGAGTGTTGAAACTCCTCTCATGGAGATTAATGACGAAGGTACCATGCCTTGAAAGAGGTTACCTTTGAGGGATAAGAATACAAGGCTAGTGCAACCACCAATGCTATTGGGAATGTTACCTGATAAATTATTATTAGACAAATCTAGAGAAGTCAACATGTTGAGGTCTCCAATCTCTGTTGGAAGTGACCCAGACAGGTTGTTTTGAGAAAGATCTAGTGCTATGGTTAGAGATGAAATTTGAAGAAGTTCTTTAGGTATTCTGCCATGAGTTTATTCTCTTCAAGGTACAACTCCAATAGATGGCTACAATTCCCAAGCTTGATGGAATATGCCATTCCAATCTGTTGGAACTTAAATCGAGTCTAGTCAATAATGACAAGTTCCCGATGGCATCTGGAATGGGCCCTGAAAACTGATTCTCATATAGATAAGCAAGTTGTAGCTTTTGAAGCTTACCAATGGTGGAAGGGATTTTTCCCGTGAATCGGTTCTTCCGTAAATATAATGTGGTCAAGCCTACTAGATTACCTATTCCTGATGGGAGGTGTCCATATAAAATAATTTCCTCGTAGATCTAGATAAGAAAGTTGATCAGAAAGATTACCAATTGACGTTGGCAACACTCCTTTTAACTTGCACCTACGAACATCTAATGTATCTAATTTGCTGCAGTTTTTTAAAGAATCAATAAACTTCATATCATCAGCTTGTCCGGATCCATAGATGTTATCACCTAAGTCTAAAAAGACGAGATCTTTTAGACCAGCAAAGTTGATTGTCAACTTCCCCCTAAAATTGTTGTTGTTCACTTCGACAAGTTGTAATTTGGAACAATTAGATATCGAGGGTGGAAGAGGTCCAGTCAGTTGGTTACCCCATATCTGAAGGTACTCAAGATGAGGGAGCATTGCACCTAACAACGAGGGAAGAGTACCAGTAAGCTGATTCTCAGCCACGGAAAAATGAGTAAGGAGTGAGAGGTTAAAAATGGAATGAGGGATGGCTCCAGATAAGTTACAAAGACCAACGCCAAACTCTATTAAGCTTTTCCATTGGCCTAACGCGTCCGGAATGCTCCCACCCAACGGATTGTAGGCTATCGAGAACACTTTCATGGATGTTATGTTCCCCAAGACAGGGGGGATTCCACCTGTTAAGTAATTAAATCCAACTGCAAAAAGAGTAAGTTTCGGGAGGAAACTGATCTCTTCAGGTATGCTTCCGACTAAATTGTTATAATAAAGTCTAAGCTCTTCAATGTTAGAACAACCAGACAGGTTAGTTGGAATGACCCCGTTAAATTTGTTATGGCCAAGATTGAGGATTCTTAGCCTGGATAGATGACCCAGTTCTGGTGGGATCATTCCTTGCAAGCTGTTGTTTGCGATAGAAAAGAAATGAAGGAAGCTGAGGTTCCTTACATATGGAGACAACGACCCTTCAAGTTCTTGCGAATACAGTCGTAGAGCAGTGACTCTTCTGTGTCGCTACCCACATGAAACACCACTCCAATTACAGAAATGAGAGGAAGTGTTCCATGAGCTTAGAGCTTCATGTGGATCATGGGTAATCATCAACTTCAACTGCAATAATGCCTGGTAATCGGTTTCATTACTGCCACCCGAAGCAGAGATAGTGGCTGTAATCAGAAATATAACAAGACTGGAAAAGAGGAAAGCAAAACGAGAGTTCATTTTTTGTGTTGGATTAAACCCTCACTCCCTGATATGCTTCTGCATACGAAAGAAGAGAAAAAAAAAACGGACCAACTGTTGGGACTGTATCACATGAAGAGAAGGAGAAGAAAAAAAGATTTTGGTGCGAATTTCTGTGTGTTTTTCTCATTCATAAAACTAAAAAAAGGGGTGGGGCAAGTCTCATTGACTGTTATGTCTTGCCAGTGGCGGCCCTGGGGTGGTGCCGGCGGTGCGGTCGCACCAGGCCTCCGATTTTAGGGGGCCTCCGATTTTTAGGATAATTTATAGTTATAGTATTGGTATTTTTGAAAAATCTGATTTTATGTTTTATCAATAAATAAAATTATCCCGGTAACTTTTGATTCCAATTTTAGATGCGTTTTAACATTTGGCCTCCGATGCGTTTTAATTACCGAAACAAAGTCTCACTTTAAAATCATTGTCAACTACAAGGTGAGAAAATAGGATTGAAAGTGTGAAAGCCATAGTTACTCAAACTCCTGAAATAGTAAAAGTTCTGCATAAACTTGTTGAAGAAGAGACAAACATAAAGATCATAAGTGAAGCTACTTGTCTAGGAGAGTATGAACTTGACAGATTTGACTTTATAACAGGTATGGTTATATGGTATCATATATTGGCTAAAGTAAATAACCTGAGCAAACAACTTCAGCCTAAGACTATGCGTATTGATGAGACAATGAGTAGTGTGGGAGCACTTATTGAGTTTTTTTAAAGACTATCGAGAGAATGGATTTGGGAAGGCTTTCAATTGTGCGAGAGCTATAGCTTCTGATATGGAAATTTATCCAGTGTTTGTTGAGAAAAATAATAAAAGAAAAGTTGTTAAAAAAAGACATTTTGATGAGAATGACATTGGGTCATCAGAGCCGGTACATGAACTTTCACCTCAAGAGTCATTTAGGATTCAATATTTTGTGTACATAGTTGATCAAGCTATTGGTTCATTGGAGCGAAGGTTTGAACAATACAAACAATATGAAGACATTTTTGGTTTCTTATTCACAACACAAATGTTTAAGTCAATGAATACTATCGAGTTAAAGTCATGTTGCAAAAATCTGGAAAAGAGGCTGCAAAATGGTCATATCTCAGACATTAATGCTGATGATTTATTTAACAAAATGGAGTTGTTACAAAAACATTTACCGGTTGAACACAATACAACTAACAGAATACTAAATTTCCTAAAAATTATGAACACTTATCCAGTTTCTTGTCTAGCATACAGAATATTGTTGACTGTTCCTATTACAGTTGCATCAGCAGAAAAAAGTTTTTCAAAACTAAATCTTTTAAAATTTTATTTGCGCTCGACCATGTCTCAAGAGAGATTAAACGTTTTGGCATTGATTTCGATTGAGAATGAGTTTCTTGATTATGAAAGTCTCATAGATGAATTTTCTTCTAAAAATGCTAGAAGGTCAATGTTTAGAAAATAATAATGCGTTTTTTTTTTGTTTGTTGAAAAGTTGTTTATAACAGTTTACAGTTTTATTTGATTACTAATGAGTGATGAAGACATTATTTTGTGGTAGTGAATTTATGAGATGTTTTTTAGCAACTTTATGTTTTGAATTAGTGGTAGCAAATATAGTTAATAATATTTACAAGAAATTTTTGTGGGGTCTCATTTTAGTTTTTGCACAAGGCCTCCGAAATGTCAGGGTCGGGCCTGCGTCTTGCCCACGTACACTTACAAACAAACACAACATGCAATATATATATATATATATATATATATATATATATATATATATATATATAAGAGAGAGAGAGAGAGAGAGAGAGGCCACCACTCCTATACTAACTTACAAAACCGTATAGCCGACACTACTACTTAATCAATACTTTTAAATACTAAATAATAACCCGTGACTTATTCCTAAAGAAAAGATAGCACTTTCCATTTCCAAAATACTAGGTCACCACTTTTTGACTAAAGTCAGATTTAAACCCAACATTTTGTGGAACAAATTATTGGAGTACAAGGATAACTACATGCTTGGTTTCAGATTTATATATACTCAGTTTTTGCGTATTGTTAACGTACGAGACATGTAAATGGTGATCCACTACTAGAAAAAGGTTAGTGTAATACGGTTGAAAGTATGAATATAGTATATACATATAGGGCGTATTAGTAGAGGGGTGTATTTAATTAAATGCCTAATAGAGTACAACTATTTAACCATACTCTATATGTATCCTATTTACTTTTACAACCATTGCATACAATCATCTAATACACCATATATACACCTCTAATACACCATACACAACCATACTTGATGTCCCCATTCTTGATTGCATTCCAGCCCATTTGGCTTTGCATTCTAGCCTTATTCATAACCCAATTTCACTCCATGGATGCTGTTGTGGAACACATGGATTACCATTCCAACTTAAACAAACTTTCCAATTTGTACAAAGCTTTTACCATGTGAGTTGTGACCGAAGGATCAATCTCTACAAAATACAAACCTACTATATGATTCCATTCCCTCCCTATTAAATACAATTCCATTTTAACCATAAGAAAATTAAAGTGGGACAACATTGATCCTGTTTTCATTTTCAGAAACAAAGAAAAAATTACAATGAAGTACTTAGTTTATTAAACATAAAAACATTAATATTTTTTCAGACTTATCCACAGTCTATCAAAAAACTATCATTTGTATCATTAAACATAAAAACATTCTTAAATTTGTTGAATGTCACACCTCTGACCTCTCTTTCCCCCTTTATGGTTGATTCATTGCATGCCTACAAAAACAAGAAAACTTAGGATTCAAAATCCCAAATAATTTTTAATGAAGAAAACTCAAATTATAAGACCTTCTTGCTATTAACAACTTCATAAGTACAGAAAAGGTCTATACATTCATCTATAGCAATGCAAGGGTGAAAACTTCTCCAGAACATAAAAACATATGAGCAAATACAACATGAAATACAATGGATGTTTGTGTACCTTATAAAAACTTTTATGCAAAGCCTCCATAACAGCCACCTCCAAATTTGCAAACTTCCACAATAAAACACAAAATATAGCATCCTACTTTTATATATCTCATTTTCCATAAAAAAAATTCATATATTTATCTTTTATTTGTGAATAAAAGATAAATATATGAAATCTTTAAATTTATCAAGATCAGCCTTATCCTCAACATTTATAGCAATCACCTGAAGCAAATATAAACTTAGTTTTAGTACTATAATCTGATCACTCAAAAGAATTGACATGAAAGTAAGATATGAAATGTTACCTCGCCAACTTGGATTTCTTTTGCTCCATCTCCATGTATAATCTTAGCTAGATATCCTTCTTCCATACATTCTATTTCTACAGTGGCTTTATCCTGTAACGAATACTGAGTTAATAAAGCTAAACTTAAAGAGGCAATCCCATATTTAGGTCATTTAACAGCTCTTCAATACATGTAAAAAAAATTCACAAGGGTATTTTAGTAATTTTGAGTAATAGAAACAATTAGTTGGGTAGTTTTCTCAAGTTTTAAGGAGTTTGACTAGTTGCCAATTTGCTTCAATTTTAACAGATTATGTTAGAAATATTTTAAAAACATTAAACTCATGTTCACACTATTTAGGAACGTATGGCAATTTTATTTTATTTTCTTTCTTTATTTATTTTTTTTGCAGCTGTTAAGAGTCAACAATGACAAAGCCAATCTTTTTACACTTGAAGATACACCCATCAGGGTGGGTTCGAATAAAAGATATATTAAAATCAACTATGGGTTTTAGTCCATTAGACTTGAAATTGACAAAAAGACTTATGATGAACAAATCAAGAAGAAAAGGAGAGTTAAATACAAAGACACTAAAATGGGCACTTATGCTGCACAATCCTCACATTATTTATCTAATGTTACTTTAAAAATCAATCTTTCAATTTCCAAAGCAACACTCTTGAAACGATCATCTTCCTCCTCAATTCACATTTTCTCTATTCTTTCTTACCTCCAACCCAACTTGAGGGAAACACAAGGAACTAAGCTTCCTATGGAGTTATTCCTTTTTGAGAAGCTTTTCAGGGGTACAATTGCCTTTTGGTAGATTGCTGAATTTGGTTTGCTCCAATACTAGAAGTAACTTACCATTTTCCTTTTAACTTCTCCTTATAATACCTTTCCTTGTACCGCTCAACTCTGTCCAGCAAGACCAGAAATTCAGATGTTTGTATATACATAATTCATAATACATACAAAACAAAGGATTTCTATGTTATTTATGCATTATGCTATTACATAAACTGTTCAATTTCTAACCATTATAATATAAAATGATTATTATATAGTTGTTCTTTGTGTGTTAAAGGGACATAAATTCAACACAGTACAAACTCGCCCAAGTCAGTAAGATAACCATCCGTTGTAGAGATGATCAGATGATGGTGTTGCGACAGGGTGGTGTAGAGACAGAGAAAGGATGGTGTTAAGTTGTTCCGTTTGGTTGGGAGGAGGAAGTTGAGTACTTGATTCGAAATGGGCGTATTTGATATAGGTATGGGCGTATTTGATTTAGGAATTAAGCCGTATTTGATTCAAAATGAAGTATATTTGATTTAGTTTCTAGTACGTCTAATTAATAGTATTAGATATTGTAATTGTTTGTATTAGATTAATTTAGCCTTTTATAATACGGTTTATATTTACAACCGTATTAGATGTGAGTGTATTGTATTACATATTTTCCAGTAGTGTGAGATGATCGTCATCCACAAATGACTTATCACCTTGACCAAGATAGATTTTTATTTATTTATTTATTTATAATGTAAATAAAATAGTTTAGTCAAGGTTGTTTATTTGTAAATATAAACTAATTAGAACTTGATGCAGACATTTAACTAATATAATATGCTTTTACAATTGAATTGAAAATTAAAATTTGCTCTCGATAGTTTTTAACTAATTAGAACTTGATCGATAGTTTTCTATTTTAATTTACTCGTGTTATGGTAAGGTATCCTATATATAATTATTTCCTTTTTACTATATTTTTTTTTCGTGTTGGCACAATCAACAAAATACTATTATGAGGAAAGGTTTAAAACAATGTTTTCGAACGAATTGCTAAGAAAATGTACAAATCGTCATATCTTTGAGACGCCGGTAATTAGGATTATCTAAGGTAATGATAACCTATTAAGTATTAAGTGGGTAGTCTGTTTTTCTTTATGAACTTCAAAGAAACTCAAACGGCCTATTTGGTATGATGGAATGAGATGATGGACAACGTCGTTGAATGAGCAAGGTAATTGAACAGATCATCACATTCGATTGTCGCTACAAGAAATAACGGCATCACCGGCGACGCTATTAGCAGCGACTTGGACCTTTACCAACCGTCCGATCGATGATCTAATCCAACAGTTGGAGTTCCTTTTCGCATAAACTCAATACCGGCAACAAATTGTCACCGCTAAAGCTACAAAAAGGCGTAGTATACTTCCCTCCACAATTGTCACCGCTGTTGATGTTTGTTGCCACTAAAAGGTAAATTGTCATCGGTAAAGGTGTTGCTGATATTGCTTTACGCAGATAACAAAAAAAATGTTGACGCCTTCTCTTTCATTTTCTGCTTCTGCTGCTTCCATCTGCTCTCGTTTTTTTTCTTCCCCATTTCTGACAATCGACCGATCGATTCAGCCAATGAGGAGCACCATGCTAGCTGGTAACTCCGGATTGTGAGATTCTGAAGGGGGAAAAGAGATACCTGTGACAACTTTGACGTTTCTATGGCTTGAAAGAATGAAATGGGTCATTTAATCAATTTTTTTAATCAATAAATATAAACACAAGTAGTATAAAAATATATTTAATGATAATAAAATTAAATTAAAGAAAAATACATAGTTAAATATATTGCATATAAGCATATTTTATTTGGTTCAAATCGCATGTTTTATGTTTTACGAAAAGTTTTGGGTGGTGTCGAGGCCAATAAAAATAAAAACCCTTATTCTTGTACACAAAATAGCATATAATGGTAAGGGGATCGAATCCACAGAGATTTGTTCAATTTGTTACTTTTTTGAAAACTTTTTTGTTCAAGCACTTGTAAAATGACAATAAAAAATGGGGGTTCTATGTTTATAGGTTTTAAAGAGACTAAATTTACACTAATGTTTGGGACATGTAAATAAACAAGTACAAGATTTGGTTTTAATTCAATGAGAGAAGTATGGTTGACATTGGACTTCCATTACTTGAACATTTTGTTAAATAATCATGAGAATACCAAGGTGCAACACTTGTGTTTATAATCCAACTTGGCTATAGCAATTTATAAACATAACTTGCCTCAACTCTTCTTTTGTATTAAAATGGCTAAAGAAGCTTATAGCATATTTCCTGAATCAAAGTCACAAAACTAATGAAACATGTAAATTTATGAAAATCAATTAGCATTAGGTTTTAAGAGTCACCAAATCCAAAGAGTAATATATTGCTTTCATTACCACTATGGAGAATATATTTCTGTAGCTTAAATGAAATGAAACCAAACATTTAAACTAATTGTTGCTTGTTAAATTGAAGACCCATTACTTAACCAAGAATTTAACCAACAAAAATAGCATTCATATATCAATATTCATGACTAGAGATATATAAGCATGAAGGAAGTTTTTATAGAAAATATAATCATAGATATTCAACACAAGTTCATGGTGTTCTTCAAAATAACCAAGTCATTCAAGCAATTACATCCCAGTCAACCAAAGATAGTTTAGCCTAGCATGACTAAACTCATGAAAACAAGATAGAAATTAGAAATACCAAACATGAAGTAAAGATTTAAGAGATCCAAATGTCATGTTCTTCTTCAAGCTTCAAACTCCAGAGAAAATGTGAAAAAATCGGATCTAAAAGTTGTCTCTCAAGCAAACCACCAACCGGCCCAAAATAGATGTAAAGCACAAAACTTGGTTTCTTCACTGCATGGTCCATGCGAACAATATGTAAATCCATACAGACCATGTGGTTGTTGCTAAATTGGTTATTTGGCCCATTTGATTGGTCTTCTTTTTCCAATCCTCCATTCCTTGGTCCAACCCACATGCAAGACTCTAGTTAGCCTCATTTTATCTTCTAATCACTTCTAAGCTAGCCCATTGCTCCTTTGATCTTCCATATATAACATCTTAATTTCCAGGTATTTCCTTTTTAACCCTTAGTTTGTGATTGATTTGGAGAGTTGGTCCCTAATGGCAATTTCGTAATTTGGGCAAGATTTACGTACACTGGGCGTACATTTCGTACGTGGCCAGGGTGAAAACCCTAAATTTTAGGGTTTAGACCCTATTTAAGCATCATTATAGCCCCGTACCCTTCCTTAACTCCAACCCTTATTCCTCATTGACCTTATTTCGAAACCCTAAAGTTTGTGAGAGTATTTTGAAGCTTGGAGAGTCATTTTGGTGCGATTTTGGTACTCTTGGTGGTGAAGGAAGAAATTAGAAGTTGTGGTGTTTTACTTAAGGCATTGGATCCAGCATCTACACTCCCTTGTGCATCTTCTGGAGGTATAAAGCTCCAACCTTGATGAGTATTTCATTTAGGTCTAGTTTTAGCTTAAAGTTGATACCTTTTGTGTCCCAAATCTTGATCCTTGTGGTATGGAATACTCCAAGACGTTTGAGTTGCCCCTTCAGATGTTTTAGGGTGTGTTAAGTCATAAAAATGTGATCTTGGAAATTAGTTTCTTTCCATGAATGATCTAGGTTGTCTTAATGGGTCAAGAAGCTAGGGTTTTTGAAGTTAAGGTCTTTATAGCCATGCAAAACCATAAAGTTGGAAACTTTATGGTTAAGAGGAACTTTTAGGGTCTAGATCTAGATTTTGGTCGAAAGTGCTTAAGGATCAAGCACTTAATGGATTGAGTTGCTCGCAGTCGCGTACGTTGGGAATACCAAAGGGTACACTACACATACATGGTTAGCTATTCGATGTTTGGTCAAGCATGCAGTACACCCCACATACATGTTGAGTACGCCCATTGTACTCACCGAGTTGACCAGTTGACTTTGACCTAGATTTTGACAAAGGTTTGACCTAGGGGTATTTTAGGTATTTTGATATGTATTATGAGATTTGGTCACTCTATTTATAAAGGTAACTAGTAGAGTTGATTTCGGAGCAACGTGCTGGTTCAGTTTTCTCGTCTGTCTATGAGGTGAGTTTTCTCACTGGATCCATGGGTCGAAGGAACCAACGCCGACCCATTATTGTGTTATTTAGGATGGCAGTTGTTATGTGTCTTACATGATTTTGTGTGATGGGTTGAAATAAACCCAATTCGGGGCCTACTATCGTATGTTTGGGTTGAAATAGACCTAAGGGAGGGGCCCACTATTGTATGATGGGGTTGAAGTAGACCCCAAGTCGAGGCCCTAGGGCGGGGCCCATATGTAACGCTTGTTTCAGGTATCAATTATTTCTCAAAGGTTTAGGGTTTTGCACCAAGACTCGACGAGTTGGGGAGCCCCAACTCGACGAGTAGAGATCTTTTTGGACGCGGAACTTAGGGTCTACTCGATGAGTTGGAAGGCCCCTACTCGACGAGTAGACACTGGAAAGGAAAACCCTAATTTTCCGGGTTTTGTACCTTAGATAAAGAACTTATGGCTCATTTGTACCCTCCCTCATCATGCTTATAGCCCAAAGAAACCCTAGTTCGAGCCTTATACCTTCTTGAGTGTGAGAGAGAACTTTGGAGAGTGATTTTGGTGTGGTTGTGACGGAATTTGGATTTTGAAGAGGGTGGAGTAAATAGGGAAGCAGTAGATCCGACATCTATTCTGTTTTGGCAATCATCTTGAGGTATAAAGTTGCTACCTTGACCTTTATTTGCTTAGATCTCATCTTATGAAAGTATATGGTCATTTTTGGTGCATAATGGTGTAATTCTCGGATTTGAACTTGTCATGAGGATATGGTTTCAGATCTGGAAACCTCTAGGCCTCCATGGACATAAAGTTGCTCACTTTATCTAGTCTTAACCCTTTTTCCATGCCCTAAACCTTGTATGAAACTTAGTTTTAGTGTTTTGGCCTCTTGAGGCCTTGCATGCACGTAAAGTTTGCAGTATTTCAGTCCTAAGGGATTGGATATGTAGTTTGGGGTTTTGGTTTCGACTGGAAGGACTGAATATGTTAACACAAGGAAAAACTCGACGAGTTGCCCTAGAAACTCAACGAGTTGGATCGGGTTTTCCCGCTTTTGGTCTGCACAGTGAACTTGGCGAGTTGGATCAAGTTTTCCTGTTTTCGGTCTGCACAGTGAACTCGGTGAGTTGGTTAGGTTTTTTCCCCAGTTTCTAAGCATTGAAGGAACTTGACGAGTTGCTGGATGCACTTGACGAGTTGGGTCGACATGGACTGTTGACCTTGACTGTTAACCGTTGACTTTGACCATGGTTGACCAAGTTTGACTTTGAGGGTATTTTTGGGTATTTCGGGATCTTGACAAAGTCAATCACCTGATGGTTGTAGGCAGTTGAGTTGGAGCTACACGTTGGGACTTATCTTATAAGTTGAACATTCTTAGGGGTGAGTCTCCTCACCATACCAATGGTTCCAAGGCACCAAGGTCGGCTCATTATTTGTTATGTGATATACTAGTTGGTTATGGGATATGTGGTGTGCTAGTTATTTGTGATACTTGCATGAAAGACCGCGGGGGGGGGGGGGGGGGGGGGGACCCGGAGTAAGACCTTGGAGGGTTTCCAGGGCATCCTTGGGCTAAGACCTCAGGGGGTTTATGAGGCACCCGGAGTAAGACCCTGAAGGGTTTCCAAGGCATCCCTATATGTTGTATGCATGGCTTATGTAGTTATATTGTAGCTAGTATGGATTGTGTGGGGTATGCTCTGGGGAACTCACTAAGCATTAGCTTACTGTTTGTTGATTTGTTTCAGGTACTTCTGAGCCTAAGGGCAAGGGCAAGGCTTGATGGCGCGACGTGCACTCTCCGACATTTTATACGAAACCCGCTGATATTCGAAATAAAATGTTGATGCTATCAATTTTGAAAACAATTGTTAGTGAGATTTCATATTTTTATAGAAATGTTTTGGTTATTTAAAAATGAAAAATTATTAGAAAATTTGAGTCGTTACACCATATGTGTTGAAATACACCCCAGGGCGGGGCATATATATGTATATCGGGTTTGTTAAGCCCCAGGGTTAAACCAAGTTGTATGTTTTAATATGTGATATTGTTAGGTGCAATTTGTGCACCTTTTAGTCCCATTTCATGCATCTATTTAGCACAATTGTTCTTCCTTTTTCTTGCATTTCATCATATTCATGTTAGTCTCTAGAACAACCTTATTTGCACACTTTCATGTCCTTTTTAGGTAAAATGGAGCTTGGAACGCGCTTTGGGAAGTGCCGGGAAGCATTGGTGAAGATTTCGGGATGATCGGGCGAAGAACGCAAAAGTTGGAAAAATCAAGTTTGGAATTGGAGTCAGAGAGGAACACGGGGTGTGTCAGTTTAGTGCAAATCAACATGGGGCGTGTTGCTGAACACGGGGTGTGTCAGTTTAGTGCAAATCAACATGGGGCGTGTTGCTGAACATGACCTGTGTCAGTTTAGCCTATTTTAACACGGGCCGTGTTCGACCCAAAAACCAACTTTTGGCAGTTTTTCCTATCTTTCATATTATGGGTTGAGGGTCATTTTTACAGACATAGAACATATCAGAGCACCACTGGAGAGGAGAATTCGAAGGTTTTTGCAAGGGTTTGTCCGTTAATCATTTGGAAACATTATTTCTTGTTTTTGTAAGTGGTAATTACACTTAATTTCATCTTTTAGACTTGTGATCTTGTTCTAGCCATGTGTGGCTAGAACCCTAACTTCTCCAATTTCATGTTTTGACTTCTTAGTAGCGACTTCAATCATATGACATGATGTTTGTTCTTAATTTCTATCTAATGAATTTGATTTTGCTTCAATCAAACGTTTGATTCTAATTGTGATTCTTATTGGCCATTTGAATTAGGGTTAGGTCATTCAAGTTATCTCTTTTACAAAATCCATAATTGTTTTGTGAAATTAAACAAGTAACAGGCATTAAATTGATCTCCATTGAATGAATTTAGTGTAAATCTTATTCATACTCTTTTATACTCCCCAGCTTATGAGGAGTATTGGGTGTTTTTGGGAACATTCACATAAAGCTTCATGCAATCTTATAATCTAATTCTAAGAGCTTGTTTAGATTAGGTTAATAAGGTTAGGGTTAATCAAAGATCTTGTTTTGGTTAATTAATGTGGTGAATGGGAAGTGTTAGAGCTTATTAGCACTTTCAAGTACCAACTTAGATAGAATTGAACGAATATTGTGTCAGCTTTGAGTCACATTGCTAAATTGTCATACATGGAGTTGGAGTCCTTACAAAATCTGAACTTAATTCATTCGTCTAGTTGTCTACTCGTGTTTTAAATTTGTTTGTTTAGTCATTGCATTCTAAACCCCCCTTATTACTGTTGGTGACCATAGTACCTTGCGCAAAGAGGTATAGACTAATTATCCCGTGTCTCTGTGGATCGACCCTGCTTTCCTTGTACTACCTTTTAGTGTAATATAGTGGGATTATTTTGGAGTATATCGTACCCCTTTATTTGTTGGGTTTGAAACGCCTAACAGATACTTTGGGGAACTCACTAAGCTTAGTGCTTACGATTTATGTTTATGATTTCAGGTACTTCTATTTCGAAAGGGAAAGGCCCAACGTGATGACACAACTTCATCCCCTCATGATTTTCACATTTTGAATAATTATTCTCTAATGTTTTGGATATTATAATTTGGTGTTGGATTTTGAAATTATTAATGAATAAATCGATAGTCTTTCAATGAAAAAAAAATTTATCACTGTTTTTTGGTTGTTACAAGTTGGTATCAGAGCCTTGGTTTGAGAGATTCGAGCACACTTCCGAGTGTGTCAGAAGTCAAACTGAGGAAATGATAGTCTTTTTAAAGAAAAATGAAATTGAATTTATAAAAAGATTTGTACTAAGTAAAAGGGATGCAATGAGTACAATCAGCTGAGCTCAAGTAAGTGGTTCCCAAGATTACCCATACATATGTATTATGAGTAGTATGCTTGATATGAAAATTGCATGCTAGATTAGGGATAAGGACACCTTCAAGTATCATATGATAGAATTACTTGATTTGTATGATGCCTTATAACCTAGGAGGATTGGATGCTATGTATTACGTGCGATTAATATCGAATCAGTTAATTACTAAGTGTATGCTTTCAAAGTTATATATGATTAGGATTATATAGCCCTGGAATGATTGATTTAGCCTCATTTCTTGTTCCTTGTTTGGTTGTGGAATTATGGTAGAATCATCATTTGATAGTATGTGTGATACTATTCTGTGTATAACTTGCATGCATAAGGAAACCATAGGTATTGATTGATGTTCTCGGTATTACGAGCTGTGGGAGTTGAGAACTTCTAGGAGAGCCTAGGATATGTATGTTGTTAAGCGTAGGCTTGGTTTATGGTTTTAGTGTGGTTACTTAGAGGAATTAGGAAGACTCTTGAGGAAGGTATAGGTAGGTGTGAAAGGAAGTATTGAGGCCGTACTATCGGAAGCACATGATCTGTACCTAAGCCATTAGCAAATCTAGAGACTCTAAGGATGCCTATATAAGGAGGAGTTCCTCGAGATATATATTGATTATTTATATGTTTGTGTTTCGGTTTGAGGATGGTGATGACTACTCAAGGAGGTTCTGGCTCTGGTTCTGGTTCAGGTTCTGGCTCAGGCACAAAGCTGATTGATGAGAGGCTATGCGAGTTCGTTACAGATGAGGTTACTCGTGGTATCTTGGATGCTACTTCTATGATGTTCGGTACCATCAAGGAGGGGATTATAGAGTTGATAGATGAGAGACGCATGTTTTTTTGAGCTGAAATTGTTGTAGGACAGATAGGAGCATAAAATCTCTCATTCCGGGAGTTCAACACCTATAGAGCTCCTGAGTTCTTTGAGGATAAGGACCCCATTGCTAGCCGACGTTGGATCGCTGACATAGAAAATGCTCAGCGGACGAGTTTTTTCCTTGAGGGGGAAAATATGGGATTTGCATCCTTCCTACTGAGGGACCGAGCACGAGATAGGTGGGAGGAGGTTAGCTGAGCTATAGGGTTAGCGTTCGTGTCAATCATGATTTGTGAGGACTTTGTTTCGAGGTTCCAGAGGGAGTTTGCACCAGCTATCGAGGTGCAACAGCTGGCAAGGGAGTTCCAGGACCTTCGCCAGACTACTGGGACTGTGGCATAGATTACCGCCAAAGTCAGGGAAAGAGCTCTACTAGTTCTGCAATATGCTGCGGACGAGGAGATGAAGGAGACGAGATATCATGACATGTTGAGAGAGGATATCTTAGAGTTTGTGAGCTTTTCGGGGTGTAAGACCCTGAATGATATGATTGAGAATGCCCGTAAGCAGGAGATTGAGTTAGAGCTTCAGACGCAGCGAAAGCTAGAGCAGGTTCAGACAGTAGTGGGCCAGGCTAAGAGGCCCAAGACTTCCGATTCATGCTCTAGAGGCCCACAAGGCCAGAGCCATTGCGGTAAAAGCAGAAAGCCGCACGGTGAGGCGTGTCGAGTGTCAGGTTCAATATGTTTTGGTTGTAGTCAGTGGGGGCACATAAGTAGCGACTACCCTAGAAGTGCTCTTGTTAGGGTGCAAAGTCATGCTTGGATGAGGCTTTACCCACTTGTATGTGTAATGGGTTGCCTTTCCTTTATAAGGAAGTGAGTGGTACTCATTTTATGTAAGAGAATCCATTTGGAGTTTTAGAATAGAGAGAGAAAATTTGTACAAACTCATTTGTATATTCTTTCTAGATCTAATAAGAGCATACAAAGATTTATTTACTCCTTGTGTTCTTGATTTTACATGATGATTCACAAGGTTTTTCTAATTCCGCACATGCCATCATAATCAACACCACTACAATTGGTATCAGAGCAGGTGTTCTTGATTTCATCAAGAATTGATCCATGGTGGCTTTCTTGATTTGTTGATTCATTTTATGGTCTTGGATCTTCGTGTTTTAGAGAGTTTTTGGATTCTAGAAATCGAATTCATCTTTGATTCTATTCATAATTCGATTTTCTTCACTAGAATTCAAGTGATTTTTACTTTCTCTCTCTAGAAAACCCATTCAAAATCACTTTCTCTCTCTAGAAATCTTCAAGTTTTTGTGATCATGGTGGATTTGCCATATGATTCTTGGATTGTGATTGTTAAAGATGTGAAATACAAAGTCAATGAAGATCAATTTTATGGGTTGGTGTTAAGCAAATTGATTTCATGGGGTAATATGGTTTCTTATGAAGATTTGAAGGATGATCATGGAAGATTGATATTTCAACCACTTTGTAAGATTGTTTGGTTGAATAAAATTGCCTTGTCCATATTAATCCATAGTAGAAATCAAAAGGAAGGAAAAGAAAGAGATTTGTTCAATAACAAATACATTTCTCTAATTGAAAACACAAATGATCTTCATGCTCTTAAGTTTCTTGAAGTTCTTGATAATGGAGTTCAATGTGATGTTCTTGATGTTCAAGAAAAAGGAGTTCAAGTTGATTCTCAAGATGAAAAAGTTTTTTGCTCAATTGGAGTTCAACCCGATCATATTTTGTGTTCTTGTGATTCGTTTGAAGGAATGATTCCTTATCCGAATCCGGTGATCCAAGAAAATCACAAGTATCAAACTCCAAAAGATTTGATTCAAACTCAAAATGTTCATGTTGTTGAAAGTGGGTTTGTTCATGAAATCAAGTCTTCAAGATGCAAAAATATGAGAAAGAAAAAGAAGAAGAACATTAATCGGAAAAACAAGCGGGTTTACTCAAAAAAATCATCATATGTTGTGAAGCAACAATCTCCAAATGTTGCATTGAATTTGAAGTTAAAACCCAAAAGTGTTGGTGGTTCTTTTGAAGATGTTCTTGGATCGTTGAAGAACACGAAGAACACAAAGAACGAGTTGTACATCTCGCATGGTGGGTGGTACAATGTTCGATTTGGAGATTTTCTCATTCCGACAAAAGAACCAAGATCTTCCAAATTTGATTCGTTCGTTGAAAATGGATCTCAATTCGTCAAAAAGGTATCTCAAATTCTCAAGTGGATTCCAAAACGTCCATGATTTCGATTCGTACTTTACGTTTTTCATATTTGATCGATTTGCCTCATTGGATCAAATTCGTTTCAACCCCATTGTTTGATCTATTTATTGTTACATAGATAAAAAAATCGAGCCTAAAATCAAAATTCGTTTACTGTTCATTGTGATTCAATTACTTCTGATATTACAATTCATAGTCGATTTGAGCCCAACATTTGAGATATTACTGTTCATGAGAGCTCAAAGTCATTTACAGCGTATGATCTATTGAACTTGTTCCATATATAGTCACACGTTTCCATGGGTTGTATATTTGGATTCACACGCATCTGTTCTTACTTTTTAATCGACCGCACATGATTTCCCTTCTCGTTTTCTCGAGAATCTTGCTTGCTTTCTTTTGTTTGATGTCAATTGATAGTCTGAAATTGAGAATTGATTTCATATGATTTGTTATATGACGAAATCGATTTTGTTCAAGTCGCAACTTTGAAATCGAAAATTGATTCTTTGATCTTGTAAATCTTGACCAAGAACACTTGAAGGAGGTGATGAACAACTAAGTGAACACTTTTTGATCTGAAATTGGGCATTAAATTCATCAATTTGCAGTTTATTCATATTTGACTTCCGAAAAGTCAATCCCAGAAAAAGTCAAAATCGACTTGTATGGGTTGATTCAATGAATTGAAGGCTGAAATCCGTTGTTACAAGTTGAATATGGGATATGGATGTTATAATCGAACTTAAATTTGAGTTTAATTTCGAATTTGGATGAGTTGTGTTATTGATGACGAACTCTGTAAATCGATTGGAAACGATGGTTGGAACGAACTGTAAAATCGATGAATTCGTTTTCTTTTAAGTTTTGAAAAGTCGATTTTCGTTTGTTCATTGGTATTAACTGGAATGAAGATTCGCATGGTTTGGATGGATGTCAAGAACGAACAGATGAAGCAATTGAAGTTTGATTTCGTTTGTTGACGATGGGTGAATGATATTTCTATGAATTGGGTTTACTAGTAAAGAACAAACCTGTGTTGAAATCAAGTTCAATGGTTGGTGTTTTGCTTGAGAACGGAATTTGATTTGAATGATAAGGTCGAATTAAATTGAAATTGAAAGTTTGTATTGCGAATAATCGATGGGTATAAGGAGGATGAGAAGGTGATTAAGGTTGATAATCAGTTCGCATAAGAAGTTCACGATTTGTTGTTTGAGGTTAATTAAGTTAGAGAATGTGAAGGCTTCATATTGTGAATTGGTCGACTTCGTTGATGGTTCATTCTATGAGTTCGCAAGATTGATTTGTGCGAGTTCGCATCTGGGTCTCAAAATGATTCGCATAAAAGGTTGTGATATGGGTAGTTCACATCTAGTACCAATTTGGAAGTCAAACAGGAAGTTCGTTCGCAATCTGTGATATTTTGAAGATGTTCGCATCTGGAAGCAAAGTGGAGAAGAAACAGATTATGTCGATTCGCATCCCTGAACTTTCAAAGAAGCAACTTCGCAAATGGGGTCATAAAATAACAAAAATGCAGAATTTCCATTTCACACACCTGCAGTTTCGTAATATTGGCAGTTTATACCCAACTTCACAAATAGGTAATATAAGTTGAGAAATTGCAGAATTTTCAGTTCTGGTCCCTGCAGTTTGTGCGAATTTACGCTTTATGCCTGGGTTCGCAAGTGGGATAGAGTTTCGCATATTTGATTGTTTTTGGTGCAACGGGTCCCTGCAAGTTTCAGAAAGTGACAATTTCTACCCGGATTTTGAAAAATTTTGCAACTTTCACCCAAAAAGTCAAAATTTTTCATAAATTGGAAATTTTTTTTGTGGCTTTTTCGTGATTGTTTTTCCGTGCAAGATTTTTGGTGATTCATTTTTGGTACACATCAAGGGGGAGTATCGTGAAGACTATTCCTCGGGCACTTCTCATCCTTAATGGGTTTTATAATCATTTTTTGATTATAAAAAAAGGGGAGAATGATGGGTATTCGAAGCTTCTCGGGTTTGTCGAATATTCATTTGCGGATTTCAAGACCGGTGTTACTTCGAGGAGGAGTTTGGTCTTGATCGCGCTAGCTCGTTGGAGACTAAAGTCGGGGCATCCAATCCTAACTTTGAGGGGGAGAATGTTGGGGTGCAAAGTCATGCTTGGATGAGGCTTTACCCACTTGTATGTGTAATGGGTTGCCTTTACTTTATAAGGAAGTGAGTGACACTCATTTTATGTAAGAGAATCCATTTGGAGTATTAGACTAGAGAGAGAAAATTTGTACAAACTCATTTGTATATTCTTTCTAGATCTAATAAGAGCTTACAAAGATTTATTTACTCCTTGTGTTCTTGATTTTACATGATGATTCACTAGATCTTTCTAATTCCGCAC
The DNA here is from genome assembly GCF_051521515.1 of Lactuca serriola. Lineage (NCBI taxonomy): Eukaryota > Viridiplantae > Streptophyta > Magnoliopsida > Asterales > Asteraceae > Lactuca > Lactuca serriola. Next base: position 217,507,133 of record NC_136409.1, read on the forward strand.
ATGCCATCATAATCAACACCACTACAGCTCTGATTTGCTTTCAGTGCAATCAGATCGGCCATAAAAGACCGATTTTCCACGATTTTCCGGAGGAGCAGTGGCGACGCCTGCTCCAACTACCTTGAGGATTACTAATGGTTGTCAGGGCAGGGCAGAGGCACCTATGGTGAAGAGCAGGACATTTCAGCTGACCACCGATGAAGCCCATGCAGCATTGGATGTGATTACTTGTATGTGACTTGTTTCTATCTTTATTTTGCTTTATTTATTTATGCTCATGATTATATGTGATCTTTTATAGGGATCTTTTTGGTCAATGGTATGTTTGCTCATGTTCTGTTTGATTCGGGTGCTACTTGATCCTTTGTATCTCTTGTGCTTAGAAAGAAGTTTTGTGATGCACCCGGGACTCTGGATTTCCCACTGGAGGTTGAGATTATGGATCATCGTACCATGAGTGCTTCGAGGGTTCATCGTGGGTGTGTCCTGAATCTGTTCAGTGAGAGATACTTTATTGATTTAGTGTCGATTCCTCTGCGAGGATCGAAGGTTTTCATCAAGATAGATTGGTTGGGCCCTAATCGCACACCAATTAGTAAGAGTTTGAACCCCAAGTGGGGGAGAACTAGTTATTCTTGGTGAGGGAGCTTCACATGGGCTAGCTCTCTATTCAGCTGCGAGGGCCAGGAGATATCTTCAGAGGGTTGTTCAAGATTTTTGGCTTATGTGGTGGATACTCGAGTTGAGGGGGCGTCGATGCTAAGTGAGGTACCCATTGTTCGGGATTTCCTTGATGTGTTTCCTGAGGATTTACCTGGAGTGCCTCCTGAGAGGCAAGTTGAGCTTCAGATTGATTTGATTCGTGGAGCTGCTCCCATAGCTAAGGCACCGTATCGCTTGGAACCACCAGAAGTATAGGAGCTGTCTACATAGCTTCAGGAGTTGTTAGACAAGAGATTCATTTGGCCGAGCAGTTCCCTATGGCAAGCACCGATCATGTTCGTAAAGAAGAAGGATGGTTTGCACAGGATGTGCATTGATTACCGAGAGTTAAATAAGCTAACGGTGAAGAATGGTTACCCACTTCGAAGGATTGATGATCTATTTGACTAGCTCCACGATGCATCATGGTTTTCCAAGATTGATTTATGGCCAGGGTACAATCAGATGAGAGTCTAGGATGATGATGTGTAGAAGACAACTTTCAGGACTCGTTATGGTCTTTACGAGTTCATGGTGATGCTATTTAGGCTCAGCAATGTACTTACAACGTTTATAGATCTCATGAATTGGGTTTGTAGGCCGATGTTGAATCGGTCAATGATAGTGTTTGTAGATGATATCATTTTCTACTCCAAGATCAAGGATCACTTAATAGAGGGGTTGTAGATCCTAAGAAGGGAGAGGTTGTATGCCAAATTCTCCAAATGTGATTTCTGGTTGCACAAGGTGCAGTTCATAGGGAAAATTGTCAATCAGAAGGGTATATTTGTCGATCCGGCTAGGATCGAGCCCATGATGCGATGGGAGGTTCCAAGGACCCCATCTGAGATTCGGAGCATCCTAGGTATCATAGGGTATTATTGGAGATTTTTCCACGAATTCTCTAAGATTGCAATGTCTTTGACCCGCTTGACTAAAAAGAATGGGACTTTTCGGTGGGGGTCTGATTAGCAGTTGGATTTTGAGACTCTGAGGCAGAGATTTTGTGAGGCCCCGATTCTCGCACTTCCTGATGGTTTGGATGATTTCGTGGTCTATTGTAACGCTTATATTTCAGGTTTGGGAGATGTCCTTATGCATATAGTGTAACGACCCAATTTTCAAGGCCAAAAATTTCGTTTTTGAATTAACGTGTTTAGCAAACATTTTACCAAAACATTGTCAATAAACATTCATTAAAAAATCATAATGTTGTATTTCAAACCATAACATCAAAAGTATAGAAAATCATAGTACAGTCCCAAAAACTTCTTGCGGAAACATGTGTGTGTGTGTGATGCGCTGCTACGCCGCCGGCTCTTTCCCCTTCAATGAAGAGGTACCTGAAACCAAAACCAAAACTGTAAGCACAAAGCTTAGTGAGTTCCCCCATCATAGCACATACCACACAATATCGTCGGTATCTTTCAACCGGTAACCTTCATCGGTATCTTTCAACTGGTAACCAACATCGGTATCTTTCAACCGGTAACCATCATAGGTATCTTTCAACCAATAACTGGGGACTATTTCACCCCCTGCTACTAACATACAATCAACAAATATAAGCATACAGTCAGGCATATCCGAGTACTGACCTACCCTTGGGTCCTAAGGACCACTGTCAGGGAAACTAATCCCTACCATACACATAGCATACTACCAACACATAACCAGACCAAGATAATTATCACAAAGACCATTATCTTCTAAATACCCCTTTTTGGTGGGCTGGCATTGTAGCCTTAGACCCACCCCTACTGGAAGGTAACTCACCTTAATGTCGTGCAGTGTCTGAACTATCCCCGGCGCACAAGTCGACTTCCTACGACTCCTCGATCCCTACACGACAACCTTCAAGTCAACACATATCACATACAACCCTAAACAGGGTTAGTCCAAATTCAGTCAAAGTCAACAGTCAATTGACCTGACTCGCCGAGTTAGCCTACCAACTCGTCGAGTCCATGCTCCTCTAATCCCACACAAACCCCGTCTCCACTCGTCGAGTCTAGCAAAACTCGACGGGTTCTCCTTTAATCATAACATCAGGACCATCTTCATCCGACTCACCGAGTTCCTCCTTAAACTCGTCGAGTTCATCTCCAACTTAAGAACTTATCCAGTCTATAACTCGCCGAGTTGTATGAACAAATCATCGAGTCCATCTTCAAAGATTGGGAGATTGCTATGGACTCGCCGAGTTGCTCATACCACTCGCCTAGTCCCATGACTTCCAGGCCCGTTTTCGTGTCTAAACCCACAAGGGACTTCCCTCCTAACATTTACCTATTCAAAGGAGGGGTTTGGTGCACAATGGTCACCGACTCGTCGAGTGCCAAGAACAACTCGCCGAGTCCACCCTTGACCAATTCCATACAGTCGATTTAAATGAGGTCTAACACACCAAAACCATAGATCTGGCCTCCTAATGTCCATTTTATATGTAAAGTTCCAAACTTGATGCACATGCATGGGGTTTTTAGCTCAAAAACCCATATAAATGGTCCTACAATGTGGATGGGGCTCTCATGGCCCTAAAGTTGGCACCTTTATGCCATGAGACCCCTCTTAAGGCCCAGATCTGAAGCTAGAGTCCATATAACACTCCTTAAATCCGAAAATGGCTTGAAAAGCCCTAAATGCACTCAATATCTACAATCTAAAGATGAACCACCAAAAGAAAGACCAAAGCAGGGGCATTTTACCTTGATTAAGCTAAAGATGGAATGAGATTTCTGGATCTATAAGCCCCAAGTTGAATACTCAAGCTCTTCTTCTTCCCTCCAAGCTTCACAAGTCCACAAAACACCAAAATGACCTTAACACACACACAAACGGCTAGGGTTTCGATATGCAGCTCTAGGAGAGTGTTTAGGGACAAGGGAGGCCGAGTTAAGGTGTTTATATAGGGTGCAAACCCTCATTTTAGAGTTTTTGTCCAGACAGCACGGACTCATCGAGTCCAGTCTCTGACTCGCTGAGTCAGTCACTTAACTCCCGGGTCCAATTCGCTTCTACGTACTCGACGAGTTGGGCCACCAACTCGCCGAGTCTCAGGTCAAAATGCCAAGACGCTTAATTTAAAAATATGTACCAGGAACCAGGTGTTACATATAGGTCATGTGATTGCTTACTCTTCGAGGCAATTGAAGCCTCATGAGGCGAATTACCCCACACACAATTTGGAGTTGGGGGTTGTGGTTTTTGACCTCGAGATTTGGAGGTACTATCTATGTAGGGTTAGGTGTACTATTTACACTAACCACAAGAGCTTGAGGTACTTGAAGGATTAGCCGAATTTAAATATGCGCTAGCGGAGATGGTTGGATGTGGTTAGGGATTATGATTATGAGATGGTTGGGCGTTACACTTACTCCATTAAAATCAAGTTTAAGTTTAAGATAGAACGTTATATTCTTCAAGAATTTATGATTTTTTATTGGAAACGTATGATTCTCATCATCATAAATATTCTAATTTCTATTAATATTATTTGATTTGATATTTAATAATTAGTTTAATTTAGTTTCCTAAAATGTAGGTAATTTTTATTTTCTCTCACTTAATAGAATGTCATATTTGCCTTTATAATTAATTAAATGTAATTATATAGTAAATGACATCCCATGTTAATATCATGTACCTTACAATCACAACCTTTCATTCTTTTAATCTAATTATTAGAATTTGGTCACATATTCACACAATCCTTGTTATTCACATTTTATCCTAACCTCTCTCTCTCTCTCTCTCTCTCTCTATATATATATATATATATATATATATATATATATATATATATATATATATATATATATATATATATAGAGAGAGAGAGAGAGAGAGAGAGAGTGTGTGTGTGTGTGTGTGTGATAGAGAGAGTGTGTGTGTAATACTAAAAATTTGGGTTGTGTTGGGTTGGTTTGCTAATTTGAGAGTAAAATTTTGGGTTTAGTCTGGTTATATATGTCTAAAAGAAAACTTAGTTTTTTTTTTTTTAATAAATAGTTGGTTTGAGTTTGGTTGTGAATGGAGATAATTTGAAATTTCACTTGAAGGCCAAGTGTGTAATGATCTATTAAAGCAAATGTGTCTATATGTAATAACATTATTTTCAAACGAATTTCACTGGTTTCTGTACCAAAAGGACCAAAATAACAAACGCATGAAATAAATTTACACCCAATATGCTGCTTAATATACTCACTTTTGATTCACCCAATGACCATATGCCCTTAACACAACACCACACCAATATCCACACTTCGAGTCACCAATAGGAGGGTTCATTTTCAAATACAAAACCAATTCTAACAATATCACTCTACTCAATTTCAACATTCTCAATCCCAACCCTACCGAGCACAATCTTCTCAACCACAATCTCTCCTGACAACGACAAACCATTACTAGAATCTCAACCACAACCATCAAGAAGAAAAAACAAACAAAAGGTGGTAGAAATTGGATCCAAGGGGAGGAGGCAAAATTAACACGATCTTAGATTTCCATGTCTCTAGATTAACGAGTCGGAAATGCCTAATCTGTGTTGGCATTTTGGACATAGGTTCTTTCATACTTCCAAAGGCAAATGGGAAAGGGTGAAGATCCAAAATATATTTACATTCTAATGTTGTCAAAAACATAATCGAAGATGTCACGAATTTCAGGTTCGATCGATGTTTCCGATGCATAAACTCATAACCTTAACAACAGAGAGAATGAAATTTCGGATGACATTATAGAGGTCTCCCTTCCTTGAGTACCAATAGGAAGGGACAACGTGAAGCAAGAGGCTAAACACGTAGAAGAAAGTGAAAGGGAATTAAAGCACATGGTGGAAATAAAAAGCAAAATTCAAGAAACGCATAGTAGTGCAACAAAAGAAAAATGTATTGAGACACGATCACATACAAGTTCTTCGATGACAAGAAGCGGTTGAGTAGGAAAGGTAAGAACGAGAATTAGAATGCGAACGTGAATGAGGAGAGTGAGAAGACACACTCTAACAATGACAACAACTTATCAATGACTTGGTAATTCTTACGACAAGCATCTAATGTTTGGCGTCCTCATATCTTGAAGTTTTGATAGACTTGAAGGCAAAGATTAGACAAAAAATTAGGGGTCAAATTTAAATTAGTTATTGCTCTATGTTTTTTAATTATCATAACAGTTTGTTCTTAGTGTTTTGTAATGTTTTTATTTTCAATTAAAATGTAAAATTTCTTTTAAATGTTATGTTTTATGAGATTATTATGTTATAGTATTATTATTTTTAGATAAAAAAACGAAAAAAATGGTGTCATGGAAAATAAAACGGTGTTGTGTATGGTTATCATTTCCTAGAAAAAAATAAAATGGTGTGCAGAATGACATGACATATGATATGTAAAATATGATGTGTGGGGTGTCACTTGGCCTCGATCAAATGTATATCTGCCCATGGCTTTATATATATTATATGGCCTCGATGGCTTTTATATGTATGCTAAAATTATCGACGTCCAGTTTCATCCCTATGCCCATAATGTTATGTATAACATATTAGTGTAATAACCAAGCCAAACCAAACATAATAGTCTTGCACGAAAACCTTATACACGATTGTGTCTATTTATATAACCTACATCGCATGATCATGTAATTAGCCCACACTTCAAAATTCCACATCCAAAAGCTATTCTTTTAAATATTTTTCAAACTTGCAAGATTTACAACTTTTCCTCCAAGGAAAATCTCAAGAAAAATCCATAAAATTTGGGCTTGTTAACGAAAAAGTCACCTCTGTTTTGTTTTGTTTGTTTGTTTGTTTGTTTGTTTTTTTTTTTTTTGACAATTAAACCTAATATACCAGTAAACTTTTGCAAAATGCCCTTGTACCCAATCAATGCTTATGTTTACCGATTTTTGTGACTTAATTATAGTTAAAAAATCATTGATGACTTTTTTGTTTATAGGGTTAAAGTTTAGGACTTCTTTTTAAAAATTTCCCTTTTATATACACTAAATTTATTTGTAAAAAAACTCATATTTATTTATTAAAAATCAAAATAAAAATGCCATCTATATCCTTTCTATTAAAAAAAACTCATATTTATTTATTAAAAATCAAAATAAAAATGCCATCTATATCCTTTCTATTAAAAAAAACTCATATTTATTTATTAATTAAAAAAATCTAAATAATGATCATTTATATATCATTTCTAGGCTTATTTTTGGTAATTTTTTCTTCAAAAAATATCATAGAAACACATGTTACCTTTGTTGTTGAATTTTCAAGTCTTGGGTGTAAAACAAAGTAACTTAGGTGGAAAGAATGGCAATGGAGGGAGTTTCCACTTTTTTCGAAATGTCCAAATGAATGTCAAGTTGTTCTACAATACATAACTGAAATGTCAACACGTTTAAATAGCTTCAAAAAACGTTATAAGAACTATAATAGTTATAGAAACACATGTTAAATATAATTAAGATGACTTTTGCTAATTTGTCGCGATGAAAGCGTTTCTAGGCCACATAACATTTCTAATGGAGCTCTATTTGAAAAAAAAAAAAAAAAAAAAAAAAAAAAAAAAAAAAACAACAACAATTATATTTCATCTGCCATTGTAACCGGTCTTTTTGGGTGTAAATCAAGATGTCTTAGGTGTGACGAATGACAATGGAAAGAGTTTCTACTTTTTTAGAAGTGACCAAGTGAATGCCAAGTTGTCATACAATACATAACTTAAATGCCAATACGATTTAATGGTTGCAAAGGACGTTGTAAGAGCTACACTAGTTATAAAAACACATTTTAAATATAATCTACAACAATCAATTTTAGACCATTTTTTATATATTTAATTACCACTCAAATTCTTATTACTAAAATCGATTCTGTTATAGATACTAATTATTGACTCCTTAATGTACTAACCTGAGCTTAGTCTAGAAATTATAACATACCCATGTAACTAGATTTTGGCTTATTTCATTGGGTTTTGTTGGTTTTTAATATAATTTTAAACTGACTCTAATCAAACGCAATAAGATTCAACTTAATAAGTATGGTTAACTCTTCAACCGGATAAACAAAACAAAATTTTAATTATAAATTTTTTGTTAAGATAAAAAGTAAGTGAAATAAACCCAAATTATGGCAATAGTTCAACAAAAAAATATAGGAAAAAGTTCAAAAAAAATACCTACACTTTAACCTTATTAACGAAAAAGCCCTCTCGGATCATTTATTTATGATTAAGCCCAAAAAACCGGTGAACATAAGCATTGACCGGGTACACAAGCCATTTTGCAAAAGTTTACAGGTATCCTGGATTAATAGTAAAAAATAAAAATAAAAATAAAAATAAGGAATGACTTTTCCATTAATAGGGCCAAAGTATAGGACATTTTTTTGAAGATTTCATCCCCCCTCCCCCCTATGTTTCCATATTTTTAGATGTACCTCAAAACCTCATCTTTCCCTTAAAAGAACATAATACTTTCAAAAATAATACCTTTATTTCAATTTTATTTCACATTTTACTCCACCGAAATGCAATGTTCATCACATACACAAATACATCAATTTTTAACAACTAATTAACACCCAAAAGTTTGACTAATAAGACACCTCGAATATTTTTCGAAGTGTATCTAGAATATGCTGCAACTCACGGACAGCATTTTGGATGTTCATCCGATGTCGTGAGGAATCCACAGAGCATGATACTCCAATCTTGACCGTCAAAGCCAGGCATTCCTCTATTTGCTTTGCCTTTGCTATCGTATGTTGCGTAGCAATAGCATCCTCTTGAAGAAAATTCAGAAGGTTGTCATCAATAACATCGGTTACATGGTTTGGCAATGCCATTTGTGCAAACTTATGAAGACTTAGACCTTCCCTAAAGATGTTGTCTGTCGGCCTTTTTCCTGTCATCACCTCCAACAATAGTATTCCGAAGCTGTAGACATCCCCACTACTTGTCATCTCACTCGCAACACCATACTCTACAACTTATAAGTGATTAAGATTTGAACAGCCTAACATTGTAAATAAATATAAACATCTGCGAATAGAACTTTACCTGGTGGTGCATACCCAATTGTTCCTCTAATGTCACTTGTATTGTTTTGGTTTGAATTTGTTCCAAGAAATCGAACTAAACCAAAGTCCCCAACATGGGCCACCATGTCATCATCCAGTAGAATATTGCTAGGCTTTAAGTCGCAGTGAACGATGGGTGGTAGGCACTGATTGTGAAGATAATCAAGTGCAGATGCGACATCGATGAGAATATTTGTTCTTTGGAGAAGGTTTAATTTGGATGTACTTTCACGTGAATGCAACCAGTCATTTAAACTTGCATTGGGCATGAACTCGTATACCAAAGCTTTGAAGTCATTTCCTTGAAAGTCAACACTTGAACATGAAGTTATTATCTTCAATAGATTCCGGTGTCGAATGCTCCGCCATGCGTCACACTCCGCTATAAAGCTTTTGTGAGCACCTCGGTTTTGAAGACGAAGGACTTTAACTGCAACGATTCTATTATGATCATGATCTAGGATTCCTTTATAGACAAAGCCAAACCCACCCTCTCCAATCAAGTTGGCTTCGGAGAATCCATCGGTGGCCTTGAGAAGTTGACCGTATGATATTCTCATAAAGCGTTCATCTCTTGATGATTGGGAGGGTTGGCCCTTCCTTTTCTTGCACCAAGCATACGTAAAAAATAAAATACTGAGAAGGGTGGATGCAATAATAATGACTATTACGAATAAAGGAAGCCGTTTTTTATTTTTCCATGTCTCCTTGCACATGGGCAACCCAAGTTCAGGCAAGCCACCACAAAGCCTGCTATTCCCCCAAACAGAGAACGTACTAGCATCGGCAAACACTCCTCTCACCGGTACCTCACCTTCAAAATCATTAAAGGAAAGATTTACATATTCAAATGAGAACCCTTCCAAGAATCGAGGAACACTTCCTGATAACTTATTATGGGAAAGATCGAGTGTCTTAACTCCTTTCATGGAACTTAATGATGAGGGTACCATGCCCATAAAGAAGTTGCCTTTGAGGGATAAGAACGAAAGGCTAGTGCAACTACCAAGGCTACTAGGAAGGTTACCTGAAAAATTATTATTAGACAAATCTAGAGAAGTCAACATCTTGAGTTCGCCAACCTCTGTTGGAAGTGACCCGGACAGGCTATTTTGAGAAAGATTTAACATAATGGTTAGAGATGAAATTTGAAGAATTTCTTTAGGTATTGTGCCGCTGAGTGTATTATCATTAAGCCACAACTCCAATAGATTATGACAATTTCCCAGGTTTGATGGAATATGCCATTCCAATCTATTGGAATCTAAAGCAAGTCTATTTAACAATGATAAGTTCCCTATGGCATCTGGAATTGGCCCAGAAAATTGGTTCTCAAATAGATAAGCTTCTTGTAGCTTGTAAAGCTTACCGATCGTAGAGGGGATTTCTCCGTTGAAATGGTTATCTGCTAAATCTAGTTGGGTCAAGCCAACTAGATTACCTATACTTGAAGGGAGGTTTCCATATAAATGATTTCCTCTTAGAACTAGTCTACGAAATTGATCAGATAGATTACCAATTGATGTGGGCAACGCTCCTTGACACTTGCAATTATGAAGATCCAACGAAACTAATCTGCTGCAGTTTTTTAAAGTATTAATAAACTGCATATCATCTGATTCTGATCCGACTCCAAAGGTGTTATCACCCAAGTGTATTCTATAGATATTTTTTAGTTTTTCAAAGTTGATATTCAACTTCCCACTAAAATTGTTGTAGCTCAGTTGAATGTCTACTAGTTTCGAACAATTAGATATCGAGGGTGGAAGAGGTCCAGTCAGTTGGTTATTCCGTAATTGAAGGTGTACAAGATTCGGGAGCATTTCACCTAAGGCTGAGGGAAGACTACCGGTAAGCTGATTCTCAGCCAAGGAAAAATTGGTTAGGAGTGAGAGGTTAAAAATGGAAGGAGGGATGGTTCCAGATAAGTTACAAGCACCTGAGTAAAATTCTGTTAAAATTTTCCAATTTCCTAAGGTGTCCGGAATGCTCCCACCCAACGGATTATTCGTTACATCAAACACTTCCATCGATGTTATATTCCCCAAGGCAGGCGGGATTCCACCTGTTAACTCGTTATAACTAACTGAAATAAAATTAAGTTTGGAGAGGAAACTGATCTCTTCTGGTATGCTTCCAACTAGCTTGTTATTTTTAAGTCCAAGCTTTTCAAGTTTAGAACAACCAGATAAGTTGGTTGGAATGACTCCCGTGAAGTTGTTATAGCTAAGTTGCAGGAAACGTAACCTGGATAGATGGCCGAGTTGATGAGGGATGGTTCCTTGAAAGGTGTTGTTCCATAGAGAAAACAGACGAAGGAAGCTGAGGTTCCCTACATAAGGAGACAACACGCCTTGTAGGCCCCGCGACTTCAGTTCTACAGCAATCACTCTTCTGTGACGTTTCCCACATGAAACACCACTCCAATCACAGAAATGAGAGGAAGCGTTCCATGAGCTTAGAGCTTCTTCATTCCTGATCATTGACTTGAACTTCAATAAAGCCTGATAATCGGTCTCGTTACTAGAAAAAGAGATGGTGGAGGTAATCAGAGATATAACAAGACAAGAAAAGAGGAAAGCCATAATAGAGTTCATTAATTTTGGGAACTAAATTCAGGAGTACAAGGATAACTGCTGAGTTTTAAATTTATAATCGGTTTTTCATTGCATGTAGATGGTGAAATGAAAGCCATCAACCAATCCATATCACCTTGACCAAGACAAAGTGAGGATCCAACTTGTTAAATAATTTATAGCAAAAACTCAATATGATTATGATGATATGTTTGTTAATATTTTCCCAGCTATATATATTGGCCTTTTGTTTTAAAGATAGGAAATAATCTAATTATATAAGGCCATTATAAGACTAACCAATAAAATTTTTAAAGATAACTAAAAATACTATGAAGTTTATTGTGTGAATTGTTGAGATAGAATGTACTCACAGAGCTGCAAATTAACGAAGACAATGATATATATATATATATATATATATATATATATATATATATATATATATATATATATATATATATATATATATATATATATATATATATATTAATTTTAATCATAAAATTCACTTCACTTAACTACAAAAAGATGAAAAGAAGAACTCCCTCTTTAGGTTTAGAGAAATAATCAAATAACCAACTATTTGATTTCATCCATATATCTTCTCGACCAAAATAAAACTAAATTTTGATCTAATACACACTAATACTACTTATCTTGCCACATTACATCAACCCATTACAACTTTTATTCAACTCTTTTCAGAATTGAAGTTTAAAGTTACACCCACACCATATTTTGAACGATTGACATAACTATTTTATGTTTAACGTAAAAAACAAATTTTAATTTACACGTAATATGTCATTTAAAAAATCACACCAAGATATCCTTAAAATAAATGAGATGATCTGAAATTCGATTTTTTAAATTGTTATGATATAAAAAAAAGGTATATCAGAAAAATATTGATTAAAATCTAATATATATAGAAAATTACAACAAAAAGAATACATAGTTTTACAACTAAATTGATTAAAATTTTACATGATTTGTTGTTGCAATGATATTTGCTATATATGTAAGATGAGGGTACGTTTTATAGAAAATGTATCTAAATGCCATAAGTTTGTTGGGATCTTCTTTATTATAATCTTTATTGGTTAAACTACATCAAATAGCAACAAAGTATACTATGTTTACTAATATAGGCAACATCCTTTGTTTTTTTATCCACCATACCAACCAACTTGTATCTTTCTATAAGTATAGACAATATGATCACAGGTTCTTGCGACATCATCTTCCACATTATATATCTAATGTACAAACACAATTACGTGGAATTTTCTTTAATCTAATTAGTTTGTAACATTTATATTTATTCAAGTTATTTATTTTACCTATAGAGGCTTAGCACCTGAACCACCGTCTGGTTTATCAAGATGTTGGTTCTCCAATATATATATATATATATATATATATATATATATATATATATATATATATATATATATATATATATATATATATATATATATATATATATATATTGCTAGGGCTTTGCTTAGTTTTTTTATAAACCGTGAGACTACCAACTCTGAAGTTGTGCGGAGATGCTCGAGGGTTGTACCAAAAAACAAGACACCAGACATGAATGCAAGTACAGAATATATATATGAGGAGTTGAGCTTTAGTTTTTCGGGTTTTAATTCAACTTCAGTTAATTTTTTGGGTTTGGGTTACAATATAATGTTATTGTAATTTAGGCACCCGATCGATAGTGGTTAAGAGGGTGTTATATTTGGTTCTGGTTTAATTTGTGGCTAGAAAAAGTGGAGTTGGTGGGTAGAAGTGGTTTCAGCGAGTAAAGAATTAAATTATCAACAAAATATTGTTAAAAATGCAGCATGGCAGCGGGCAGGCGGCTCTCAAGTAATTAAAAAAATAAAAAATGTGACATCAGCATTTTTAACAAGTCAGCAATAAAAAAAAATTAACCGGGTAAACGGTCAAATAGATACCTGAATTAATACGTAGAAAAATGCAAGTAGGTTACTAATGTATTTTTTTATAAGAGTGGTCAAGTTAGTTCATTGGTATATTTGTCGCAATTGCCCTATTTTTATTTGGCTAAGAATAAAATTTCCCAATAATTATTTTCTGCATTTAAGTTTGACTAACAAAATGGAACGCACCAAGTCTTCTAACCGTCCTTGGTATATGATCCAATCATTTTTTTCACGATTAATCTTGTAACAGGTACTTTAATGGATAAATAAGAAAAGTAAAAACTTTTAGGGTTTTACTTTCTCTCTATAAGAGTCAAAATTTTATTATATAGAATAATCAATCGAATAATCTTTAGGGTAGCGCCAATTGTTACTAAAGTGATTTAACAGAAATGAAGACTAACCATTAACATAAGGCTAATGTTTGAAAGTATCTGCATTCTGCAAACCCACCACATCATTCTTCAAGGGAGATATGTTCAATAGAATAAGCTGCTTGTCGTGGATAATCGGTTGAGTAATCGCTTGTCATGTTACGTTTCCGTGAGTTATTAACGGTATCAAAACAAATGGGCTGGATCTCTTTCAGGACCTAATCGAGTTGATAAATTAAATAACTCAGTGAGTCCTATAAATCCTCTTTGGGCCGTTTTACGAAGCTATTTGGTGTACCCCAATCTTATCATTGCATCCCATCCATTCATATTACAAGGATGTTTGGCATAATAATAACTAGATTATAGCCCGCGTTAAACGTGGGAAACGCATAAAAAAACATATAATCGTTTATAGATATTGTATAATGATTATAAAAAAATATATGGTTAGTGGTATTATTGAAATGTATAGAAAGTCTATTGAAAACGATAAATATATATAATAATTGAAAGATCTCTTTGTAGACATCATTTTTGGTTTTATTAGTTGAACGACTTTCCTCGTCTCATATAGTTATGATATTTATATATTTATAAGCATTTTAATTAGACGTTCCTTGCATAATAATGTTACCTAATTTAAACATATATTGACAACCAATATACCGTTTTTTTATTGTATTAAATATTGACAACTATTTCATTTATTCAAATAAAGTTATGTAATATAATTTATAAAATGTTAAATGTTATATAGATTTACTTTTAGTATATCATCAATAGAGATTCTTTTTTAAATCATGATTAGTTTATTTTAAATTGATTATGAATATAAATGCTAGCTTTTATGTTTGTTCTTATTTATTTGGTGTTCGCAAGAACTTTGCATTAGTTTTGGCACAATTTTGAATAATTTTAGTATATCATCAATGTAATTTGATATATCTTTCAATTATATGAAATATCAAATAATGACATTTCATTACTATTGTGATAATTTAGTTTATACATTGTATTTTCACTAATCTTAACGGTCTTATTTTTTTCTAATAACCGTAACGCTTTTACTAAATGTACTTTTTACAAATCTCCTAATATCTTATAATTTTTATCTTACTTTATAATTTTTCATAACTATGTTATTTTCAAGATTGACTGCTTTAATAGTGTTTTTTTTCAATCTATTCAATTTTATATTTCATTGTACAACATCATCGTTTGTATGTATTCTAAAATTTCACTTTGAAAATGCTTAATGTTTACACATTGATATTAATTTTTTTTAATAAACTCATGTAATAATTATGGAATATATATCTCATTTCAATTAACTTTCACTTCCTTTATTATATCAAATTCCTCATTAAACGGATATATTTTTGAAAAATAATAATTATAATAGGGCAGCATTATCTAAGACGTAAATGTTTGATATACTTTTGGAGAAAAAAATCAGGATCATTAAAAAAAATTATATAAAGAAAATATAAATTTAAATTTGTTGAAATTATGGATGAAATTACTGGCGAAAATTTATTTTGGAGGGAGTTGTATTTTGTAAGGTATAATAATATTACAAAATTTGAAATATCTATATTTGTTGTATAAATTAATAAATTTTATTGTTATTATATAAAGATAAAAAAGTAGGTTGATATGATATACAAAAACATAATAATTTCAATGATATTTTAAAATCATACCAAAATTAACCGGATTCTTATGACATAAAAATTAAAAAAAATCATAATTATCTCTAATATATAAAAGTAACATTTTCGTAATTAATGTCAGTTTCCAATATAGTTAAATTTTGTTTTGTTAAAGGTACCTAATATCTTTTCATGTTTATTTGAAAATTTTCAGAAAAGTAGTTAACTGATTTCATGTAATTTGTGACAAAGAAAATCGAAATATATGAATATATACATTTGATATGGGAACAAAAAATAATCGAAAAAAATATAAAAAGCGAAAGAAGGTACTGACCTTCTAGCGCACAAGAGCGAATGTTTATAGCAGAGAATCGTAATGGAAGTTATAAGCAATATTAACGATATTGTAGGAGAAGGTTTGAAGAAAAGAAACGATTGAAAATAAATGTGAGTCGTAGATTTAATGATGAATCGTATATGTATGTGATAATTTGAATATGATTTTTCGGTATTAATGATTTCCTAATAAAAAAAAGATTTTATATTAATGGTTTACTAATATAAACGGATTTATCTTAATGGTTGATATTAAGACCTTGATTGAAATGATTTGTTAGTAATATGTTTTTAAAATTGACCATATTAAAATCTTCATAACTGAAAATTCAAGATGTAAAATATGGAAAACTTTTATTGGAATTAAATACATTCCATTTCAACGAATGTAAGTTATTAATTGATGATTGGAAAACATTTATTGGAATTAAATACATTCCATATGGGGAAGATGATGTCAGCAATTTGATCTAAGGGTGAAAAAATAAGATTGAAATACAATCAGTGGTTCAATTATTTAAGATGATCTCATAAGGTTTCTCTTTTAGTAATATTTAAGATGATGATGATAATAATAATAATAATAATAATAATAATAATAATAATAATAATAATAATAATAATAATAATAATATTTATTAGCTTATTAGCTAGATATAAGCTAATAAGTTAAAATGAGTTAACTTATAAAAAAGACAAAATTGCAAAAATGGTCCTTGTGGTATGCATTTTTTAGGGGTTTTAGTCCAAACAGTGACTTTTTTGGTTTCGTAGTCCTTTTGGACTACTTTCATTGTAGAATTGGTCCCTGATAATCTTGAAAAGACTATATTGCCCTTTTAATTTGTTTTTTCCATTTACTTAAATACTTTTTTCTTTTATTTAATTATAAATGTTAAATCAAATCAAGAATGGGACCCACCTCTCTCTCTCTCAGTTGGGGATTTGGCGATGGCTGATCGGAAGAAAAAGAGGCACGAAATCAAAACATCCAAACACCTTCATCCTAAAATCAAACCAAATGATCATGTATACAAGATTCCTAAAATCATATCAATCACTTTAAAAAAAATTAACAAACATCCAAACACCTTCATCCTAAAATCAACAAAATCAAACTTAGATAGCAACTGAAATCCCACTTCTGCCAAAACACACTCATAGATACTTATGCAATGTCGAACCAGAAACCCAAATCCCACTTAAGTAATCAAAAAAATTAAAACCCATATCACCATTTTGGATCAATTGCAGAGAATGACCCTAGTAAGAGCAAGAACCAAACAAGAAACAGTGAAGAAAAACAGAGTAACAGAGTCTTTCGTTGACCATTTCTTCACTGCTTTACCTTCAACCCTCAAAGTTTTAGCCCTTCGAAGTGCATCAACTTCCTTCAACAAATCAAACTCCAAACCTTTCTTCTTCAATTCCTCCACAAACTTCCCCAATAACTTCCCATCTTCTTTCTCCCTCTCCAGTAATTTCTCCAGATGCGATTTTGTGTCTGTCTTGTAACGAACAGCCCAGATTAATCCCAGAGAACAGAGGAGCGAACAGAGAGATAGGATCCATGATCGGTTGCATGATCCAGATGCAGACCCCCTTAAGTAGAAACGAAGGATTCCACTATATGTGTGATTTGGTGAATATCTTGCACTTCGATTCCTCTCAAGAACAAATTCATCTCCTATAACTCTCTTGTTCTTCCCGTTGGTTTCAGAGTTTGGTTTCTTGGTGGTGTTGAATGAAGAATTTCTCTAACTTACACTATTGTTGCTTCGTAATACCTTTTTGTTAAATCCCCCTTTTGATTCTGTTCGATCTTGCCATGATTTTGAGTATGATCTTTCGACGCCATTTACTCTGCTGAAAGTGTCGTCGTCGTCGTCTTTGTTGGATCCTCCACAACGGTGGATGAACCCCATAACTTCCATCACCATCGTCTTGGTTTCTTCCCCTCTTTCTTCTCGCCGTTGTCTTTGAACCCTAATTCGAATGTCTCTGAGCAATCATCTCTTAAGGAATTTGAATATGAATCCCTTGCTAATTCTCACTCACTGACGATGCTTGGAAATCTTTTTAAGGCGCCATGATCATGGTTGTAATCGATGGTTGCTGGCGAAACTTTGGCGTTTGAGGCTGGAATGGGGGTTGTTTTTGGTTCGTCCATTTCCGCCCTACAGCGGCGACCATTTTCCGGATGGAGTTAGACATGTCGAGGCTTTTCCTGCGCTTGGAGGAAGAATCGGAGTAATATTCTTTGAGAGCGATTCGATTCAGGATCAGTTCTTCTTCTTTAAGCCATTGCTTTAACAGAAGCTTGTGGGTTGGAGTCATGGCGATTTCGTGAAGTGGGTAGAGAAATGTTTTTGACGATGATTCCATGATCGCTGTAGTAATAGCAGTGTCTTTACTCTCATCCGCCATTAAATCAGTTTCTAGAGAGAGAGAGAGAGAGGTCCCATTCTTGATTTTATTTAACATTTATAATTAAATAAAAGAAAAAAATATTTAAGTAAATGGAAAAAACAAATTAAAATGGCAATATAGTCTTTTCAAGATTATCAGGGACCAATTCTACAATGAAAGTAGTCCAAAAGGACTACGAAACCAAAAAAGTCACTGTTTGGACTAAAACCCCCAAAAAAATACATACCACAGGGACCATTTTTGCAATTTTGTCTATAAAAATGACTTATTAACAGTTTTCCATCATAACAAGTAATTTTTTATGTATACACCTTTTTAGTTTATAACAGTATGGAAATACTAATAAACTAATAAACTTTTTAAATAAATTTAGAAAACGCCCCTTTAATCAAACTATCCAAATCCATCCAAGTTATCTTGTATTTCCCATTTCCTCTATAGCTAATTAGATGAATATCCATATGTTACACAGTTTAAAACTATATATATATATATATATATATATATATATATATATATATATATATATATATATATATATATATATATATATATATATATAAATTGAAAATAATAACATATTAACAATAAAATAATAACTATAACATTAAGTTGATATATATAAATTTTTACTTATTTTGAAACATATTATAACATATACATTTATCAGAATAATACTATTCAATACCATCTATCTGTAGTTTGTGTTTAAATAAAACAAAATAGTGTTTTCAATTTAGTATTAAAATTTAACGTTATGATTGAATAGTTTAAAATTTACTTATCTATTGATTTCTTTTTTAATTCCTTTTTTAATTCCGAGCATGATTGTCAATTGATATAAAATCATTGTATGTAAGTTAATGCAATGTAATTGTTTCTGTTAAATAATTAAAAGCCATTTATTTGAATAAAAAAACATTGAATTATAATAAAAAATAAATTTTTTTATACTTTTATTTAATTTATTTTGTCATTCTATTTTAAATCAATATATTAATTATATGATAATATTTTAAATCATTTTAAAAGCCTATATGTTAATTATATTAAGTTGTATCGAAAGACCATGGAGGTTACCAAATGCATATGAAGTTAAAAAAATTGTCTCATTTATATTATTTGATTTTTTTCTATGTATATAATTAAATCATTTTAACTATTTAAAAAAATAATATTAGAATATACTTTTAAGCTTCTTTTATATTTTAATTTATGTTTTGGATTACACTTAATATTTAAATTAACAAATAGTTATATTATAATAATCATTTTAAAAGTCTGTAATTATAAGGGAATATTTTAAATTCAATACATATTTAACTTAATATCTTTGTTATATTAAGATGGAAATTGAAAAGTAATGGAGGTTATATATATATATATATATATATATATATATATATATATATATATATATATATATATATATATATATATATATATATATAGTTAACGTATCTCTCAAGGAGAACGTCAAAAAATAAGAAGTCAAACTAACGTCGGGCTTGGTCCGGTCAGAAACCAGTCGGACCTGGTCTTGACCGGGCATTTGCCAACGTGAAAATCATTGGTGTGACGATTAAGGTACGGAACTGTGCCTTAACCTCTTCTCTAAGGAATTACACCCCGTTAAACATGGGACCAATCAGAGAGCCACACTTACCCTTCAGATGATAGTCACAATCATCTAAATAATTAAAAGATTTCCCTCTAGCCAATGAGGGGATGAGGCAAAAAGGCTTGACGGAAGATCCTCCAGTATGGGTCAACCAAGTCGCACCCCATGTAAGAGTGCTCAACAGAATCGGTTGAGGGGCATACGCCCCTCAAATAGGTATAAAAGACCCTTCTTCCTCGCAAAGAAGGGACGAAACTCTTTTTCATGTAATTTATTCTTATCTCTCTCAGACCTCATACTAACTTGATTGTCGGAGCTTCGTCCCGAGAATTCCTCCCGGACATTGACTGACGATCATCTCTCCCTTTTAATATTGTGATACAGGAGAAGAATCTGGCACGGGTCTTATCTACGACTCCAAACCAACCCTCTCCCACATTTCACAACATTTGGCGCCATCCGGGCATATCTATAGAACGATGTAAGCAAATCCAGAAAGCAACGATGACAGGAGACATCCCAGTGACATCAGGAATAGTGGAGAGAAGTCTGTTATGTCCAATGCAGTCACTAGATGGCGGGCAAACTTTCGTTGAGGAAGAACACACTTTAAACCACACACATGTCTCACAAACACCATCCAATTTTGCAGCTGAAACAACCGAAAACTTACATAGTCGGTCTATGGTGCCAAAAAGCTAGCTCAACTCTATAAGTAGCAATCGCAACCACAACTCCACAAACCATCACAACGGAACAAACAAAGATCCCTGCTTCGCAATAACAACCCTTCCCACACACATTAGGCGTCGGAACCTGGATCCCCGACACTATTCAGCCATAGCCACAATATCCCCCAATGGTTCATCCACACGCCACCATGTCAGAGATGCCTCATGTGCCGATATTCATACAATAACCGCCGATCTTCAACCAACTCGTACAACATACCCCAGGTTCAATCCCGACACTATCTTAGTTGCAAGTAACAAGCATGAAGACCTCGACCAGTCAGGGATCCAGCTCTTATGGATCCGGTCTTCAGTTCTTAGTAGCACCTGAATTCAATCCCCTCATGGTATCCGCTCAACTGTTCAGTACGTACACACAACAATACACAAGAGCAAGCCCATATATGGCTCCCCCGGTAGGGAAATACGCAATCCGGCACTTTAGATTGCAGCCAAACCTACAGCAGTATCAATCGTACATCTCGTCGACTGCCATGCATAACCAGATGTACACGAGCCCCTACCAGATGCAGCAACACATGGCTTATGGGGGTATATCGTATTCATACATGGACAACCCTATGCGAAGCGCAAGCTCCAATTTTATCCATAAACTATTGCACTACGAGATCCCACACACTGCAATGATACCAAACATGCCAAAGTACAATGGTAATACATACCCAGATGACCACATCGACAACTACGAGTGGAAGATAACATCTCTTAAGATGGATCGTCGTTTCACTTGCATGTATTTCCCCTACACCTTAACAAGAAACGCAGGCAAGTGGTTCAAGTCTCTAAGGCCTGGCAGTATCTCAAGCTTCAAGCAGTTGAAATACCTTTTCTTCAACAACTTCATGCAATTGAGAAAAGGAAAAGGGGACACCAACTTTGTGATGGCGTGCAAGAAAAAAGAAGGAGAATTGACCGTGACTATTATGACCGATTCACGCTAGCTACCTTGAATGTCTCACGACATGAAGAGTTCCTGGTGACAGGCACCTTCGCCCAAGGTCTGCTTCCTGGACTCCTATCGAGGAAGATTCAAGGAACAGTTCCTAGATCCAGGGACGAACTCAAGTTATGTATAGAAAAATACTTGCGTCAAATCGAGGGGGAAGAGGGAAAAGAGGCCAATCTCAAAGTTGTGGCCAACGCATACATCAAACAAGAGGAAGCAATGTCCCGACCAAGCTCAGCCCAACAAGAGAAGCAAGATGGCAACCAATAGAGGCACAACCACCATTCCGGGCACATGTCACGGAGGTATAGGCCTTTCAACAGAGATGATAGCATGAGTGGTCATAACGATGTCAACACAATCAATAAGACTCCAGTAAAGGAGAACAAAGACAAGACCAAGTTTTGTGAGTACCATAAAAGCAAAAATCATGATACCAACGAGTGCACGGTATTGAAGCGGGAGATCGATGACAAACAACTAGTTGGAAACATAGTCGACATAGCCAAAGAGCTTAGGGAAAATTTTGACAAGGATAAACACCCGCCTAGAAACCAAAAGGATGGCAGAAAGGACCATGACTGGAGGATAGAGATACTTACCATCACAGGGCCCTGCTCATGTAGCAATCCCCAAAGACAACACGTGAGCGTGAGGGTATACCATCAAAACATCCTTAACATAGCACTTTCAATGAACGACCCCCCGCCAGAGCACTGGGATCCAAATGACCCCATGCACATCACCGATTTCATTTAGCCAAAACCGTGTTGAACAAGTATATATCGATACCAAGAGTAGGGTCAACGTGATTTATGAACACTGCCTCCGATAGTTACCAACTGAATGGAAAAAGCACCTCCAGCTACCGCGCCAAGGCTCGCTAATTGGGTTCACCAGTCATGACATCTGGCTAACAGGAATAGTCACGCTCCCATTCACATTGATCAGTCATGATGGAACCAAATAGATAACAAGGGCGCTCGAATTCTTGGTTGTTGACCGCCCAGCAGACCACAATATTCTACTAGTTCAGCTAGTGATGTTCCAGCTACAAGCGATTCTGTCTACTTTACACCGTGTCCTCAAATTCAGTACGAGTGACGGATCTAAAACGGTAGTGGCAACCAAGCCAAGTAATGAATGTGGCACCTAACGATAAAAGAAACAAGAAACCCATTTGTGTCGAAGCAAATGTTATCAGAAGGTGGAGGATCCATAGCGGAGGTCCGCGACAGCACAAGTGTTGATCCACAAATCCAGGAAAAGACAAAGAGACATTTTCAGTCGGCTCACAACATCTCCCTCATTGAAAGGAGCGAGCGTCGACCTGAGAATGGCTCATCCAGAGTATAGAGCAACAACATGAAGCAAAGAACCACTTACCCATGGGTATCGGCACCAGCCTGGCCTAGAATTGATGACCGAACCATGCCCAACCAAAGATCGATTTGGGACTCGGAGCAAGATCTTGGCCAATGTAAAACATGAGCCAAAGTCTAGTGGGACGAAAAAAAATCGCCAGATGCAACAAAAATAGAGGCAAAATGCCACTCATTTTAACACACAATCCTTCTTGTAGAAGAGAACCGACAAAGGCCTCTGATGCGATAAACGACACCCCAAGCGATGGTGTGAAATGCAAGGTTGATAGGAGCACAGGAAAGCGCGAGTGCTTCTCTTACCAAGCTGCAGGAAGGCACTTCCAACGGTTGCATCTTGCGACGTCCTGGGAAGAATGGAAAGCTCAAGCAGCTCCAAGGCATGAAAAGCAAATTTTGGCTCCCTTATGCTGGGCACCGATGGTAGACATGAGAGGAAACCCCAGCCTATTAAGGAGAACTTGTAGCAGATCAGGAAACGAGACACAGCCACAATGAGTTAGCCATAGCAAAGCACTTAATAAAAAAAGCAGATGCTTATGATAAGGAATATGGTCAAACTCCGCACAGGATAACCATACTCTAGGTGCTGAAGCGAAGACCGGGCCTACGCCCTGATACTTAGACATTCAAGGTCTATTATCTCATGTCTCTCTATAATTTGCATTTTGAAAGAGCTTTCCATAATTTTGTGTTGCAAAAACACAAAGTATAGAGGTTGTGCATATTTTCCAAGTAGCAACAATGGCTGATCACCTACGCTACTTGAGCAAAATCTATGCAAGGATGCAACCATAGGTCTTAAAAAGAGTCATAATCTTTACCTATAATGTGACAAAAACATCTCAGAGCTGGGAATGTATAAATCCCAATTAATGGCACAGAACAAGGGGTTCTAAAAGATTCATAACCTTTCCCCTGAAAGTTGAACCGTAAAAGGTCTTGAGGTGACGATCTCGGCCAACGTATTGGTAGCTAAACCATACAGTATAGTCAAAAACATTGACTACCATTTCACAGCTTAATATAATAATCCTAATGTAACAACGTAAAATTTTCAAACCAAAAATTTCATTTTTAGAACACAATAAACTCATATTACATTTTCTCAAAAACCACAAGTGTCTCAAATGTCAATAATCCACAAGTAAAATCAATATCCCATAATCATAAAAATAATCTCGCTCCACTGTGTACTATCAAGCCGGTGCCTTCACGTGATCCTGAGAAGTACCTGAAACACATATCACACAGCACGGTAAGCATAAAGCTTAGTGAGTTCCCCAAAATACCTCATACAAAAATAATAAGCCTCTCATGGCTATAACTCGGTGTGGACCCTCCGATTATGTGTCTTAATAAGGACCCTATGGTCTCACAGCTCAGGTTGGACCCTCAAGTCATGTATCTCGGTGACGACACTCCAGTCTCACAGCTCGGGTTGGACCCTCCAGTCCTATATCTCAGTGAAGACCCTCCTGTCTCACAACTCGGTTTGGACCCTCCGATCCGATCTCAGAAAAACACAGAATAACATAGCAATTATCACAAAGACAGAAAAGCACAATATCACATAACTCAATATAAGTATATAGGACCCTCCATTCAATAACTTAGATAAGGCCCTTCGGCCGCTCGGTATTACCACTCAGGTAAGTATAGTGAGAAGACTCACCTCGTAAGAAATCGGATAGCCTCAAACTCAAATCACCGGTCTAGCCTCCGCCTAACACAAACGATAATTATTTCTAATTACTAATGGCTCTCAAAGAAGCTAGAGTAATCCTTCTATAAACTAACAGAAGGATAAAAGACCATTTCACCCTTCCATGGCCTTAATATTCCACAAATTAACCAAACCTTAAAAGTCAACGGCAGCGCGTACAAGCCCTCTACGTTGGGCGTACTCCTTTGTCACGAATGCATTAGGGATTCTCAGTCCTACGCTACGCGTAATGGGATTACGCTCAGCGTACGTCCCAGTTTTGTTCTTCTCACTTGTTTGGTCTTAATCTGCTAAGAGCTTAGCTCAATTTTCAAATCTGAACGTCCTAAAGACTCTTACTCCATAAAGTCAGCAACTTTATGCCTTTGCATGGCTGATAAACAACAAACTTCAAAACTCTCACTCCCTATTCTCAAATATGCTCATAACTCATGCATGGTTTGATTTAAACGTCCAAGTCTCGATTTTTATGACTCTACACCACTCAAAACACTCAAAGGAGTTGATAATAAACTCTGGAGCTCAATATCTCATAAAGCATCCAACTTTAGGACCAAAACCCTAAAATGGGCTAAAATGATGCACAAATCAAAAGAGTGAGAAAGCTTTGAGCTTTATACCTCTAATTGAAGCTCCAACCATAGATAAGCTCAGATCCAAAGCCTAGACTCCCACTCCTTCCTCTTCAAAGCTTCTTCTTCACACCAAGGAAACACAAGAACACCCAATAACTCACAAATGGCCTCACAAGCTCGAGGGACGAGAAATTAGGGTTTGAGAGGTTTGATGTCTGGGAATGGTGGATAGAAATGAGGCCATCATGTCCTTTAAATAGGGGCACACCCCAAATTAGGGTTTTCACTTTGGGCCTAGTACGCCCAGCGTACCCTCTGGTACGCCCAACGTACTAGGTGGCTTCCACGTCAAAAACACGCTTATGCGTACGCTAAGTGTACACTCATGTATGCCCCATATACTCATTTACCACCCTTTTCTCATATAAGGACAAAACTTGACAATTACCAATAGAACAAGGGTTTATAGAGTATACCTGGTCTTAGGATGTTACAATTCTCCCCCACTAGAATCAGACTTCACCCTCGAAGTCATGCTCCTGAAATGACTTTGGATACTGCTTACGCATCTTGAACTCTGGATCCCAAGTCCATTTGGATCCCTTCCGATGTTGCCACTGGACCTGAACCAGGGGCACCTCTTTGTTCCACAAAACCTTCACCTTCCGATCCAAAATCTTTATCGGCCTCTCAATATAATTCAGGCTCGCATCCACCTAAATGTCCTCTAATGGTACCATCGCCGTGTCATTGGCTACATACTTCCAATTTCAAAGATAATTGTCAATAGATTCATGTTTTGTATTAGTTTAAGTGTTATGCTAATTACATGAAAAAGTTTGATTTGAATTATCTTGTTCTTATGAGTTGCTTAGATTAATAGAAAAAGTTAATTGATCATGTGTTTTTCAATCCATTTTAATCTAAGAGGTGATTCTAAAATGTGTTTGTGTAACTTGTCCTCAAGTTACATGAAAGGTCACATTTAAGTTTCATAAAACTCATAAAAGTTGGCAATGGTTACAAAAATGAAGAGTCTTGTCTCATTGAATGGTTTTATGACTCCATAACTTGTCCTCAAGTTATGGAAGTTCAAGAGTCACTTCATTAAGTAATAAAATGTGTAACCTTAATTAATTCCATAAGTTATAAAATAAAGAAAAGTTAATTCTTTTATTAGTTTAAAGTCTTCCATAACTTGTCCTCAAGTTATGGAACTTGAAGAGTTTTTTAATTAAAACTACTTTAAACACATAAGTTATAGAATTAATTAGTTTTGAATAGTTTCAAAACTTGCCCTCAAGTTTTGGAATTTGAAAAGTTTTCTCTTATGAATAATTTAATTCCAAGTTAGCCCTTAGAATTTTAAAAGTTAAAATCCAACCCCTATACTTTATAATATTATAAGTTAATAATATATATATATATATATATATATATATATATATATATATATATATATATGTATAAGAGTAAAGTCAGTCTTACCGTTAGTAGGCCTCATTCACGAAGCCGGTCTATAAGGGGGGTATAAGGTTACTGCCTATAAAATGGCAGTTTAATGGGTGTCCACTCTCACCCACTGCTTCCTTGACCGGTGGAGGGTCGTTAGCCGAACGGGTAGGACAAAGACTATAATTCTCCCTTCATTAAAAGTATTAATG
Organism: Lactuca serriola; assembly: GCF_051521515.1. Lineage (NCBI taxonomy): Eukaryota > Viridiplantae > Streptophyta > Magnoliopsida > Asterales > Asteraceae > Lactuca > Lactuca serriola. The sequence goes on from NC_136409.1 coordinate 217,533,928, forward strand.
ATAAATAGTGAGTAACTAAACCTTTTATAAATACCCAATCTTAGTTACTTAGGAAAATGTGGATAAGGTGCTAATCCATGAAATTACACTTTGCACTTTGTTTAAGTCGGTTAGTGGAGCGTGTATGGTTAACCGGCACACTAACTCGTATTTAACAAGGTAGGCAAAGGGTAACTTAATGTTTATCATAGTATCGATGGAGCGTGTGTGGTTAACCAGCACATTGATTGAGGGGTAAACACTTAAGGGTACCAAGTAATTTGCATGGTTACTTCACACCTTGTTTTATGATCCTCGGCATCCCAGTCACAAAACCTGAAGGGCACACTCGAGATTGAAACATGTCATTGAAAGTTCAATGAATCTCAAAGATCTAGGAGTTTCAAATCCAATTAAAACCTAATAAATTATTTCATTTTTCATGGTGGAAATTGGTGAATCGTCATTCACCTACCTTCAAATATTCTATAACTTGGATTACGACATCCCTCTTCCAAGTTATAAAATAGTTTGTTGGGTCCAAGCCTTAATATTTCATATTGGGTGTTATATTAAGGACTTTAAATCAACTATCTTGAATATCTCCCAAAAGATGTCTAGTTCAGACATCTATGATCTTTCCAAATATCTTGGAACTTCATTTCCTCCACCCCTCCAATTATTCGCCCTAACCCACAAGTTCAAGGTCACTCAAGCCCTATTGGCAAGGCAAGGTCTAGGTGTGATCACATCTTGGAGATGAAGTCACATACTGTCAAGCTGGGAGAGTTGGGTGTCAAAGTCTTGAGAAAGTTAGTGGTTCAATCACTTTCTAAGTCACATAGTGAGTTCCTTTGGGACTCCTATGAAATAGACTATGACAAGACCCTTAATGATATTATCTATTTGCTTGGTGCTGCTAAATCAGAAATGATTTAGTGTAATAGTAAAACAAATTCGATTAGGAGATCAACTTCCCAAAACTTTATGGACAGGGAAAATAGTGACACAGGAAATCCAGAAAAGCATTCTCTTCCCAATGGAAAGGGATTGGCCATAGTCAACTTGGTTGACCAAATGGTAAAGAGAAAGACTAAGTCTGAGATAGTCCCATGTATTATTACCTAAGGGTCCATATGTTTCTATTGCCAAAGGAAGGGGCTTTGGTTACGAAGCTGCCAAACTTACCTAAGGATGGTAAAGTCAATAAGTTTGACTTTATTTCAGGTTAAGTCCATTGTCTAACTCTATTAAGTTCCTACTTGGAGATTCTTATTACATGATGTGGCTGGGTCACATGTTGATGTTTTAAGAATCAAAGAAAAGTAAAGAAACTTAAAGGAAGTATATGTTGATTCTGATCGCGAAGATGGATTTCAATCGTATGGTTCGGTGATCAGAATTTTGAGCAGGTTCATAAGAGTTATGATAGATTGCTTAGGAATAGATGACAACAAGTTTTTATATACATTTGCATTGTAAAGATTAGTTTTTCCGCAAAGTTTTAAAATGAAAGAAAAGTTTTTAATTTTATTTATTTTAAAATGTCCTTACAATGGCATTTGTGGAAGGAAAAAAACGTTGTTGCTCATATGATTCCATTGATAGAAATATTGGAAATATGAATTTGATTTTTTCATTTGTGGTAGTGTCTAAATTTACCAAATAAGGAAAGATTCTCATCACCCAAGTTTCAACTGGACCGAAACTTGGAATTATGCAAGTTGTATAGTATGAGGAATGAGAACTTTCGAGCATTGGAAAATTAAGACTAACTACTTGTTCACATGGATGTGTGAGTCAAGAGAAGGACTAAGGGATCAAGCACACTTTCTTGTGCACTTGTCAAAGTCCACCACAAAAGATGGATAAGACTATTCGTCATGATTTACTAGGGTTTAGTAAATATGATTATACTTACAAGCTTAAGTATAATTCTGAAACATTGGAAAATTTTCAATGTATGACAGAACGAATAAGAAGAATCAAATTAGGCAGAAGGATAAAAGTTTCTCAAATCTGAAAAGATGGGAGAGTACTTTAGTATCATGTTTTAAGATCATCTTAATGATTTTGAGACCTTATCACAATTCATCCTCTAAGTGCATTCTGATAGTTAAGTAGAGGAGTTATGAATTGTTGAAATGGTTAAATCAAGAAAATGATTCATACTTCGTTCCAAAACACGTCTTAGAGTCATACTCCAAGACTGTAAGTTGAGTGACATATCTTAAAGAAAGGTTTAAAACACTTGTCAAATGTAAGAGTAAAAGTGTCATTCTCTTGTACATTTGAAATTGGTAAATTGTGATGTTTTGGATAAAACAAAGACCAACTTAGGCCAATTGTGTGAAGTGTTTGTCTTGATAAAGAATTCACACTATCTCTTGAATATTTGGCAAGATAGTCTAATATGTCAAGGAGACAGTGGGAGTCTAAAAGATCCTAAAAGGGTTTCAAGAAAGTAATCAAGAACAAAAACCTGTATTTCATCACTAGCACACAACTAGAGGTTTATAACCTATCGTGTTGACATTTATGTGCCCATTCAAGTTAAGTTGGATTTACATTGGAGTTCTACATGTTCTCAATTGTTTGCATAACTACTTGGAAGCAATGGCAGACCCTTGAGCTGCCAGGTGGCAAGAAGTATAGATTGCACAAATTCAATCCATATGAGTTAGGATTTGTCACTCACCTAGTCTTGTGATTATGGTTTGACAAATTCACGTGGATAAGAACACATATACCATAAAATCTAAGTGTCATAAGGTTTCTCTTCGATTCATGAAAATGATGGTAAGGAAACTCTTTCACTAAGTAGATTTTAAGTAGATAGCAATTGTGATATTTGCAGTTCTCAAAGTCGTTAGTGGAGCGTGCGTGGTTAACCGGCACACTAACATTAACTTATGAGAAATGGAAAAAGGTCTAAACAATTTAGACTATGATTACGGCATCCCTTTTCATAGTTCTGAAATTGTTTAGACACACTTGTGAGCTATCTAAGAGAGGTGTATAATTTTGATAAAGTCTTATCAAGGCAATCTAGTATCAGAAATCTGAACTTTGGTAAGAAAGTCAATAAAGCATTGTTTTTCCTAGAAGTTCAGCTGATTTCTGAGTACATGTCAAAGCTAGTGGGAGCATAAGCGTTATGCTAATAATTTGCAAGTTAGCAATGTTAATTATAGAAAACAAAAGGTCTGAATTGTGAAAAAGTTATTTTGCTATAATTAAGGGAGAGAAAATTATACTTCATCTCAAATCTAAAAGCCTACATTGAGGTTTTAATCGTATTTAGTCAAATATATATACGAATTTCATGTTGGAATGGCTCAACATAAGGTAATTCTATATATGGGTTCATTATTTGCATTCTAAAATTCAATTATGATTATGACATCCCTTTTTCATAATCTGAATTATGAGAACTTGGAAAATAGAAATGGAAATATTATAGCAAAAGACTGGTTCAGTCTTTATGTGAGACATCATGAATCGTGTCCCATATGCTTCGGATATAAGATCGATTACATGTGCTATATTCATCCTTTCTAAAATTTTCCAAATGCCTGGGGCATGAAGAAGGAAAAAGGTCTAGAATTGGATATGACTAAAATGATTAAGCAATTGTTGAGGACAATTTAAGGTTTACCAAAGATTGGTTGCTCAAGGACATTTGGAAGTATAGTGTTAATTCTGGAAGGACCATATTGACATAATCTGTAAGGAGGCAACTCCTGTTCAGAAGTGATAGTCAAAATGGAATATGGAAATGTTTCAAAGTTAGAAAGTATTCAATCTGTAAGATTAGGAAACTTAATGCAAGAAGGATGTTTCCAAGTAGTTGATCTCCTTTGGAATACTCTGTAATGATTGTTGCCAAGTCTTTGTGAATTTGTGCATAATTATTACAAGAGGATCAATGCATATCAGTTTAGAATCTAACAGATTTCAGTAAAGGGCATAAATTTGGAATTCTTACATTTGCAGTAAGGAATTAGGACTGTGAAATGAGAATCATTGGAGTTATGTTAAACTGGTCTATTTTGCAAAGTAAAGATCATAGACAAACATAGTATGCATACTTTGTGTGTGGCATGACTAGTGTTTAGAAAACATAGTGTACATGCTTGGAGCATGGTACAACTAGTGTTTTAATTCAAGTATAAAGTTGATAAAACCGAAACAATGAATAATGAGTAATCAATATGGTGATAAATAGAAAGTGTTTTATTTATATTCATAGGTTTTGATACCATATTATATTCATTTATTCTTGTGTTTCACTTTGCATGTTTTGACTTCCATAATAACTAGGTTATTCTTCCGGAATGAGTAAGTTACTCAAACCATCCACAATCGGTCATATGTTGCAAGTAGATATGAATCAAGATTGTCATGGGTTGGCTTATAGAGGTCCAAGTTGGTGGACAAAGTTGTGCTACAACACTCATGAGTGCTCATAAGTTCTGAGTATTTGATTCAACCCGCGCTCATTTGAATCACTTCATGGATTTTATCACGAGTGATCATGAGACGATAATATCTTATATTCTTCAAACCTAGAGATATGATTTGTTACTATGAGTTGATAGTACATTGATTACACGAAAACGCATTGGTAACTCGATGTTATAAAATGTGCCTTTGTGTATTATTCAACAAGTAGTAGAACAAGCCATATGAGTCGAAGTTTATCCATTCCTTTTACCTTCGGGATAAAAGTGATATATGTGGGCCCCTCGATGATTTAATGATGACACATGTGAGTGCTTGGCCAAGCCAGGACTGATTTGATTTGTTCAATCAGTCAGTCGTCATGAATCAGAAATCGGGAAACAACAAATGGACAGAGAGAATGATTATAATCCATGTCTCAGTCCATATGATATCTAGAATAGAGGAATATATGATCCCTTATCTAATGGACAAGTTCGTTGACAAGATCAGTGTTCGACAGCGGCTTTAAGAGCTACGATTGCCAGTTAGGTTTTGAAGTCATACTCAATAATAGTTTTAGACTTATCCAAGTAGGAGACTATTGGATTAATGTCTGAGTCCATAACTATATTTGGTATGTACTTGACCCGACCTGACATGGTCCATTTGGGTTGCACTTCACCGACACAATTTATATGGATAGTCTTTTGAGAATAGTATATTTATGATTTATATTAATATATTATAAGTTCTAATATATTAATATATAATCATATTATTTAATTAGTATTGATCAAGAATTAATTTATAATTAATTAAGTGATTAAAATGAACTAATTAAATATGGACTCTTATATATATATGGAATGCGCCAAGTTCATTTAGGTTGGGCTAAACTTTCATGGATAGTCCATGGAGTGTTTAACCCATGGATCATATGAAATGAAAGGTCATGGGTTTAACCCTAGTCTCCATACTATATAAAGATGTCCTTGGTTGGTGAAATTTGCACTAGGGTGGATACACTAAGAGGGCTAGCCGATTTCACTAGAGAGAACCAAGTATCCATATTCTCTAAAGTCTTCCAAGGTGTTTTGGTGATTTTTGATTCCACTTGAGGCTTCCACACTATTGGGGCTAAGCACTTAAATCTTGAAGACATCAAGCTACATCAAAAGGTATGTCATCTAACTAGTATGCTAGTTAGGATTAAAGCCTTGGAAAGTTCTTATTTGCATGTATAATAGAGAAAACATAGATCCAAGGTTTATAGGGTTGCATGTACACCATATGAGTGTTAGAATGCTCAAAACCCAACAAACCTAACCCAATATTAAGCACTAAAGAGTAAACTCCAATCTTGGTGACAGGTGACACTTTGCTATTCCCCATGATCAAGTTTATATTCATATGCTCTACATCCCTAAATCCTCTTAAACCCTGCAAATAAGAACAAATGTGAAAACCACATCATATATCGAGGACCCAAGACATAGCATGTGATGAGTTGTTAGAATGAATAGTATAAATACATGCGAATGACGGATTTATCTTCCCATCCTTGATATCTTGCAAGTACTTCGGGCAACTTCTTTTCCAATGCCCTTTCTCTTGGCAGTAGTAGCACCTTGTATCCTTCAGGATGGAGGAGGGTGTAGTGGGACCAGCCTTGGTACCATTAGAAGAGGTACCATCATGGGACTTTCCCTTGTGGCTCTTAGAAGGAGCCTTCCTCTTCTTACCCTTCCCTTGCCCAATAGCCAATATGGGGGCAGTAGCAGCAGGAGTTGATGGAACGGATTTGTCTTTTAGACTACTCTCAACAGTCCTTAGCAGGCCTTAAAGCTTGCTTAGAGTGACCTCCTCCTTGTTCATGTGGTAGGTCATAAAAAACTGGTTGTAACAAGGAGGTAAGGAGTGTAGAATGCTATCTATGGATAGCTCCTCATCGAAGTTACCATTTAACTTCAGCAAGCGGTCCATGTATCTCTGCATTTTCTACAGGTGGGTCGTGATGGACTCCACATCCTTCATCTTGGTAGTGATCATCGCTGCAACGATCTCGTACCTTTCCTGCGTCGCGCTTTGATGGTACCTATCTATCAAATCTTGATGCATTTAGAATGATATCTATGGCTAGCTCCTCATCGAAGTTACCATTTAACTTCAGCAAGTGGTCCACATATCTCTGAATTTTCTACAGATGGGTCGTGATGGACTCCCCATCCTTCATGTTAGTAGTGATCATTGCAGCAATAATCTTGTACCTTTCCTTCCTCGCGCTTTGATGGTACCTATATATCAATTCTTGATGCATCTTGTAGGTGTAGTAGTCCTTGTAGGACTTTTGGAGTTCAGCAGTCATTGTCGTGAGCATGATGTAATGAACTTTTGTAGCATCTCGCTCGTGAGCTTTGAACGCAACAATCTCTTTGTGAGTAGCAGTGTTGGTGTCAACCTCCTTCAGCTCATTATCGAGAACATAATCCTTGTCCTCATAGCATGTGACCATGCGGATATTACGGATCCAATCATTGAAATTGGTCCCGTCAAAAATCACCCTCCCACACAAATTCATGAGTGAGAATGAGCCAACAAGGGTTAAGCAAGAAGCATTACTTTTTGAAGTAGACATCTGAAAAAGAAAAGAGAAAAAGTTTAGATTAGATAATAATCCTCAATTAAACACCCAAATGAGAAATTAGGTCTTGGATCCAACAACATTATTTACAATTTAGAAGAAGGATGTTGTAATCTAAATTGTAAATAATTTGAAGGTAGGTAAATGACGATTTACCAATTTCCACCATGAAAAACGAAAAGGAAAATATGTTTTAAATGAATTGAAATTCCTAGATTCTTTTGAGATTCATTGAACTTTTAAATGGCATGTTTAAATCTCGATATGTCCTTCAAGTTTATGACTGGGATACCATGGATCACAAACAATGTGTGAATAACCATGCAAATGTACTTGGTACTCTCGATGTTACCAATCACCTAATCAATGTGTCGGTTAGCCACACATACTCCATTGATCTATGAAAAACATTAAGCTACCCTTTTCCACCTTTGCTAGTCCCAAATTAGTGTGCTGGTTATCCACGCACGCTCCACTAATGGCTTGTCAGGGTGCAAAGTGTAATTTCATGGAATAGCATCATTTCATATTTTTCCTAAAGTATCTACGATTAGGAATTTTATAAAAACATTTAGTGCTTTATTAATCATTATAATTTTAATGAGGAATTAGTTGTCCTATCCTACCCGTTAGGCTAACGACCCTCTACCAATCAAGAAAGCGATGAGTGAGAATTGACACCCATTAAACTGTCATTTTATATGCAGCAACCTGATACCCCCTTATAGATTGGCTTCGTGAATGAGGTCTACTAACGATAAGACTAGCTTAATTTTATACATATATATTATTAATCTTATAATATTATAATAGTATAAGGCTTGAATTTTGAACTTGTAAAATTCTAGGGTTTAGAATTTAAATATTTCAAAATTAAACTTTTAATCAAAAATTTAAATTCCAAAACTTGAGGGCAAGTTCTAAAACTTTTCAAAACATCTTTTACATCATATTTGAAAAAATATTAATTAATCATATCATTAATATTTATCACATAATTTGACCTAATCTATTTTCTTTACAAGATAATTCAAATAAAAAATACAAATAATTAGATTTATCTTATAAAACAAGTAATTATATTATTTATGACAATTATCCTTCAATTGAATTAGGATAATCATTACCATCTTGGAAAATTTGAGTTTTATTAGTCAATATCCTTATTGGTAATTATTCCAATTCAATTTTAGTCAAAATCCCGAAAAATCAGCCACCAGACGAGCTAACTCGCCGAGTAGCCCTAACTCGTCGAGTTCATCTAATGACTCGACGAGTCCGTCAGTCAGAGGCAGGGTTTTTTGACTTTTGAGCTTAAACAAATTATCTATGCATCAAATACAAAAGAGAAACGATCAAGGCTCTGATATCACTGTTGGGTTATGATCAAAACGACATTCCTATGATGTTCATGAAAACCCTAATGCTTGGATCTAGTTTTTCTATTTTTACATGCTACAATTTTCCAAGACTTGCAAACCCTAATTTAGCATACAGCAAAACGAAATTAACATCTAATAAAAAAGTTAGAAAGTTACCTTTGATTGTTGCTTGAAAATCTTGAGCTTTTGAGAACCTTAGCACCTCAAATGATGTGTCTCTAATAGATCACAAACACCAAAGCAAGTTGGACAATGCTAGAGAATACTAAATGATCTCTTTTTCCAATGGCCTAAGGTGTCCGGAATGCTCCCACCCAATGGATTTTTGGTTGCAAAGAACACTTCCATCGCTGGTATATTCCCCAAGACAAGAGGGATTCCACATGTTAAGTTATTGCTAGCAAATAGAAAATTAGTAAGTTTTGAGAGAAAACTGATATCTTTTGGTATGCTTCCAACTAGCTTGTTATCATGGAGTCCAAGCTTTTCCATATCAGAACACCCAGACAAGTTACTTGGAATGACTCCGATGAATTTGTTATAGCCAAGATCGAGGACACGTAGCCTAGATAGACGACCCAATTCATGAGGGATTGTACCTTGAAAGTTGTTGTTCCAGAGACTAAGACAAACGAAGGAAGCTGAGGTTTCCTACATGAGGAGACAACAAGCCTTCTAGCCCTTGTGAAATCATTCGTAGAGCAGTGACTCTTCTGTGGCGCTTCCCACATGAAACACCACTCCAATCACAAAAATGCAAGGAAGCATTCCATAAGCTTAATGGATCATTGATGATCATGGACTTGAAATGCAGCAACGCATGATAATCGGTCTCATTCCCGCCATAGGAAGTAGAGATGATGGGGGTAATCAGAAATATAACAAGAATAGAAAAGAGGAAATCAATACGAGAGAAAGATGATAATGAAATTGGTTGCTTTGAGTTCATTTTTTGGAACTAAACTTAGGATTCCAAACGATAGTATCTTACTTTTTGATTTAACTTGTTACATTTAAGACCCTATTAATAGCAATGATCCTTAATGATGATATGTTTGTAGTCATTTATCCAACCATTGATTTTTCAAACCTAGAGACAATCATTTTTTTTCTTTCTAAACAGCAGTAACTTTAGTAAAATAAAACAACCACCTGAAATTAAAACCGAGAAACAATAATGGACAATTAACAGCACTTCCAGATCAGAGACAATCATATGAGAACCTTAAATCCAACCATTGATTTTTTGAAACCCAGGGACGATCATTTTTTATTATTTTATTTTTCTAAACAGCAATAACTTTAAGAGTTATCTTTTATGTTTGACCTTAAAACGTTTTTTCTCATGACTTACAAAGCCAACAATAAGTCTTTGATTATTTACTTACTAGGTGTAAGACCCGTGTATTACACGGGTTGATTAAATAAAATTTGCGTATGAAAGTAAATATTAATTATTTTTTAAAGTAATATTTTGAAATAATTCAAATAAAATGATGAATAATGAATAAGCAAGTAATTCAAAACTAATTCAAGTTGAGATGTTATAGAATCAAAACTAATTTAACGAAACGATAAAGTTACCTTTATCTATTAAATACATGTAATTATATAATATGATATTTTTGAAAAATCATAATTATTGTCATCTTCTTAGAAAACTTTATCAAATTGAAAACTAATTCAAGTTGAGATTTTATAGAATTAAGAACTAATTTAACTTGAAAAACTCAGTAAATTACTGTATAAATTACCAAAAAATCAATTATTAACCTCAATTTTTAAAAGTACGGAAAACCTTAAATGCTATCGCAATAATGACACCATGCAAATTGTCGGAATAGGACCGAAACCAAAAGATTCCGGCTAGATCTTCCTGGATTTGAAAACATAACTCTTTCATGGCCATGTAACTCACCGGAATTCTTTTTTTTTTTTTTTCTCTCTCTCTCTCACACACACACACACACACGCATCGCTGAAGCCAGGTAATAGCATTGTGTTTGTTTTTCATGCTCTTATCCCCGCTAGAGTCAAGATACACATAAATCTCCAAATTCTCTCTTTTTATGATGTAACTATAAGCTAAAACACTCTCCTACTCTAGTTTGTAACTTTGTATGTATAAACATTAATGGTGATAAGCCTCGTAAGTAGTTAAAATAAAACTTTAGAACAAATAATATACCTGTGTATGTGTAGGCCTATAGGCATTAAAGCGGCAGAAGTAAACAAAAAGTAAAATAGCATATTTAAATATTATTTTTGGGTCTCAACAATCAGTATATTACAAATTACAAACTAATTAATTCTTCATTTACTTTTAATAGACCGTATTTAAGAGATTAGCATTATATCAATTATTTTATTTTAAGCATCCATATTTTAAGTTAATTTCGAAGATTTAACGAATCATATTTGGAATAGATTAGATTTATGTTGATTGTGGAGTTGTAAAGAAATTGTTAATTTATCTCTATTTTATTTAGAGTACTCGTTTTGTTTGAAAATATATATTTATTGGTTTTTATTTTGTTATTTATCAATGTTAGCTATATTCTCATGTTTTTCTACACCAAATTAAATAAAATAGTTATATGTTAATTTAGTTCAAGTCACTTTATTTAAAGGTTTTAGCTTCGCCCCCTGTAGGAACAAAATCCTTAAAAAATAAAAGGCAATTTAGTGACTTACATGCTCATGAAAAATATGAAAAAATGAATATGTTGTACCACGGGACCAAAATGCCCCTTTCATCCAAAAAGTTCCAAAATCACATCACCCCAATTTGAACTTCCAAAAAAGCAATTTCCTAAAAAAATCTTGTTTGAATACATACCCAATTATCCCATTAAAAACACAATTTCCAGTTGTACATATCGTAATAGCAAAGTACATTGCTATCACCCTAATAACTTCAAACCATATTATTTTATCCTTCGGCCCATTAAAATCAATAATTCTAGTATGAATATCATTTTATACAAATAAACCCAAAGTTTTAGAAATTTCATGAATTATAATTAATTTTTCATGTTATACTTATTTATGACCAAAATTCCCTTAACCTTTATATACCCTACGACAACATAACCTTCATGGTTATTTAGAAGGTAACAACATTCCAACAGCATTCCAGATCCTGGTATAAGCTTAGCTTTTAACACCTTTAAAGTTGGTTCTGATATGTTTTCTCCAAATTTCCTGAGTAGTAATATTGAATAACAGGTTAGTATTAATTTGAATCAAAAGAAAAAATAATGATAAGAAAAAAAAGGGTTAAATCTACATAAAAAATGAATATAAAAGTGGGGTCAAGAAGGGAGTTGGTTCTTAAAGAAAATGAAAAAAGGAAATAGAATTATTACATACCTGTTCAGCTAAAAGATTGAATATTCCTATCGCCATCTAAAAATATCACAAAGAAAAAAGAAGGGGAATGAGGAGGCAAAAAATAGAAATATAAAAAAAAAAAGTTGATAAACCTTGGATGGAGGAAGGAATGAACAGGTGGAAATCAATAGATGATAAAGCCTTTTTGTCATATAAAACAAATACAAACACATTGTAAATTAAACAAATCGATATATAAGAATTAAAACACATAGTCATCAATAAAGGAAAAAGGTGTTTTTTATAGTACACTAGTTTATAACCCGTAGGAACCACGGTTATAAAATTAATTAAAATTTTATTTTAAAAATTCAAAATTGTTAATCTATTATTTTAAATAAATTATCAATTAAGAGATATTTTTATTAGTTATGTAAAATTATATTCGTTGATTCAAATAAATATGTGAAATTAATTTTCAATTTATATTAGACAATTTTTATTTGTGAATTAATGTAAACAATAATACGAAATTTAAAATCAAAAATAAAAAATAAATTTGACAAATAACATCATATTAATTAGGAGGTCTAATAAATTTAAAATGGAGAATTAATTGATTGACAAGTGGCATCACATTAATTAGGATGTCTAATATGATGACACATGACAAAACAACTACTTTTTTATTAGTATAGGGATGTATGTAATTTCAAAACCTTACATTGTAGACAATAGGTATTCCCAAAATGTATGACAAAGTGATTGATAAGCTTATAGCCAAACTCAGTTGCATCTCAAATTGGGCTGAATTGGTGAATCCCTTGTACCACGATGACTTTGACAAACTCCACATACTTCCTCATATGTTTCTCATCATTCAAACCCTTAAAGGTTGTAGTAGTAAAAAAAACATTATGTATTTTAAAACCAAATTTAGAGAATAATTTTTTTTTCCAAATATTGACTTATCATAAATTTTGGTATTTTCAAATGACTAAAATTTGGAATTTTCAAATGATAGTCTCATTAGTCAAACTAATTACCTGTTTATTCTTACCTATTCAAATTTATCCTATTAAAAATTTTAATCTCAGAGACAATCAAATACAATACAAATCTCTAAAAAACATATGATGTATACCTGGAGCACCATTACTTGGGTTGACAATGTTGTTACCTTTTATTGAAGAGATGCCACTACACCGATGGTTAGGTTATAAACTATGACTGAAAAAAATACATAACTTAATCAAAATGATAAGGATTAAGTAAATGTAATTTTGATATTAACATGGAACAACCGAAGGTAAGTTAGATGGATTATAAATCGAAGTAAGCATTCACTATAACTGATTATCCAAAATCAAAAAAAAAAATGATTCAACTAACTGATACCCCAAATTATAAAAGGAAAAAATATTCTATTACCGTAGGGCACAAAACTTGAAATGTAAAAGAGATTAGTAAACTGTGAATATTGCAGGACCAAAAAGAAGAAACTGAACAAACCTGCATAGTAGTGATGAAAACCTGAAAACCCTAAATGCTTGGAATTTGCAATTGTTGAAGGGGGATGGTAGAATTAGAAAACCTAAATCTCAAACCTCATGATTTCTAGAGACAAAAGAATAAGGATTAACAACAACGAACAATCAAAATCTTACCTCATTCCGAAGGAGAATTCTTGAGCGAGGGTGGTAAAATAAGAAACCCGATTGAAAGAATGATGGAGGGGAGATGGTGGTGGTAGAGATGACAAACGCGAAGTTTTGTTGAAAGAGAGATTTTTGAAAACCTAATCACATTCCATATACAATTTCATCAGCAAAACTGATTCGACTCAAGTTCTTAGTAGTCTTTATTATAGAGAGAAACGGAGAGATAAAAAAATGAAATGATTTATTGCTGATTTACAGGGATTCCGTTTGAACTTTGAATTTGATTCGAGTAGAGGAGGAGGAAATTGAATAGCAGAGAAAGCGAAAGGGGGTAATATCGGAAACTCACTTAGATGGTATTGGCGGGATAAATCGATTGGGAGGGGCTAAAAGAATGTCACCTGTCAAAATTGCTCTTATTTATTAGAATAGAGGATATCCCTAGAGTCTCCCCGACCAAAACAGAAATAACATTGGTGTGATATTAATTACCTTGTCAAACTACATAAAAACACAATATTATCATACGACTCTTTTGATTAATAACGTTTTATTTTATACTCAAATCTTATTTTGATTTAATTTACATAATTGTTAGATATTCTATATAAAAATATAAAGAAGTTCAATTACCAAAAACACATGATTAAAAATCTCATGGAATATATTACTAAATATAATTTGAATATCATTGATTGTTCTTATTAGCATCTCCATTGAGAGCTCTTTTAGAGCTTATTACTTTTAATTTATCTATATTGAGCACTTATTGTTATTGGAGTGCATAGTTTTTTTTTTTATTATTTTTATTGACCATTCAATATATATTTAATGGTGAATATAATTTAACTTTTTGTACATATAACCCTTTATCTTGTAATCATATTTTATTTTATCTCTTAATTATATTTTAGTTTTTAATTTATGTATTTTCTATCAAAAATTAATAACATTTTATTTATGAAATATAAATTTAGAATGATAATATTTATTAGAATATTTTGTATCAAAATATGATGTGTGCTTAAAAATAACAAATTAAATGTATGGTTTATATAGAACATTTTAAATAAATAATCATAGATTAGTTAAATTTAAAGAAAAAGCTATGAGAAGAAGTTAACAATTAGAGAAGTCATTTAAATAGAGGTTAAAATTAATGAATGATGAGGTGACAATAATAATAATTAATAAGTCATGGTATAGGGTAGGGGTGTTCAAAACCGGATATCCGAATTTCGGATATCCGAAAATTCGGATAGTTGATTATTGATATCTGAATCCGTATTCGATATTTCGGATATGGATTCGGATATTAAACCGGATATCCGAATTTCATTAGTTTTAAATAAAGAAAATAAACCCTCCAAGAACAAGAACGTTTCCGTGCATTTGTTAGGTATAATAAGACTTCATTTGGTCCGGTTAAATGCAAGTTACCTCATGATACTTGCAGATCTTGAGAAATCAAACTCAAATTACTAAAATTAACATAAAAAAAGTAATATTTATACCATCCTCACTTTGCGTACCAAGTAAAAATGTTAATAATTTGTCTTTTTGAATTTCAAATGAAAAAACCCCATGCATTAAAATTATTTTTAATAATTTTTTATATTATATATTTCGGATTTTGGATATCCGAAATATCCGAAATTTTCACATTTTAATATCTGTATCCGAATCTGAATTTCGGATATCCGATTTTTCGAGTATTTTCGGATCGGATTTTTGGATTTTTTGGATCGGATGTTCGGATGCGGATATTTTTGACCACCCCTAGTATAGGGTAACAATTGGAGATGCTATTAATACTCCGCCCTATGATTTGTATATAATATTTGTATAGGCTTTTATGTCTAATCATCTTAACGTAATCATATTCATTATCTACTTACCACTCACAACACATTCTATATATATATATATATATATATATATATATATATATATATATATATATATATATATATATATATATATATATATATATATATATATATATATATATATATATATAAAAGAGGGGTATGAAAAGAATAATATCCTATTTACATTGTAGAGTCTTAATCCAATGAATTATTTCACATATTTGATGTATGAGTTAACTTGCCAACAACATATTTTTACCATAATTGGTTAAATCGGTATCAAGTGCTATTAAATCAACTTGCTAAATGCTAACCATTTTGGGTTGAGATCAAAAAAATCCAATCAATATGATATTTTTCTATATAAATTAAAGAATTTTATAAACTTTATTTACTTTTTTCTACTAGCTTTCAACAGAATGACGTCCTCATGAGAGATAATTTCCACAAGATTTGTAAGTTGACAAGAGAACTACTTTCCGCATTTAATTTCAAAATATGTATTCATTTCACATTAAAAGACATGCAACAAGTTTCCACACCCCTTTTTGAATATAGATACAACAAATTATATGATCTTAGTGACACCACTGGTCGTCATACTCAACAACTATGACTTTTACAACTTATCTACCCTACAACGGCAACATATCGTCTTTAAAAAGTAAAGCTTTTAGAACTTTTAAGTAGTCCTTAAAGGGTCTGAACCACCTTTCCTGTAATGGGTTTACCTTAAGTTATTTGAACCCTACATTTTGTGGAATTAAGGCTCGATGTCCTATCAGAACTCCAATATAGAAGAATTTGTTTTATTTATTTTATTTTTTTGGTTTTTAAAGCATTTTTACTTTAAACAATGTAAGTTATGTTCCACTAAAAAATAAGCAATAATACAATAAGGATAGTGCGAGTAGATAACTAAATCAATGGACTCAACAAAGGAATTGAATACTATTAACTTGGTTTCACACCACCTCTTTACGTATAGACTTCAAGAATACCCAAAAAAAAAATTGTATCCTTCTATAAACACAAGGTCTTTAGTTGGTTGTTACATAATAAATATGAAACATCCCTCACATGATCCTTCCATAATCAGATAAAGGGTTTGTTAGACCTATAGATCAAGGTATAATACATCCATAAGGCTAACAGTGTGTTAGCTTTGACTAACAATCAACTTTCAAAACTGTCAATTTTAGATTTAAATCTTTTTTTCATATATATGAAGTCTTCAACTTTTATTTATCGTGAATTTTTTAAATGGTCCCTTATTTTATAAAAGTCTTATGGTCATCCTCTCCAAAAGGAATCCTCATGTAAAATATGATCTGCTGTATAAGAAAATACTATATCGTGGTATAGTCTCCTCCTTGAGGAATGATACTTTGAGCATTCATTTTTTGGAATTGACATGCACAAACGACCAAATGTATTTCATCCACACATTTCATATTTGTTTTGGCCAATACAAATTGATAACAAACATTTTATATTATCACAGTTACAGGCTACAAATATAAAACATTGATCGCATTTACACCCAATAAGGCAACCAAATGTGTAGATCTAATAAAAACAAATACGACCAATGTTTGTAATGGCATAAGTAACAGGAGAGAAGATGACATGTCATATTTTGCGATGGCAGTTACACCGTGCCTATGAACAAATTAACTAAGAAAGAGTCCTTTATTTCTATTCACATAAGTAACAGGAGAGAAGATGGCATGTTAGATATTTTGAAGCATTTCCAAAATATGCTGCAATTCATGAACAACATTTTTGATGTGCATCCGTTGTGGTGGGGAATCCAGGGAGCATGATACTCCGATCTTGACAGTTAAAGCCATACATTTCTCTACTTTCTTTGAATATGCTAACGTAGATTGTGTAGCAATAGCATCCTCTTGAAGAAAATTCAGAAGTTCATCATCAATAACATCGTTTACGTGGTCTGGCATGCCCATGTGTGCAAACTTATGAAGGCTAAGGCCTTTGTTAAAGATGCCGTCTGTAGGCCTCTTCCCAGTTATCACCTCCAACAATAGTATTCCAAAACTGTAGACATCCCCACTACTTGTCATCTCACTCCCGACACCATACTCTGCAAATTAATTGTAAGAAAGTACTTTAGAAAAAGGTAATATACTGCAGTAAATATTGGCATGTAGGAATACGTGAACTTAATTTGCCTGGAGGTGCATATCCAATTGTTCCTTTAATGCCACTTGTACTGTTTTTGTTTGAATTTGTTCCATGAAATTGTGCTAAGCCAAAGTCTCCAACATGGGCCACCATATCATCATCCAACAGAATGTTGCTTGGCTTCAGGTCACAGTGAATGATGGCTGGTAGACAGTGATTGTGAAGATAATCAAGTGCACATGCGACATCAAGAAGGATATTTATTCTTTGAAGAAGGCTGAGTCTGGAATTACTTGCACTTGAGTGCAACCAATCATGTAAACTCCCATTGGGCATGAACTCGTATACCAAAGCTTCGAAGTCATTTCCATGGTAGTCAACACTTGAACATGAAGTTATTATCTTAACCAGATTCCGGTGTCGAATACTCCGCCACACTTCACACTCTGCTATAAAGCTTTTGTGAGCACCTCGGTTTTGAAGATGTAGAACTTTCACTGCAACAATTATATCATCATGATCATCAAGGATTCCTTTGTAAACAGAGCTGAACCCACCCTCGCCGATCAAATTGGCTTCGCAGAATCCATTGGTAGCCTTGAGAAGTTGACCATATGATACTTTCAAGAATTGTTCGTCCCTCGATGCTGGATACGCTTGGCCCTTCCTTTTCTTACACAAAGCATACACTAAACACAATACAGTGAAAATGATGGATGTAGTAAGAATGACTATTACAAATAAAGGAAGCCTTTTTTTATGTTTTCCCATCTCCTTGCATTTGGGTAGCCCAAGTTCAGCCAGGCCACCGCAAAGCCTACTATTCCCCAAAACAGAGAATGAACTTCCATTTGCAAACACTCCTATCACAGGTACTTTACCCTCAAAATTGTTAAAGGATAGGTTTACATATTCAAATGAGAATCGTTCTGAGAATTCAGGAATTTGGCCAGATAAATTATTATGTGAAAGATCGAGTGTCGAAACTCCTCTCATGGAACTAATTGACGATGGTATTTTGCCTTGAAATAAGTTACCTTTGAGGGATAAAAATACAAGGCTAGTGCAACCACCAATGCTACTAGGAATGTTACCTGATAAATTATTATTTGACAAATCTAGAGAAGTCAACATCTTGAGGTCGCCAACCTCTCCGGGAAGTGACCCAAACAAGTTGTTTTGAGAAAGATTTAACATAATGGTCAGAGATGAAAGTTGAAGAAGTTGTTTAGGTATTCTCCCGCCGAGTTGATTGTCATCAAGGTGCAACTCCAATAGATTACGACAATTTCCCATACTTGATGGAATATATTCCAATCTGTTGGACTGTAACCAAAGGTTAGTTAACAATGATAAGTTCCCGATGTCATCTGGAATTGGCCCTGAAAATTGGTTCTTAGATAGATCAGCATTTTGTAGCCATTGAAGCCTACCAATGGTCGATGGGATTTTTCCTGTTAAACTGTTCTCATCTACAAATAATGTGGTCAAGCCAATTAGATTAGCTATACCTGAAGGAAGGTTTCCATATAAATGATTTCCTCCTAAATTTAAGTAAGCGAGTTGATCAGAAAGATTACCAATTGATGTCGGCAACACTCCTTGAAACTCGCAGCTAGAAAGATCCAAAATCTCTAATCTGCTGCAGTTTTTTGAAGTATCAATGAACTTCATATCATCAGCTTCTCCGAATCCATAGATGTTATTACCCAAGAGTAACTTATAAATATCTCTTAGTTTTGCAAAGTCAATTGTCAACTTCCCTATAAAATTGTTGTCCATCAATTCAAGAATTCCTAATTTCGAACAGTTTGATATCGAGGGTGGAAGAGGTCCAGTCAGTTGGTTATTTCGTAACTGAAGGAACTCAAGGTGAGGGAGCATTTCACCCATGGCTGAGGGAAGACTACCAGTAAGCTGATTAGCAGACAAAGAAAAATTAGTTAAGAGTGAGAGGTTATACATGGAATGAGGGATTGTTCCATACAAGTTACAACCACCACAGAAGAATTGTATTAAGTTTTTCCAATTTCCTAAGGACGCTGGAATTCGCCCACCAAATGGATTGTCGGCTGCAGAGAACGTGATCATTGATGTTATATTCCCCAAGTCAGACGGGATTCCACCTGTTAAATTATTATGATGAAGGCTAATAAAAGCAAGTTTGGAGAGAAAACTGATCTCTTTGGGTATGCTTCCAACTAGCTTGTTATCATGAAGTGCGAGCTTTTCAATGTTAGAACAACGGGACAAGTTACTTGGAATGAATCCATCGAATTTGTTAAAGCCAAGATCAAGGCCTCGTAGCCTTGATAGACGACCCAGTTCATGAGGGATCGATCCTTGAAAACTATTGTTTTTTAGAGAAAACAAACGAAGGAAGCTGAGGTTCCCTATATAAGGAGACAACGAGCCTTCTAGCCCTTGCGACTCCAACCATAGAGCAGTGACTTTTTTATTCTGCTTCCCACATGAAACACCACTCCAATCACAGAAATCAAAGGAAGAGTTCCATGAGCTTAGAGCTTCTTCATTCCTGATCGTCGACTTGAACTTCAACAACGCCTGATAATCCGTCTCGTTACCACCACCAAAAGCAGAATTGGTGGTAAAAATCAGAAATATAACAAGATTAGAAAAGAGGAAAGCAATATGATCAGGTTTCATTTTTGCAACTAAACTTAGGAGTTGTTTTATTTCTATTTTTTTTTTGAACAGCAAAGTCGGAAGGATACAAAGATAATAGTATGCCGGCTTTAAATTTATACTCAGGTTTTGCATGTTAACATACGTGACATGAAAATGATAAAATGAAAGCTACCCACAAATTACTTATCATCTTGAATAAGATAAATTGAGGGTCCTACTGGTCAAATAATATATAGCAATAATTCGTGATGATGATGAAATGTTTGTCAACATATTTCCAGCCATTAGTGCTTTGTTTTTCTATATAAGAAAGTCTAAGAGTAATAAAAAATAACTAAATACTATGATGTTTATTGTAGGAATTGTCAGAGACAAAGAGTAAGTACAAAGCTTCAAAACAAAGAGATCATGATCATACTTACAACCAAACATTTTTAACTTTTTTATAACAAGCGTTTAGACAAGTTGAGGCTGATAATGGAACCATTATATCCAAGACTTTAACTTTATATCTTGTTTTTCTTTTTCATTATTATTGTTAATTTATTAGAGATATGAACGTTTTGTTATTCTATTAGAGATGATGTTATGAATTTAGTAGCTTTATTTTAGGATTGGACAACCGAGTGTTATAACCACAACCAGAAACAAAACAACTTATTGGCATTGAACCTTACCTTTTACACTTCATAATGAATGAGAATAAACATTAAAAATGCATATTCACCCACAAATTGAACATTTCTTGTGATTCTTACAGAAAATAGACATACAAACAGAACAAATATACCCCCTATTGATTGTGTTTTTGTGACCATAACATCTGCAAAAGTATTGGCAAGTCTTATAGTAAAACTTAATTTGTATCACATAATAATAGTAATATATAAAACCAACTTATAAAGCCCGAAAATCTACATCAACAGGCTTTGGGAGTTATAAGAAGCTGCGGGAATGCAAATTTGTCGCAAAATCTGTTTGCATGCAAACAAAACAAATTATTAATGACTATAAAGTTATATATTGTTGTAAAACTAGTGTAATTTTTTCTTCTCATATGAAAATATTATTACTGAAGAGGGAATAGAAGTCACATACTGTTAGATATTGGAGCAGTCCATCCAGCTGTTGCGGCTTTAGATAAACACCTCCAGTGATATAAGAAGCCTGTCACTCATATATTAATAATAAACAATTAATTATTATACCAATAAAAAGCTACACCAATTATAAAATATAAATCTATGTGCCACCTGTTACAGGAATACAGAATGTCGTTGTGCCCCAGACACAGGAATCTATAGGCACCATTGATCTTTGAGCAGAAAAAATGAATTCATAATAGCAACATATATGTGAAATATATAAAATCATTTTGAGTAATCATAATGACGAAATGAAAATGAAAAAAAAAAGTTTGGAGACATAATGTCAAGGTCCATCTTGTGATCCAATGCAAACACAAAATATGTAATCATTTATTGGTAATTGGAAGGTAATTTTTATATCATAAAGTATTTAGGTAATGGATTTAGCATTGATGAATGCACAAGAATTAACCAAGGTGGTGAATGAAGCAATCCAAAACGAAATACTCATTGTATGTCTAATCAATGTTGTTATTTTTTGACAATCTTGTCAGATATTAAACATAAATGGGTCAAATGCAAGAAATAGCATCGTACTTTACTGAATTGTTTATTATAGCATCCAACTTTCATTTTTTCCAGTTACAAAGTTGTACTTTGGCTATATGTCTAATTATCATTGTTATTTTAAACAATCTCAGAATATATTAAACATAAAAGGGCTCAATAAAAGAAATAGCAACGTACTTTCTTGGATTTGTTTACTATAGCAGCCTATTTTCATGTCTTCCTATGACAACATTGTACTAAAATAATTCTACCTGATTATATCAATGTCATTTGCACTGCTATAATAGGGTAGATTTTTCGAAGTATGATATCGTAATAAAAAAAAATTAAAGAACAATGCTATATTTTGGTAGAGTTTTAAATGTATAAAAGATTCTACTCTAAAAAAGCCACTAAGTTATAGCACTACACTTTCCTTGTTTTCTTATTAGCACATTATTTTATGAGAAATCTACCTAATGATAGCATTGTAATTATTATTTTTTTCTTATTAGGACCTTGTACTATGAGAAGTCTACCCAATTATAGCACTGTACTTTTTTTTTTCTCTTAATAGGACATTATACTCTGAGAAATTTACCCAATTATAGCATTGTTTTTTCTATTAATAGGACATTGTACTCTGAGAAATATACCCAATTATAGCATGTCACTTTTGCATTTTCATTCTTTTTCCTTATTTAGACACTATACTCTGAGAAACCTACCTAATTATAACATTGTACTTTTTTTCTTATTAGGATGTTGTACAATGAAAATGTCCTCTTCCAATTATCACTTACTACTTTCATTATTTTCCTTATTCAAACATTATACTCAGAGGAAAATACCAAACTATAGCATTCTTCTTTCAATTTTTTCTTATCTCTAAATATTATTAAAAGAGAACCTTAAATTCTCCCCTTAAGAAATCAGGGCCATTCAATGCATTTCAATCCTATATTCTACACCCTCAGATCATTTTGCTGACATCATCTTCCTTCCACCCAAAACCCCGTTGCACAATGTTCCACCCAAAACCCCGTTGCGCGATGTTCCCTTCCGTTCGTCATTTACTCTCTATCTAACGTTAAGAAACAGGTAAACTATTCGCTTCTACTTCTTTATCTAAATCTTGTAGACCGATCACTCCGTTTCTTCCTCTAATGTGGAAGAACTGGAACTTGCAGGTACCCAATTCAGGGGTTTCGAAGAATAGTGTTCAATCCGTTCAAGCATCTGCGACTTCATTAAGGTAAGTTATCTTCAATTGGTCTGCGAATTTCTCGGAATTTAATTGATTCGAACTCTTTCATTGGCATTTTTTGTAATTTTGACATAGATTTTTTAAGGTTCTTTCCAATCCCACCATTATCAAATTCTAATGAATCAGTATCCTTAATTTCGAGATCGTTTTTGTTCATCCCGTTGTCCTAACTTCACTGCTAAATTTTGAAATGGAATCGAGATCGTTCAGCTTGTTGATATCGTCGAATCTTATAATTGAAAATACTCCACTAATTTTCGTGTTCATTTAATAGAAAAATGAAGATATCAGTTTTGGTTTGGAAACATACTGAACTTTTTGTGAGAAATCAGAGTGTTGATCTATTTATGGTAATTGAAAGTGTATACAAAATTGATATGCATGTTATCATCTTGTTATAAGCCTTAATGATATGAATTCAGATACGTGAACCGAAAGTTCAGTAATCAGTACAAAGCTACAATCGGAGCTGATTTCTTAACTAAAGAGATACAATTTAAAGATAGGCTTTTCACTTTACAGGTCTGATTCATTACAAATGTCCATGAAATCACGCCATTATTATAAGTTTATAAGCATCCATTGTTGAAATCGATAGGGTTTGGGGGTTGATTTTGTTACAGATATGGGACACAGCTGGACAGGAAAGATTCCAAAGCCTTGGTGTGGCATTTTGTCGTGGTGCAGATTGTTGTGTTCTTGTGCATGATGTGAATGTGATGAAGTCATTTGAGAGTCTTAATAATCGGAGGGAAGAGTTTCTTATTCAAGCTAGTCCTTTTGATCCATAAAACTTTCCATTTGTTGTTTTGGGAAACAAGATCGATGTTGATGGGGGCAATAGCAGAGTGGTAATATGGTCTTTTTGTCATTTTAAATTTAAATTCATCAAGATTCAACTTCCAATACACAAGTAACAAATGGAATGCGAAAACACATTTGTTTAATCTACTTTCTTGTTTTTAGGTGTCGGAGAAGAAAGCAAAAGCATGGTGTGCTTCAAAAGGAAATATTCCTTACTTTGAAACATCTGCTAAAGAAGGGTTTAATGTTGAAGCTGCTTTCGAATGCATAGCTAAAAATGCTCTCAAAAATGAACCCTAAGACTATTATTTCCACTAGCTTATTATTTCAGCTTATTGCAATTTAGTGTTTGATAAGACTATTATTTCCACAAGTTTTCCAAATATACCCTTATATGTCATCTCTAAATATTATTAAAAGAGAACCTTAAATTCTCCACTTAAGAAATCAGGGTCATTCAAAGCATTTCAATCCTATATTCTACACCCTTATATCATTTGCTGACATCATCTTCCTTCCACCCAAAACCCCATTGCGTAATGTTCCCTTCCGTTCGTCATTTACTCTCTATCTAACGTTAAGAAATAGGTAAACCATTCGTTTCTACTTCTTTGTCTAAATCTTGTAGACCGACCACTCTGTTCCGTCCTCCAATGTGGAAGAACTGGAACTTGCAAATACCCAATACAGGGGGTTCGAAGAATAGTGTTCAATCCGTTCAAGCATCTGCGACTTCATTAAGGTAAGTTGTCTTCAATTGGTCTGCGAATTTCTCGGAATTTAATCGATTCCTCTTTAGTTCATTCACCCTCTTCATCAAATGCTTTAAAAACACCATCAACTCAGACAATACAAAGAAATTCCCACAGAGGTATATTTTGTTATATGTTATGTCTCTTTTGTATTGTATTTTTTTGTTTTTTTATTTGTTTATGTCTATTAAATTCATATATTTTATTTATATATTTCGCTAATTTATCATACAAATTTTCATTTTCAGAAAATAATTTCTTCATACCCCCTAATTGTCAAGTTGCTCGAAAGTTTACTGAATTACCTTCAGAAATTACAGGTCAAAGTAAGTTATTATTAAATTCTTTAATATTATATTTACATCCACATCTTAAATCATATAACCACAATTATATATTTCCAATATTAACCGTTAAAGTAAGCAAATAACAACTTTAAACCTACTATATTTATGTGACAGGTATTTGATTGTCGTCTTCATGGCTACTCTCAATCTGTTATTATTCATGTAAGCATTTGTGCTCTCACAACCATTGCACTTTCATGGTGGATTTACCGCATCCTGCACTTATGTAAAGTTCTTTCATTTGCATCTTAAACAGACCGAAAGACAGTACTGCCCTCTTGAGTCTCAAGAAAATGCAAAACCCTGCAGTGACCACTGTTACCTTTAGGTTTACCAACCCAAATATATGTTTTCTGATGGGGTTTTTTTATTCTTTTTTTAGGCTAATGCTGGTAATTCTGAAAACATGAAGGATGATTTGAGTGGACTTGATAAAGCTATAGGTGTTGTACTGGGGCAACGTACCATTGAACGCAACCAACTGTTTTCTCTTGCGCGTTCTCTCTCTGAAAAAGCCCTAAAGAAAGTTCAAAGTGTGGCTACACATGATCAGGTGTTTACCCTTTTTCTGGCCTCTAACTTCAAACTAAATAAAATTTATTAATAAAATGATGTCTATTTTTTTTAATAATAATAGGCAACGGTGAAAGAATTGGAGACATTATATAAAGATTGCAGATCCAACAGCTGTATTGAACATGCAATGGGGATTATGGAACATGAGAAGGCTCCTAATGATCTTTCAAAAAAGATTTATGATGTATCAATATCTGCAAATGGGAATGATAACAAGGTATCAAACACCTTTTCTTTGTTTTTTTTTTTTTTTTTTTGCATGGTTTCGGTCTAAATATACAAAATATGATTAGGGGCATTTTAGCAGTTTTAAAAAACTTTCAGTCTAAAACTCCAAAATGCGGTTAGGGGCGCTTTAGTAATATGGAAAGTTTCTGTCTGAAATCACAAATTATTATTAGGGGCATTATAGTAATTTGGCAAAGTTTCGGTCTAAACTTACAAAATCCGACTAGGGGCATTTTAGTAACTTTGGCAAAGTTTGGTCTTAGAATCACAAAATGTGATTAGGGGAATTTTATTAATTTTGGCAAAGTTTCAGTTTGAAATTACAAAATACGATTAGGGGTGTTTTAGTAATCTTAGCAAAGTTTCGGTCTGAAATCACAAAATACGTGAGGTCATTTTAGTAATTTTGGCGAAGTTTCAGTTTAAAATTACAAAATATGACAAGGGGCATTTTAGTTGGTGTTTTCTGCAAGGTTTCAGTCTGAAATGACAAAATGTGAAGTAGGGGAATTTTAGTAATTTGGCAAAAGTTTCGGTCTTACATGTGACGAATTAAATATTTCACACTTTATATCTCATATTTTGTAAATATATTAGACATGGTATATTGATATTATTTTCGATATCATACCATATTTATGAAAATATTATATATTTGTTATATTTTTTTCTTATTCTATAAGCTTTTCAAATTTACAGTTTTTTATATGGTAACTATTATCTTAAATTAGGTATGATTTTATCTATTTTGTACTTATATTTGACATGGTATATTGATATTATTTTGGATATCATACCATAGATAAAACATATTTTAAGTATGGAAATGATATTACATTCCAAAATCTTTATGTCATATCAGCATTAACCAAATTTATATTTTTTCTATAAATATAGTGTCTACGATTTTTCATTACAAATCAAAATTCTCTCTAACTAATTATCTCCTTTCATTGCAGATAATAGTATTCCATGGCAGCTAACAATGCAGATCAGGCCGTCTTTGATAAGGTTGTTGAAATCAATGCATCCAAAGAGTCTTGGAACATACGTGTTAAACTCGTCATGCTTTGGAAGCCGACCTATATAAACAATCCTAATATGGTCGCAAGCCTAGACATGATTTTAATTGATCAAGAGGTACTGTTTTTACACACTTTATTTTTTAGATTGTCAAATTCTTATGTTATTTCTATTCAAAAAAATTTAAATTCGATTTCTGTTATGCTTTTTTACTTCTATTCATATAATTTTAATAATCAACTTTATTATTTTTAATAATAAACTTTAGTTTATGTAATGAAATCTCTTATTATTCCTTTCTTTTTTTATCAATCTGATAAATTTACAATTATTCAAAATCTTGTGATTTTGGTTCCTGATCCCTTCACTGGAATTTATTCTATGTAATGAAATCTGTTATATAGCTTTATTAGTTTTAATAATCAATTAAATGTGTCGGTATCTTCTTATTATTAATTGTGTCCGGTCATATAATCAGTCGGTCACATTGTTTGGATACCTATAACTTTGTTTCTTTTAAACGATAAAACAAAATAGGTTGGTTTTTATTAACAAAATTAATAATAATAAAATTGTAGTATTTGTATATAATGAGATAATAGATTGGACTTTAATGAATATTTCCTGGCAGAAAAATATGGATGTTTATCGATTTCAGTTCTTCTCTTTTATTTCTATGTTATTAAATTTGTTGATACTTTATCTTTAAATTGTATTTCTATTTTATTAAATTTTAATTAACAGTATTATTTTTTTCTATTTTTAATACTTTTTTTTACACTTTTTTTTATCTTTCATTGTCACCTACAGGGAAGTAGAATACAAGCAACAATAAAAAAAATCTTATTCTTGTATTTGAATCCCTATTCGATGAAGGAGCTGTCCGGGAGATCAGTAACTTCGCTATGGCTAGCAATGAAAGCGAATACATGCTTGTTCCTCATAAGCATAAAATCAATTTCTACAAAACCACAAAACTTCGTGTATCCACTGATTTTGTTGATACAGTAGATCCTTATCATTTTATCTTTTTCCCATATTTGCTAGCCAGGAACTTTGACACTCGTGTTGCATTTGGTATGTTGTTATGTTATTAGTTTAACTTATTTCTATACTTCAATTTTTAATGTAATACACATTTGGATTGTTATTACTAATTTATTACATTTTTCACATAGATTTTCTAGGTGAAGTTGTGTCAACTGATCCCATGCGAGTCATTGTTGAGTATGGAAGAGAGAAAAAGTTAATGAATCTGGTTGCTCAGGATTTAAGGTACGCATTCGTATTGTTATTACACATTCCCCCGTTTATATTTATCTTTCATTAATAACCACCATGCATTTTTAGTGGTATGAGAATTGCAGTCGCTTTGTGGGGCAGTTTTGCAATGAAGCTGAATACTTACATTTCACAACATCATAATGAGACTGCTCCTGTTATTATCCTGCTACGTTTGGCCAAACTCAAAATTTGGGGTGGTAAGGATTTTTTACAACAAATTATCATTTCAACTTCAAAGTAATTACTGTTATTTTACTTTTTATTTGCAGGTCAGCCTCAAGTTGGTAATTGTTTGTTTGGGTCTAGATTGCATATAAATGATGATATGCCTCAGATTTTAGAGTTCAAATCAAAGTATGTTATTTACCATAGTTAACACATTTATCTTACTAAATCATTACTTTTGTTGAATAACCTCACTTTTTTGTATATGTAGTCTTAATGCTTTGGATACAAATGTTGAGTCTTCTAGCCGTACATCCCAGCTCAACTCAGATACTGTTGTGGCTAATCCAGAGGATTACTACCTCCGTTTTCAAATAAAAAACATTGATGAGATTCTTGATTTTAATGAGGTTTACTTAACATTTTTATATAACAGTTTCCGCATTCTATTATCGTTTTGATTTTCTATGTACAATTGATATGAAATAATATTTTAATATGATTCCTTTCAATCCTATATATGAAACAGGAAGTTGGTTTAACCATTATCACTACTATCATTGGTTTTGATATGGATGATGGCTGGTATTCATTTTATTGGTGTGATTGTTCTAAAAAAGTTACTGAAAATGATGATGATGTTGATGCTGGCCCTTTTCACTGTGATGGTTGTGGATTTGTCTCGGATGTATTTAGAAAGTAAGTAATTATTATCTCTTTGGCTATGCATGTATTTTAGTTTTTTCATATATTTCATTGTGTATGTCAAGCTAAACATAAGTATTATGTTATAATTTTTAGGATTAGGATAGTAGTTCGTGTGCAAGATGAAAGTGGGTCTTCTTCATTCGTATTGTTTGAGCGTCATGTAAAAGATCTTATTCATCATGGAAACCAATGCTTGATGGAAAAAATAGCTAAGGTTTGATAAAATATCTCTGTTATTTAAATGATTGACATATATGATTTTTCTTCTTTAACTTTTCCAACCATTTTATAATGTAAATTAGGATCAAGGGTGACAACAGATACCTGATGAGTTCAAAATCCTTGTAAATAAGGAGTTTGTCTTCAAAGTTCAGATATCCATGTTCAATCTGCAGAACAACTATCGTGCTTACACTGTGCATAAGTTGATTGATGATGAAAGGGTTCTTGCTGAGGTTTTTAAACGGTCACCAAATCATCAACACCATAATATAAATGATAATGGTACTCCTATTAACAAGCCAAATAAGGTTGGTAAATGTCTCATATATTTCCAAAGTCAAACCCTACGCCCTCTCTTCAATATATTTTTCTTTCATTTTTCATGAATTTGTGCAAATATGTTATGTTTTGTTTTATATTTTTCTTGATCGATTTTTATTAGTTTCTATTTTCTACAGGAAAATACTAATTCTATGCATGATGACAATCTTGATGTTGTTGACCTTGAAGCTATAACACCATCATCCAGTACGAGGAAGCGCCCTATTGAGATTGATGCCAACACTGACTCTTTGGAGTGGTATTCTTCAAAAACTCGTGTTGTACGGGATACCTTGAAGATCCCAAAGTTGGAAAAGTTGGACTAATATGAAGCCGCCCAACAAAATTTTACATATCATCTTCGATATGTTTATAAACATTTTCTTTTTAATCTTTTGTGTGTCGCACTTTTAATTTTTTGTTTATGGATCTTTTGGTTGTTTTAAAAATTTATTGGGTTGTTATTTGGTGTAAACACGATGATAGAATTGGAAGTTATGACAATTTCAAGTTATTGAACTGTTTTGATTTAATGCATATTTTGTTTCTTTTTCTTTCGTTCATCATTTGATTTTATAAATTTATTATATATATATATATATATATATATACACACACACACAAGAAAATTAATAAAAAAAATTTATATATGCTAATTCACCTACTTTTATTTGTCTAAATGGAATTTAAATTTTATTTGCATAAATATACATCTTTTACATACGGTAACAGAATAAAGTCATAGTGTAAGTATTCAAAATGTATTTTTCTATATTTTATTTATTCCTACCATAATTATATGCATGCTTTACTTTATACCTAATTTAAACCCTTCTAATATTCAATTACCTAATTTAAAGAGTTCGAATATATATATATATATATATATATATATATATATATATATATATATATATATATATATACACGAAAATTTATATTTTTATTATGATATTTCACCTACTTTTATTTGTCAAAGTCAAATTTAAATTTTATTTGCATATGGTAACAGAATAAAATCATGGAATATGTAATCAAAATCTATTTTTCTATACTGTATTTATTCCCTCCATAATTATATGAAGACTTTATTTTTTACCTAATTTAAACACAACCAATATTTCATTACTTTATTTAATGATATGCTAAATTCATTTTTTTACCTAATTTAAACCCTTCAAATATCCAGTTCCCTTATTTAAAGTGTTAGAAATCA
The DNA here is from genome assembly GCF_051521515.1 of Lactuca serriola. Taxonomy (NCBI): domain Eukaryota; kingdom Viridiplantae; phylum Streptophyta; class Magnoliopsida; order Asterales; family Asteraceae; genus Lactuca; species Lactuca serriola. Next base: position 217,564,588 of record NC_136409.1, read on the forward strand.
TCATCGTCACTATATATATAGAGATATAACCAAGAACGTAAAACTTATCAAACATATTTAAATGGGTGACATTTCAAATGCTTCGGGAAAGAAAAAACCTACAAGGTTTGTTACTAATGTTTCACCTAGCAACACTTCCCCAACAACACCACTGTCTGACATCACAAATGGTAAGATTCATATTTAAGCATTCTGTTTATATTTGAAGTGCTTAAATGTTTATAATGTTCAATTTGTATAACTCATTTCTCTTTATATTTCATTTTGAGTTTTTGATATACATACCATTGTTCCTTAGTGAATGCATCATCTTCATCCAATGCTCTAAAAACATCATCACAAGCAACATTACAAACAATATCCCAAAAAGGTACATTTTCTTATATGTTATGCATCTTTCTTATTACACTTTCGTTTTTATTTGCTTATCTATTGTACTATTAATATTTTTTAATATTTCTCCCCCGTTTATGATACGAATCTTCATTTCAGAAAATAATTTTTTCATACCACCTAATTGTCGAGTTACTCGAAACCTTTCCGAATTTCCTAAGGCTATCCCGTCTCATAACATCATACAACCGAATGTTCAATCCACATTTATTTCCTCAAGATCGCCACTTTCACAACTAACCAATCAAGGTAAAGTATTCTTAATTTCTTTTATATTATATTTACATCCACTTCTTAAATCATATAACGTCAATTTTAACTTCCCAATATATAAACTTTTAACATTTAATTTTTAATACATATATTTCTATAATATCTAATTTGTATAACTATCTTTTTCCTTTAATATTTTTATTAATTTAATGTTTTATATATACTATTCCTCTTTAGTTCATTCACCCTCTTCATCAAATGCTTTAAAAACACCATCAACTCAGACAATACAAAGAAATTCCCACAGAGGTACCCTTTGTTATATGTTATGTCTCTTTTGTATTGCATTTTTTGTTTTTTTTATTTGCTTATGTGTATTAAATTCATATATTTTATTTATATATTTCGCTAATTTATCATACAAATTTTCATTTTCAGAAAATAATTTCTTCATACCCCCTAATTGTCGAGTTGCTCGAAAGTTTACCGAATTACTTTTAGAAATTACAGGTCAAAGTAAGTTATTATTAAGTTCTTTAATATTATATTTACATCCACATCTTAAATCATATAACCACAATTATATTTTTCCAATATTAACCGTTAAAGTAAGCAAATAACAATTTTAAACCTACCATATACTTCCTCGACTTCAGATGAACATACAAATCAAAATTTCACACCTTTCAATGTTATTAACTCTCATCATAAACCTGCTCATACTTCTACTATTTAATTATTAATTAGTACATATATGTCTTTATTCTATCATAATTTTATTTACATAATCTCTAATATTATATCTTATCTCAGCTTTCAAAAATCCTTCACAAACATTACCAATACAAGCATCCAGATTATCCATTGCTCCAGACATTTCCAACAACCAAGATACAATTCAGCACAACACAACTCATTCAACAACAACGAAACGGAAACAATTTAATACATAAGATATTCCATTTTTTGAGTTGAACGAAGATTTCGTTGAACCTTCAGGTAGCCATATTGTTCAATTTGATCATTTATCTATTAATAATGATCAACTTCATCATCCAGTTGTGTTATTATATATTTTATTCATACATATAGTTACACATTTTTCAGTTGGTACCAACGTTAACTATAAAGAAAAGAAAAAAAGAGGCAGACCAATTTCTACAAAAAAGAAGACACAAATATGTATTCCTTCTACTTCAAATGCTCATAATGATGTAACCGGTAACAATCATAGTAAATATATCGGAATAAGCAAAGGTATTATATCCACACCACAAATTATTTGTCATGAAAAATAAAATGTCGTTACCCTATTACATTTAAAGCATACCACAAATATAATTTGGTAAATTTGTTTATTTATTTATAGATTATTTGGACTCTGGAGATGTTGTATATGTTTGCTCAGTATGTAAAGCTAAGGTGTGGCAGGGAGAAGCAATTCGAGGAAATAAGGATTTAAAGAAAACATGTTATTCCATTTGTTGTTACAATGGAAAAGTTGAACTAGCCAATCTGATTCACCCACCTCAGTTGTTGCTTGATTTATATAGCGGTCTTTCTGAAAAAAGTCAAAACTTTATACAGAATATACGTCGATACAATATGATGTTCGCATTCACATCTATGGCTGGAAAGATTGATCACGTCATTAACTCAGGAGGTGGTCCTTATGTTTATCGAATGCATGGCCAAAATTATCATATTACAGGCAGCTTACTTCCCGAAGAGGGTGAATCACCAAGATTTTGCCAGTTGTACATATATGATACAGATCATGAGGTTCAAAACAGATTCAAATCATGCGAGTATGTGAATACCCTATATTTTATAACTCCATTATTTATATATATATATATATATATATATATATATATTACTACAAAAAATTTATATCTATTAATTTTTTATTATGTTATTGAAGGTCTAATAAGAAGAAAAAGACCACATCTAATGAGTCCATGGCAAATCCGTTTTCTCTTGAGTTCTGGACTATTCACAAGTTGATGGGCTTATTGGATTTAATTAATCCACTAGTTAAACAATTTAGAATGGCACGTGATCGCTTTGGTTCAAATCCAACAGAGCGTATTAGGTTGAAATTGATTGGGCCAAGAGAAAATGATGGTAGGCAGTATAATCTTCCTACCACAAATGAGGTAGCTGCCCTCATTATAGGTGACATTGATGGGTATGATTCGAGGGATATCTTATTAGAAATGCAAAGTCAACAACTTCAACATATTAATGAGTTGCATCCTCAGTATCTTGCACTTCAATATCCTTTATTATTCCCTTATGTCGAGGATGGATTTCGAGTCGATATACTACATCGTGGTGTTGAACATCTAGAATCTGATGGGCGAATAAGGTTGACCATGTGAGAGTTTTTTGCTTATCGTATACAACAGAGAACCGATGAAATATCATTGATATTACGTTCAAGAAAACTATTCCAACAGTTTTTGGTTGATTCGTATACAATGGTTGAAAATGAACGACTTAATTATATTAGGTTTAACCAGCCAACATTACGCGTGGCACCTTATCGCAACTTGGCCCGGGTAGCTGAAGATGGCATTGAAGATGCTTCTTTGATGGGAAACCATATTATTATACCATCTTCTTTTACCGGCGGCAGCCGTTACATGCAACAAAATTACTTAGATGCGATGACTCTGGTTATGTGGTTTGGTTATCCAGATCTTTTTTTAACCCTTACATGTAATCCTAAATGGCCAGAAGTCATTAGATTTGTTGAAGCCGAGAATCTTAAACCGGAAGACAGACCAGATATTCTGACACGAATTTTCAAAATTAAACTTGATTCATTACTCAGTTAATTGAAGGATGAAAAAACTTTGGGTGAAGTTGCTGGAGGTATCAATCTTATATATATTTTAGTCATTAACATTATAACTTTTTGATAATTTTATCTTTTAATCCCGGTTGCTCTCTATGCTCACAGAGTTGTATATACGATTGAGTTTCAAAAGAGGGGCCTGCCAAATTGTCATGTATGTCTGTTTTTGGAAAAAAAAATTCTAAAATTTCAAATCCTGAAGACATAGACCGTGTTATATGTGTTGAATTGCGAGACAAGGATAGTGAACCCGATTTGTATCAGATTGTTTGTGATAACATGATACACGGACCTTGTGGCAACGATAAACCATTTATGTCGTGTATGAAAAAAGGCAAATGTTCAAAACGATTTCCAAGGGAATTTACTGATCATACATATATTGATGAAGATGCTTATTGTAACACTCGTGTTTCTAGCCTAGGCATTTATATTGAGTTGATAGTCTAGGTTAACCTTTGTAACTCATTTAGAAGAAATAAAAAGGAATTATGTGAATATTTTGTGAATTATGTGTTTTATGTTTAATTATTAGGGCTTAATTAATTAAGAATAAAAATAAGCGTCAAAATTAAATTGTGAGATAAGCCCGATATCTTTACATAAAGTTGTAGTGGTCGAAACAAGGATTTCGGGGATATAAAGAATACCAAAATCCGAGTTATAACGAAGAAGTTATGACCTGTCGAAGTTTCGCGACAAAACCGGCACAGTGCTGAATGTCGTAAAAAGTGAGTTTTTGATAAACTACTTTTTAGCCTTATTAATCTAAACGAAAGTCGTAGTATTCGTTAAACTGAGAAGTTCGATAAAAAGAACGCCCAAATCTGACTTCGTATGAGGAAGTTATGATTTTTCGAAGTTTCAGCGTAGCAGTAGACAGCTAAAAACTCGAATTTTAGATCGAGCGATTTTTAGCCGACACAACCTAAACGAGAATTGAAGGTCTCGTCATTAGGAGCACAACGGTAAAAAGTCTGACGAAAACGGACGTCGTATGAAAAAGTTATGAATATTTAACGGATTTCCTGTCCCGATCTGTTAAAAATAATAATATTAAATTTAAATTCAAAATTAGTCGACGAAGTCTAAACGGAAGTTGTAGATCGTAATTTTAGCTACGCGTGCATATAAAGAACGTCAAAAACGGAGCTCGTATGCGAATGTTATGCATTTTAGAAGTTTTGGCGCGAAAACCGAGAAATTTCGCATAGTCACACTTTGCCACGTCACCCTCGCCTCGCATGCGCCACGTGTCCTGCTGAGTCACCAGGCTTCTGAGTCATCCGAGCACATGGCCTTATCTGAAGCGGTCCAATCAGCGAGTGCCACCGAGACCTTCGCACCTGCTGACCACCTGCGCATCGGACACAAGCCGCGGTCCAATCAGAAGCCGCCAGCGAGCCCTCGCATGTGCGAGCCATGCGAGCCATGTGCGAGCCACCCCCCTGCGAAGCCTCTCAGCCGTCAGATCACGAGACTTCTCAGCCCTTGGATCAGAACTTCGGACCCTATAAATAGAAGGGTACCTGCGAAGGCTCCCGGTTACTTTTGGAATTTTGCCATTTTTAGCCCCTCTCTTCATATTTTCTTCATCTTAGAATCCCCCAAAGCCCCGGTATCGATTGTAAAGCCCGGAATACCCCACGAAGTGCCCGAGAAGCCCGGAAAATTTATCTTTTCAGTTTCGAAGCCCGACCTTTCGCAGAGCCCGGTTTCTCAATAAAACTCCCGGTTTTATTAGAAACGATCGTTTTAGGAAACGAATTGCTGCCCGATTTTCACCAAAATATGTGAGTGTGTAGTTACTTTCAATTTACACATAGATATGAAGTATTTACCTTGAAATACGTGTTATGTGTAAATATGCTAATTGTTTATTCGAGGTGACTGTTGAATTGATGTTTTATACAAGTTTTAACTGTATATGCTTTTTATCTACAAAATATGTTGAGTAGAACATGGGTAGATGAAATGGCTGATGTGTGTTAAAATGGTGAGAGGCCTCGATGTTGTTGTTGTTGTTGTTGTTGTTGTTGTTGTTGTCATCTAGCGAAGTATAGATGACGACCACAGACTTTCTAGATAGTCCAGTGGAACACTAGCAGGTTCGCAACTTGTAGGTGTTGATGAATTAAATGTTCATTGGCGTACTTCATCCCCTCATGGTTGCCTTAAGGACATGTATGGCTGAGGAAACCCCTTAGCAGTAGTGTCCATCCCGATGATATTCCTTAGGCTAGGTCTCTTATGATAGGTGTTTAGGGACGTAAAGTGAGGACAACGGGAATGGGTAATCAGGGTTATTGTTGAATGGTGAACTTAATAAGTATATTATTATTGTGGGTTGAAAACCCTATATGATCACCAGGCTCCCAAGCCTGACCCACTCAGTTTTATGATTACAAGTAGTGGACCCCGAGCATAGTTGGAGGACGATGAGAGATTTTTGGATTATAGGCCAGTAGTTGTAAATAACTGTTGAAAGGCTTATAATGTCTTGTTTATGCTTTTGATCTGTATCGGAACATGACATCCCGATGTTTTGATATGAAATGAAACTATACATTTCTTAAAGAAGGTTTTGATAAACTTTTATCATATTTTGTTTGGGGACCAATTCCGCAACATCTTTTAAAAAGATTTCTCTGATTTTATTTTAAAAAGCATAAATTAAATCGGTCTTTTCTGGCCGAGAAATTAGGGGATGTCACAGTTATCCTATTTACCGGAGACGTAACAATGGAAATAATGTCTTTGAAAACGGTGTTTCTTTAGACAACAGGTATACACAAATCCTTTTCAATGATTTACTAAATTTTAATTCCTTAAATTTGTTTTGTTTTTATAAAATATATTATTATATGTTTAAATACATAAATATCAATAAACAACTTAATTTAAAATTGTACTAATATTTTATTTTTAAACGGATAATGTAATCTATAAAAACATATTACTCATTATATATGTTTTCTTATGTTCTTCCTATGTTAACCTCAAATTATCATTTAATGTTGTTTATGACATTTTTCTTGATTTTTCAGAAATGTTGTTCCATATAATAAGATCCTTCTGAAACGATATCAAGCTCACATGAATCTAGAGTTGTGTAACCAAGTTGGATCGATAAAGTATCTTTTTAAGTATATTAACAAAGGACCGGATAGGATAACAACATCTATTGTTGATCCAACACAAAAGAAGAAACAACAGATAGAAAATAACGACCATGACAAAATTGGTGAGTTCTATAACTGTCGTTATATTTCCGCATGTGAGGCATGTTGGAGGCTTTTTGAGTATGATATTCATTATCGAACACCGTCTGTCGAAAGGTTGTCATTTCACCTCGAACACTAACAACCTGTTGTTTTTAAACCAAACCAACATGTTAATCAGGTTGTTTCTAAACCGACTGTCGCTGCTTCTCATTTTTTAGCTTGGATGAAATGTAACAAGCATGATGAAGATGCACGTAAGTTATCATATGTTGAATTCCCAACTAAATATGTTTGGAATAAATCAGATAAGATATGGACAAAAAGAAAAACCAAGTCGAAGGCACTCGGTCGATTAAACCACGTTTCTCCCAAGTCTGGTGACATTTATTACCTACGGATTTTGCTGAACAAAATCAAGGGTCCTACATGCTATGATGATATCAGGACAATTAACGGCACTGTACATGAGTCTTACAAAGATGTTTGTTATGCTCTTGGTCTATTAGATGATGATAGATAGTACATTTCGTCAATAAACGAAACACATCATTGGGCCATAGCTTCTTTCTGTCGGTCTCTCTTTGTTATGTTGATTATATCAGATAGTTTGTCAAGGCCGACTCATGTTTTTGAAGAGACATATCAATGTCTTTCTGATGATGTCATTCACGTTCGTGAACAAGAAATCGGCTTCAGAGGTAAATACACTAATTTATAGTTATTTTTAATTCAAACTAATTAATTTCTTCTTGAAAAGAAAATCGATTAATTTCAACTTTAAATAAAACGGATAAAAACTAATGAACAAAAGTTCATATTTAAATTTCATGAAGTGTATTTGTATTAATTGCCCTAAAATTTCGTTTTCCCCTACATTTTAATTTGATTCCAAAACAACCCAATTATTGTTCATATACAAATGGTCCTTGAACGGAACTATATTGCTAAAAAATGACCTTTATGCACAAATTTGACATAAAAGATAATCAACAATTATTTTTGCCATTTTCACAGAAAATTGTTCGTTTTCCATCATTCATACCTTAGTCATGTAAAACTAACAAAAAAGCAAGTCGCGATGCATCATTTATAGTCGTTATAAAGGTCTTAACGTAAGCCATTTACATAGCTATAACTATATTTAATTTCGTTGTTTATTGCATTTTCAGGCTTGAAGTTAAAAGAGGATGCAATTTTCAACCTTACGTTGTCATACATTGAGAAATCATTATTGAGCTATGGATTGAGTTTGAAGCAAATACCAAACATGTCGTTTCCTGATCATAGATACATTCAAGAGTGATGCAATATGTTAATTCAAGATGAGCTTAACTATGATCTCGGTATTATTGAAGTTGAGTATCAAGATTTGTATTCCAAATTAAATGTCGCGCAAAAAATTTTTTATCACACCATTATGAATGCGGTTAACAACAAACAAGGTGGTGTCTTTTTCCTTTATGGTTACGGAGGAACCGGAAAAACATTTGTTTGGAAGACCTTGTTTGCTGCTATTAGATCCATAGGTGAAATTGTTATCAACGTTGCTTCAAGTGGAATTGCAGCACTATTGCTCCATGGTGGTAGGAAAGCGCATTCAAGATTTATTATCCCAATTAACTTGACCGAGAATTCATTTTGTTCTATCGCGCCAGACAGTGATCTTGCTGCACTACTGAACAAAGTGAGACTTATCATTTGGGATGAAGCTCCGATGATGCACCGTCATTGTTTTGAAGCATTTGATAGGACACTTAGAGACATTATCCGTTCATCTGATAGGAATAAAGCGTTTGGCGGCAAGACCATTGTATTTGGAGGTGACTTTATACAAATTCTTCCAGTAATACAAAGAGGTAATCGTTCGGATATTGTGCAGACATCGTTACATTCATCAAGATTATGGAGTGAATGTACAGTTTTACGTTTAACGGTAAACATGAGGCTTCAGGTTGGTTGTCCAACTAATGATTTGGATGAGACAAAAGCATTTGCAGAATGGATTCTTAAAATTGGTGAAGGTAATATTGGTGGTCCTAATGATGGTGAAGCTGAAGTTGAATTTACAAAAGATGTTATCATTCGCTCTACAGGTGACCATATTCATTCAATTGTATCGACCATTTATCCGTCTTTTGAAAGCCATCTTGATGACCCATCATATTTTCAAGATAAGGCTATTTTGGTTCCTACAAATGAAGAAGTCGATGCTATCAATGACTACATGTTAGGATTGATGAAAGACGAAGGGAAAACTTATCTGAGTTCAGATTCTTTATGTGAGACAGAATCAGCAGATTGTTTTGAGGAATCAGTTTACTCTCCGGATGTACTGAATGCTTTTAAGGCATCTGGAATTCCCAACCATAAACTCACATTAAAAACAGGTGTTCCGGTCATGTTGCTTCGTAATATTGACCAAACCAAAGGTCTATGCAATGGTACAAGGTTACAAATAGTTAGGCTTGGAAAACATGTCATTGAGGCACGCATTATAGCTGGTAGATTCTTCAATGAGACTGTTTATATACCTCGCATGAAGTTAACTCTGTCTAATAAAAGAATCCCCTTCCGTTTTCAGCAGAGACAATTTCCCGTAGCTATTTGTTTTGCTATGACCATTAACAAGAGTCAAGGGCAGTCATTATCAACTGTTGGATTGTATTTATGTAGACCCGTCTTTACTCATGGTCAGTTATATGTAGTTGTATCTCGCGTGACAAGTAAAAAGGCTTGAAGGTACTCATATGTGATGAGGAAGGTCGTCCAACCAATAAAACAAAAAATGGTGTGTACAAGGAGGTCCTTCAACGATTATAGATAATCAGGCATTTCTTTTTATTTATTTAGACATATCAATATAATCAATAAAACGACATGTCTTTATGTTACTTTATCATATTTAATTTTATTGTGTTCGTTTTTTATGATATCATCTTAAATAATCGGGGTCCTTGATTGTGCTTTCTTTATATGTTTTACACCCTTAAATCAAATGTGTTAATTTAACAAACATAAGAAACAGTCCAAAGTCTAAAACATGCAAAAGACAGCTTTTTGTTTATTGAATAAACAATTATTTTCCGTTGTTTCTTATAATAAATTCATATTATTGGTAACGTACATTGAAGATCTCATTATTGGTAAAAAAAAAACTAAAAGGGGCCTAAAAGATATGACGGGTTGAGGGAAATACTCACTCTATTATTTTATACAAATTATAATGTGATTATATCCAGAAAAATCAAAATTAAAACAACACATTTTGATCCCTAAAATAAATACAACATGTCATAAGCAAATATAAATGTGTCATTGTATCTTCTTTTTTCTGCCACTTGAATATCAAACCTGCAAGTTGACACAATACTAGCAATCAACAGGATGTCAAAGACATCACATGATATTAATACTTTGAATATAACATAAATACATAATATCATATTTAAAGGGTGTAAACGTAGTCAAAAAGCAAGAAGGACAAACTTACACATTTGTAAGATGAATCACTATAATTATCTGACATTATCAAATGAGTAGTTGTTGTACCTAAGGATCATCTTCAATACTGAAAAGGGTACCAGAACTATGAACATGATCTAAATAAGATATAAGCAACAAAATTATCATCCACTTTTAGTGTTGAAGCTTGTCATGATGTTGTCTTTAATCTGTCTCAAAGTATCAGATTGCTCTCTGAGGTGCTACTTAATTTGCTGTTGTGAAGAAACAATATTGCTTATTTGCTTCCACAAAAGTTTGTGTCTATAGTTCTTAGGTGAAGAAAAGGGTGTTACTTGAACTTCAATCAAGATGTTCTTGCAGAAGCATTTATGCGCATCAATGATTCTTTAATGGCTGTATTTGGGGAGTTGCATACTTTACTCCATGGAGTCCGAGTGTATATATATTTTGTTGGACCTGCTATTCCACATGACAGGTCAGCATCACATGTACTAAATGAAAATGGCATACAGAAATTGGAATTATTAATAACAAAACAACCATACACACATAGACATGCACCATATTTATCATATACATGGTAACAATTTAAAACTAAATAAATGACAACATTTAATAAGAAAATCATAATCCGTACTTAACATAAAATGAAAGAAAACATAATTTCTGAAACCAACAACGAAAGTATTCTTAACAAACCATAAAACCTCAAAATTGTTGTTGGACCAGAAAGAAATTCAAACATAATGTAAATATGTTTTGTATCACACAAATGTATGTTTTATAAAAAAAATACAATGGCTATTATAGAAAAAGAAAATTTTAGTTGTCAAACCAAAAATAAAACAAACTTTTTGTGGTTAATTGAAAAAAAAACATTTCGGTATACCCCTGCGGGGAAAAAAATTAGTTTTCTGACCAAGGGCAAAACAGACATATAGAGATTTTTTTCCCTTAAATGACTTGTAAAAAAAATAATACTCCTATCAGGAGGATGCTAAGAGTAAAAACTGCATGATTCTAGACACATACAAACATACAAGTACATGTAGATATAGACAAACGTACTTTTGAGGTAGAAATGACTTAATGGGGAAAAACAGGGCTGAAAATAAACAACATACTAATAAACAAAGTATTTCTTTTTGATGTAATGCAAAAAACAACGACTTAATAGGAAAAAAAAACAAAGTATTTCCCATTAAATTACTAAATGGGGGAACAATATGGCTGAAATCCAAAAAAAATGAAATTAAACAGCATACTAATGATATCAAATTCTATAAAAAAAATTGTTTAAAGATATAATGGATAGCCTTTTCAAACCAAAGCATTTCAATATTGCACTCTGGAGTTGAATGGGTTACAACAAGTTCTTATTTTGAAATCTTAGCAGTTTAAATGTTATGTGTGAAAATCATAAAATAAATAGTTGCAATATATTAATAGTAATCTAAAAGCCATTTGCCTGTAGAACTTAAGAAAAAGCTTAAGACTCTTGCTAGCTTAGCAGTATGTAATACCATTATAACATCATTGTGTCATTTTTTTCACATGGGCTATTTTTTTGAGTAAGAAAAAAAGAGTTCGATTGTTTTTTTTTTCTTATTTATAACACAACACTTTCCTTTGAGAATTTCAGTATTTAATCCAAGGGAGAATATCAGATGAACTAATGATGCGTATTATAAGCTTTTTAGTATTTAATCCAAGGGAGAATATCAGATGAACTAATGATGCGTATTATAAGCTTTTTGGGGCACTGGTTAAAGCCAATAACACTAAAGGCATCCAATGAATTTTTACAATGTTAAAGTTAAAATTAGTTATCTGACCATGGTCAAAACAGTCATATATGTTGCAATTTTTTTAAAAAAATGAATCATGCTTAATCCGTACTTATATCGAAGAATTGGAACTTATATTTAGATATTTCATATACAAAATGTGTGTGAATGGAATCAAACCAAATTTATGTGCTAAGTTGCATGTTTTGTAATGAAAAGACCAAAATGCCCCTTCCCAAATTTCCCCTGTTCAAAATTACAGTTTTACTTTAACTAATTATGTTTTGTATGACACAAATGTATATTTTATAAAATAAAAAAAAATACAATGGCTATTATATAAAAAGAAAAGTTTAGTTGATAAACCAAAAATAAAGTTTTTGTGGTTAATTGAAAAAAAACATTTCGGTATACCCCTGCAGGGAAAAAAAATAGTTTCTTTGTTTATATTACTTTGATTTTTTTTGCTTAGCAACCAATTCAAAGATTACTTTAAGGCCCAAACCCAAAAGTTATTATGCCATTAGTTTAGTAATAACTACTAAATCACTTGTTTTAGTGTTCTTGTGTCAAATGTGGTGGGGTTTATCACAAACAGATGCAATGTAGCTAAAACACAAACATGCATCTCATAACAAACACATATTTATAGTGACACCAAGTCCTATCCTGTTTCACCTTAATGGGTAGAATAGAAAGTTATACTTTTTGTCCCATTGACATCAATGTGTTTCTCTTCTGTTTGACAATAAGGGTCTAATCATTAATGTATCTACTTCTTTATGGAACAGGAATGTAATTGCAATTACTAAACAATATAATGTCACTTTTAGTTTCAATTCATTAGCAGATTCCATTCATGTGTCCATCACACAATCCAATTCCCTTATGTTTCTATCTCTCCAATTCAATATAGATCATAACAAAATATAAAAACCTACAATAGAAAACTTTTTTCCTTAAATAAATGTCAAAATAGATATCATAACCAAATATAAAAACCTATAAAATTAGGAAGGATCTTTATAATAGATATCATAACCAAATATAAAAACCTATAAAATTAGGAATGATCTTTTTATAAAAATTGCAAAGAAATCTCACAGAAAACTATGATAATCAGGGAAAAAAATAGCACGATTTTACCTTAAATAAATCTCACAATAGAGATTATAAGCAAATATAAAAGCCTATGAAATTAAGGACAAATAATCATGGTTTTGCTCTATTAGAACATACCTCACCAATCCCTCTCTGTTGTCTCCGATTTCACCATCCCTGGCACCCGTTGCTGACCCGCTGAGTTCTTGACTGACACTCGATTATACTACTCTCCGAACCTCCGTCCTCCCTTGTTGCCATCCTCTTCGCCGATTTCACTGTTTTCTGTTATTCTCCACCTCTTATTTTCTCTTCAAAATTAGGGGGGGTGTTTGGATTAGCTTTTTAGCTTATTGCTTATAGCTTATTTGTGGTGGGAATAAGCAATAAGCAATAAGCATGGGGATGGATGCTTATTAAAATTAGCTTATTTTGCTTAATAAGCTTTGCTTAATAAGCTGGATTTTATCCAAACACTCAAATTAGCTTATTGTGGGAATAAGCAATAAGCATCTCTTTTTTTCCTATCCAAACACCCCCTAGATCTTCAAGTATCGATACGTCGCTATTATTTTCTTTTGAAAACCCCATTTTCAACGTCTTTTGTGTTTCAGCGTCTTTGTATTAAGTAGGTTGTAAGTTTTAAGTGATAAGTTTTCAAAGATGTTTGAATGTTCCTAAAATATCTAGGGCTAATAATGTATACGTATGAAACACATCTTATTTTCATTTTTTATTTTAGTTTATTAATTAATATCATATTAAATATAAAGGTTTATATGTGTTGTTTGTTTTTAAATTTTAAATTGATTTATTTGTCTTGATTAACGAGTGAGTTTATGGTATTCAATCGTCCCACTGTGAAATAAATTAAAATAATATTACCGAATTACAAAACTCAATCTTGGATCAAATTTTAATGATATGTTTGTAACACTTCAAACTTCTACTTTTTGTTTGTGTAAAAATATCCAATATATATATATATATATATATATATATATATATATATATATATATATATATATATATATATATATATATATATGACATTTTGAAATATTTAAAATTAGTATGAAATAAAAAGGTTTAAAAAATTAATTGATTTAAACAATAGAGAAAATTTAACTACCTTAAACAATTATTGTTAAGGACAAAGGGAATTTATTATGCTTATCTACAAAATAAATAGAGCTCTTTACTTTCATTCGATTTGCCTCTATGTATATATATAAAATTTGCATATATACAAAATTTGCCTTTCTGTATATATATAAAATTCTAAACTCTTAGTTTGAGTACACGAAATCCATTATTAATTGCAAATATTAGGTTCGGATTTTATATATATATATATATATATATATATATATATATATATATATATATATATATATATATATATATATATTAGCTTCAAACAATCTTTTTTTGTCCACAAACGGATAAATGGCTAAAACCACAATTGCTAATTGTAGCAACCTTCGTCATTGATCATCTACTCTGAAAAACAAGATTTCCTTCATAATTTTGATTTCAATAGTATTGCTGATCTCCAAAAAGTACATCAGGTTTATATACATCACTTTCATTTATAATATATAAATTATGTGAAATTGGTTTTGTATTATTTATATCTTATTCATTGATTATTATTGTTTTATACTAAAATTTAAACTTCCATTAACATTTTTTAGAAAAAACTTTAATTGCTGTCGGTACGATTAAGCAAGTATGTGCTGAAGGGGAATGATATTGTTTAACTTGTACTAGATATCAATAGATAGTCGTGAAACAAAGTTTAATACATCATGATCAGTTTCTAGATAAAGAAGTTTTTTATTGTAACACTTCAAGCTGCATGAACAAAGTCATTTATGTTGTTCCCAGGTTTTGAAACTTATTTTATAAATATTATTATATTGTTCTGTTAAATTATATAAATTTATATTACTAAATATGTTTACATCAATGCTTTCAGTTTTAAAATCACCATTATAGTTGAAGATATTACCGGTTCGGTGTCACTTACTTTATATGATTCTGGCGCAAAGAAGCTTATAAGAAAAAACGCACAAGAGTTGGTTGATCAGTTCAATGAGGTTATACATATTAACTTCATTTACATAAAACAAAATTATTAGTTTGTATATCTATTTTTATAAATGTTCTTTTTTTTTAGGATGGTAATAACGAAATTTATCCATCTGAATATACTATTGGAAAAAAAGATGGTGTTCAAAATTCAAATTACACATGACAATTTGAAGAACAAAACAGAAGGTTATGTTATCTCAAGGATCACGTCTAACAATACAATCATTGATGAATTGGAAAAAATATTGAAAATGGATCGGGTAAAATTATTTACCCTCAATACTAAAAAGAGCATACTTATTATCAATTAAATTTGTATGTCATGAAAGATTAAATTTTAAGGTTTTCTAATATTATTATCTTATTATTATTATTATTATTATTATTATTATTATTATTATTATTATTATTATTATTATTATTATTATTTTTGCAGTTATTGTTATTGACTTCTGAACTAATTATTGAAATTCTTTCACGAACATCATTACAAACATTTGCTACTGTACGTTGTACAAATAAATATTATGGAAATCTAACTGATGGAACCTTGTCCCTGATAGGACCTTGCTTCTACTTCACGGATGAACTCTTCTTGGTTGCCTGGTTATCACTGCAAGATCACAGAGAACAAGGGTCGTCAGCCGCTTTCCGGGAGGGGCTCCCGGAAGAACGCTCCGACGGTCAAGTTAGGGGATGATTTAGGGTTTGTGTATGCATTCTCTAAAAGGTCCAAAGAACTTACCTCGCTGGTCTGAGAATGTATCCTTTTATACCTAGCGCTCCTGCCTGGTCCGTACCAGACAGGATCGCTTTTGGGGAGACAGGATCAGAGGCGTTGATTGGAGGGACGTGCGCCCTCAACCGCTAGAGCGCTCTCATTGGCTCCGATGGTAATGCTCTGATGCTACTGTTTGTCTCCTGACCGTACCTTTTGTCTTGGAGCAAGGAGCGTCACTTGGCGGGCGTGAGCCTTCCGCCTGGTGTGCCCGGCTCTAGGGCTTGGACGCGGCTCTGCTGTGCTGCCCTAGGCACACCATCAAGTCCCCCAGTCCAGTAGCCGTAGCATTGCAGCGCTAGTTACGGCGTTCTGGACTTAATTGATTGACGCGTGTTCGTTTTCCTCTATCCGCCATTCCGTTTTTAATGGCGACGTGACTGCGCTTGACTGCTGGCAGTTACGTCATTATGTCAGACATTTAAATGTCCCGCTTCTTCCCCTTCTTTAATAGGGTATTTGCACAGTTTCTTTCGCTTCATCTGTTCCTCCCTTTCTCTTTGTGCTCATCCTTCTTTCCCTTTCATGGCTAACCTTCCCGGAATCGTCCCTTCTGTTGCCGAGTATCAACAATCGGAGACCACGTATGGCTTATCCTCCTTAGAAGGTGTGGAATTTCCCTCTCCTGGCTCTAGCATCTCTTCCCCTCCCCCTGGCAAAATTAGGGTTTTCCTGAAAACCCTGGACGCCGGTATACCATTTCCCCTGACAGACTTTCAGGAGGAAGTCCTTCAAAAGGATGGCTGTAGTCTTCAGATGTTGACCCCCAATGCTGTCAACAAAGTGGTTGACTTCGAGATGATCTGTAGGGCAAACGGGTACCTTCCCGACTACTTTGTCTTCAAGTTCTTCTTTCGATTCTGCATCACCGGAGACAAATGTACCTTCTCAGTCCGGCGAGGGGGACACGCCTTAGTTCCCGATGGGCGTACCCCCAAGAACTGGCAGGATAAGTGGTTATGGGTGAATTAGGAGCTGGTTGGAAGTGGCCGCTACCGTGCCAATGCATTCGCTGATACCATTCCTAAACTTTTTCCCCACAACTAGGGTGTTGCCGATTATCTGAAGAGTGTGCAGGTATCCGCTGAGGATTACTCTGAGGCGCTTCTTTTTGGGGTGGGGATGAGTCCTTCTTGGAGGCGGCGTGGCAAGATGGCGGTGTTATTCTCCGTCGTTGATGGTCAGTGTAGTATCTTCCCCCTTTTCTTTTCTTGTTTCTCCTTGTTGCTTCCGTGTTTTTAATATTTCCATTCTGCTTTCCCCCAGGCACTGAGTTTTCTTTGTCTATGGATGAGGTGTTACGTAAGCGTTATCGGGGCAAACTGGAGTTTCGTGAAGTAGACCTAGTCGACGGCCTTCCCCCTCCTCGCCGGGTAGACCGGCTTGCTCTGACCACTGCTCCTCCTGTTCCTCCAGTAAGCTCATCGGCGTCTAAGGAAGATCCGCTGCACGCTCACCCCATCTCCTATGTCATGCCCCTGGGCGGCGTTCCCTCTTCCTCCCTGGAAGACAGTGAAGATAGCAAAGAAGGTATCATTGCTGATGTTAGGCGGATGCACGCGAAACGGAAAGCTATGCAAGCCATGGGCGAGCCGGTTACTGGTGCTCCCCCTGCCACCAAGAGAGTGCATACTAGGCGCAACTTTTCTCGCCTGCTGAGTTCGATGAGTTCCACATCCACTGGCGTGGTTGTGATTCCCGATGATGATGCGCAACAGTCTGAGGGAATCAACAGGGCGACTGAACAGCCCGTTATTTCAGATTTTTCTTCCATTCCTTCTCCGACTATTCCGTTTGTTCTCTCCAAGCTTTCTCCGGCGAAGGGCTTTGGCCCCCATGGTCCGGTTACAGTTTCCAAAGATGGTGGTCCTGGTGATGGTGCTTCTGGGTCTACGGTTTTTGTGCCATCTTGGGATCTTCGCAACGATTCTCGTCTTTCTGTGCGTGCCAATGCTTTGGAATTCTCGCGCCACGCCTTCCCTCTAGCTGCAGTTGGGGATATGGAGGCGATGGGTAATCCTTCCCTTGCTCACAATATGGCTACGCTTCTACACAGACCATGTTTTATCTTGTTGCAGGTTCCCGGCGTATCCATACCCTTGGCAAGGTGGAGGTCACACATGCCACCTGTGGATCGCGTGTGGCTAGTTTGGAGCATCATCCGAGTAAGCTTGGTGATGATCTTCGTTCTTCTGAGAAGAAATGTGAGTTGCTAGCATCCGAGAAGAACATTCTTGACGAGGCTAGGGCTGCATTGGAAACCAAGGTTGACTCTCTCACACAAATGAATGAAGGTTTAATGATCCAGGTTGAAAGTCTTGAGCGTGATGCTATCGATCGCGACAAGCTTGTATCGTCACTGCAGTCAGATGTGGACGCTGCTCGGCGAGACTTGGATTGGTTGTTGCACGTCGGCGTTGTTCGTATTATTGATAAACTGATAGAGCACCCTGTCTTTAGCAACGCCATCAGTCTTATCCGCCATACTGCATACATGGCTGGGGTTGAGTCTGTTCAGAAGACTTCAAGTGGCGGTGGGAGTGGGGAGGTGGTTGTTGGTGCGTCGTCTGTTGGTCACGTGGTTAGTATAAATGATGCTCTTTTGTCCTTCGCTAGTATGGATCATGCAAGTCCGTTAGGTTTGGGGGAGGTGGGTATTGAAGGTTTGCGGGAGTTATGCTCCTTTGGTGGTTCAGAGGTTACGCCTAAGAGTATTGTGGGTCATGAGATGGTGCTGGTGACGGGTGCTAACATGGAAGGTGATGGTAAGGATCATGGGTCTGGTAGTGGTGGTGAGCGTGATTTTGGGGCGACTGTTGGTGATGACAATGTTAGTGAAGTAGTCGTGGATGATGGAGAAGGCGATGGTGGGGTGGTTGGGGAAAATGTTGGAAAGAGTGTTGGGGAGGAGGCTGTGGCAAGTGAGAAAGATGTTCGTGGGGATGGTCTGGAGTCGTAAGGTTTCTCTCTTTCTGTTAGTTTAGTATGTGATGTTTTGCCTTGTAATGTTTGAACTTCTAAAATAGTATTTCGCTTTCCTAGATGTATATTTGGCCTGTTTTAGGCATTATCTATTGTCTACCTGTTTTGTTTTGTGTTTGGCTTGCTCGTTTACTACGCACTATTCAGGATATACAGCGCCTTGATGCGCCGGGCACTTTGCTTTGCCCTTGCTACCATTGACACACTAAGTGTCCATATTGGACGCACTTAGCATCCATGATTGGATTTCGCATGTAATCATTCAATCATTAGACTAATACGCTAAGTATATAAAAATCAGCAATTGCATTATCATTTCATTAACCGCGGGTTTTTTGAATACACTAAGTGTTGAACTCATGACGCTTAACATGGTATTTTTTAAATACACTAAGTATTGGACTCATGTTTCTTAGCATGGAATTATATATACACTAAGTATTGAACTCATGTCTCTTAGCATGGATTTTTAAATACACTAAGTATTGGACTCATGTCTCTTAGCATGGAATTATATATACACTAAGTATTGAACTCATGTCTCTTAACATGGAATTTTAAATACACTAAGTATTGGACTCATGTCTCTTAGCATGGAATTATATATACACTAAGTATTGAACTCATGTCTCTTAGCATGGAATTTTAAATACACTAAGTATCAGGTTCATGTCATTTAGCATGAACAAATATACTCTAAGTATTCGGGGTGCGATACACTCACTGAGACGTCAACCAACTGGGGTTGCCTCCCTTTCCTTCCTTTCCTTGCCTTAGAAAAAATATTTCTTTAAGTTCCTAGCATTCCATGTTCTTGGAATAGGCCTTCCTTCCATTGTCTCTAACACGTATGCATCATTCCTATTTGCCTCCGTGACTCTGTATGGGCCTTCCCATGTTGGACCCAACTTTCCTTGAGGTTGGGCTCGGCTTGCCTCGTTTTTCCTCAAAACATATTCGCCGACTTTGAAGGCCTTCTCCTTTACCCTTTGGTTGTAATATCTTTCTGTTGCATGTTTATACGCGGCTTGGCGTACACCCGATTCTTCACACTTCTCCTCTAGGATATCTAGGTTTATCCTCAGTTCTTTTATGTTGCTTTCCTCATCCTTGTTGGCCACCCTCAGTGTGTTTGTTGCCACCTCCATGGGAAGCATGGCTTCGGTTCCATACGTCAAGCTGAAAGGGGTTTCCTTTGTGCTTTTCCGTGGTGTAGTTCTGTTTACCACAGCACCATTGGTATCTCTTCTACCCAATTCCCCTTTGCTTTGCCAACCTATTCTTAATCCCATTGACAATGGTTCGGTTGGACACCTCCGTTTGGCCGTTCGCTTGAGGGTGTGCCACCAATGTGAAGCGTTGGCTTATCCCTTTGGCGGTGCACCATTCTCTGAACGGGTTCTCAGCAAAATGCAAGCCATTGTCGTTGATGAGAACTTAGGTGTTCCGAATCTTGTCATGACGTTTTTCCATACGAATTTTATCATGTGCCTCCCAGATATGCACGCCAGAGGCTCAACTTCAATCCACTTTGTGAAGTAGTCCACAGCTACCACCATATACTTTAGTTTCCCTGGTGCTTTTGGGAATGGACCCACTATATCTATGTCCCACTGGTAGAAAGGCCATGGGCTGGATATGTTGCTTAGCGGGGCCGGGGGTTCGCCTGGACTGGGGCGTAAGACTGACACTCCCTACATTTCTTGGTTACTTCTATCGCATCCTGCTGTATCGTTGGCCAGTATACCCCCATTCGTAACACCTTGCCTGTCAAGGCCCCCGCCCCTTCGTGTGCACCCACCTGTCCTGAGTGTGCCTCCTGCAATATCTCCCCCCCCTTGTCCTGATCCACACATTTTAACCATGGAGACGTGAACCCCTTCTTGTACAATTCTCCATTCACCATTGCGTATGAAGGAACTTTTATACGTATTTTCCTGGCCTCATCATGATCGTCCGACAACACTCCTCTTTGAAGGTATTCCCGGAACGGTGTCATCCATGTGGGCCCAACGGGGTTTAGGGTGTTCACTTGCTGCTCATCTATACTCCTTTCTCGAAGTACCTATACTAAAACTTTCTTTGATAGGTGGTCGAAGCATGTGGACGCCAGCTTACTCAAAGCGTCTGCCCTCTTGTTTTAGCTTCTGGGTATCTGCTTGATTGTAAACCGGCCGAATGATCCTACCAGTTGTTTCACCATCTTTACATATTTTCCCATTCTTGATCTCTTACCTCGAAACTTCCATTGACTTGGTTTGCTGCTAACCTCGAGTCGGTTAAGGCTGTTACAACTTTTGCACCCATTTGCTTGGCTAGCCATAATCCTGCAAGAAGTGCTTTGTACTCAGCCTCGTTGTTTGACGTATGGAAGTCGAAGCGGAGGGCATAGGTTACCTCCTCTCCTTCTGGGCTAGTCAAGATCATCCCCGCCCCTGAGCCTTCCCTGCTGGATGCTCCATCCATATACAGGGTCCATGAACCATGGTCAGCCGGGGCCCCTTCAACTACCCACACCTTCTCTTTCGCTAGGTTCCCTCCGTCTGGGATCTCTAGTAAGAAGTCATCCAGCGCCTACCCTTTGATGCTTGTTCTTGGGCGGTAGTTTATGTTGTGTTCTCCCAGGTCAATTGCCCACTTGGCCAGCCGGCCTGACGTCTTCGGCTTAAGCAAGATCTGTTTAATGGGGTAGCTCGTGAGTACCTCGATTTGATGTGCCTGGAAGTATCGCCTTAGTCGTCTCGCGGCGTAGATGAGTGCTAACACCAACTTTTCCAGCACGGGATAGTTGAGTTCTGGTCCTTGCAGCGCTCTGCTAACAAAGTACACCGACCTCTGTTACCCCTCCCTTTCTACAGCCAATACTGAGGATATCGCTTCGCCTGATGTTGAAAGATACACTTGTAATGTTTCTCCAGGGATAGGGGTGGCCAAAGTTGGCAACTCGTGTAGCGCTTCCTTGATTTTATGGAGCGCCTTTTCTGCCTCATTCGTCCACTGGAAATTTTTCTTCTCGATGCACCCCTTTAAGGTGTGGAACAATGGCATGGCCTTGTTAGCGGATTTCGAAATGAACCTGCTTAGAGCTGTAAGCTTCCCGTTCAGACCCTGTGCATCTCGGAGGGAGTTTGGGGTTGGCGTCTCGATGAACTCGTCGACCTTGGTCGGGCTGGGCTGGACGCCTTGTCTGGTGAGTGGTGACGTAGTATCCCAGGAATTGCTCCTCTTCCACTCCAAACGTGCACTTGGCTGGGTTTAGCTTCATCTTGACCGCTTCTCATGTCTGGAAAGTTTCCTCAATGTCTTGTAGCATCTTTTCCTCGTTCGGGCTCTTAATTACCATATCGTCTACGTACACCTCGATGTTCCTTCCAATTTGCTTAGCGAATATCGAGTCAACCAGACGTTGATATGTTGCCCCTGCGTTTTTTAATCCGAAAGGCATCTTAGTGTAGCAGAAAGTGTCATGGTCTGTATAGAAGGCTGTTTTTTCTTCGTCTTCCTTGCTCATCAAAATCTGGTGATACCCTTTATATGCGTCCAAAAAACATTTTAGCTTAAATCCCTGTAGCGATTCTACTTTCTGATTGATCTCCGGGAGCAGGTAGCAATCCTTAGGGAACACCTTGTTTAGATCGAAAAAGTCTATGCACATACGCCACGATCCATCCTGTTTGCGAACCATAACTGGGTTCACAATCCACGTCAGGAATATTGCCTCCCTCAATATCCCGACCTCCGTCAGCTTAGTCACTTCTGCATTAATCGCCCTATTACGGTCTCCCCCTGGACCCTTTTCTTCTGCTTAACTTCTTTTACCCCTGGCCTGATCATCAGTTTATGTTCGATGACCTTCCTTTCTACTCCCACCATGTCTGTAGGAGTCCATGCGAACACATGTTTGTAGCGTTTGAGCAAGTCGACCAACGCTCTTCTCGTGTGATTTGGGAGGTCACATCCAATGCTGACCGGCTGATCAGGGTATCTTTCATTGATTACTTCCTTCCCCTTTATGGGACTGCCCCTGGGTCTTTTGGACCCTTTGGTTATTTCTGCTAGCTTCATGACTGTATAGCATTGCAATTCTTTGGGCGGAGTGGCCAGTATCGTGGCTTCGCCTTTCGGTGTGTCGAATTTCATGATCCCATGCATGGTTGATGGTACTGCCCTTAGCTTCAAGAGGGCTGTCCTTCCTAGGATGATATTGTGTTCTGCTGAATGTCGAATGACCACAAAGTCTATCAGGGTAGTTTTTTTTCGCTGCTTGTCATGGCTAATGATTGTCAGGGGGAGATGGATTGTGCCCAGCGGCCACAGGCTATGGCCGGTGAATCCCACCAGCCTACCAGTCGTAGGTTGCAAGTTGTCTTTCCAGCGATCCGGGACGAACCGGAAACAATGCTCATAGATGATGTCTGCTGAACTCCCGGTGTCGACATAGACCCTATGGATAGTCACGTCTCTGATAGATGCTTGTATTATCAGCAGGTTGTCACCTTTCCAACCATCCGGCCAGGGATCCTGAACGGAGAACGTGAGCGTGCATGCTGAAGGTTTAACGGTCGCTTGCTCTCCCCGTTGTTCCTCCCTACTTCTTTTGCTGCGTATCATGAATATCTCCCTGGGCTGAACCCCTTCGTGGGGTGGGCCCTTGGCATTCTCAACATCAAACTTGGCGCGCAGACTTCGCGCCACCTCCACCAGATCTCCTTTAAGTTGTTTCTCCTCCATCTCCTTCTTTAGTACCAAACAGTTAACTGTATCATGCGTCTTACTTTTGTGGTATTCACCATACCGACTCTTGGGCGACTTGGTCGGCTGCTGTTTCTCAGACACCGCGTACACTTCTAGGCGGCAACCCTATCTGTCGTCTTTAACAAATGGTCGAAAACGCATCGATGGTCTTCTTGCCTGGCCATAGTGTCTTCCTCCCCCTCGGAAGTCCGTATGACTCGGGTGGTGATTCCTGGTCGTCATGGCATTCAAGTAGGCTTGCTTGGCTGCTTCACCATCCTCCTGCCGTAGATATCGCTCTACCCTTTCTTTCAACTCGGCTCGTGTTAAGGGCTTCTTTCCCATGAGTTTTTGTGACAAAGGGCCTGGCAGGAGTCCCCATGTGAAGGCACCGGCTATAAGGCCTTCGTCATGCCCTGGTATATCCAACGTGGCATTTGTGAATCTTGTAAAGTATTCTCGCACAGTTTCCCCCTCTCTTTGTTTACAGCCTATAATGGAATGAGAGTCCCCCTTGTATTTGCGTAACTGCATGAAGTTGGTGAGGAAATGGTACTTGAGTTGAGCAAAGTTTGAAATGCTACCCGATTGTAACGTTTTGAACCACGTGCCGGCGTTGCCATCGAGTGTCTTTGGGAAGTATGTGCACCAGAACTTCTCGTTAAGCTTTAGCGACGTCATCGTCCATTCATATGTGTCGATGTGACTGTCCGGGACGGTGGTTCCATTATACGTTTTGAGTTTCGGGAGCTTTGTGGTATTTGGTATTTCATAATCCAACAGCTCTTTGATGAACGGAGACGTTACGCTTCGGGAAAAACCATCCTGGCCTGGGATAGTCGATGTCCCCTGCTGGTATTGGGAGTTCATATCATGCGGCGGTGACGTGAGGTAGCCCGGACTTGGTCCATAAAATGGGTATGGCTGGAATGGTAACTGGAGGGGATAACTAGTGGATAAAGGGTGTATGGATGTAGCGGGGTTGATCATTACCAGCTGTTGCAGGCTGTTGTTGGTAGGGATAGTCGGTCCGGTCCATGTACCGGCCATCGGGTTAATGGGTGGTGAGTGGTTCATCATGGTTTGCGCCAATGGTGGTAATAGGGTTGCGGAACTCTGTCCACCCGTCATCTGAAATGGCGATGGTTTTGCAAACGATGGCGAAATGTTGAAAATGTGGCTCGCCGGGGGTGTTGTCGAGTGGATTGCTCGTGCCTGTTGCAGCGGCGATGCGAAGAACGACGGCATCTGAAGCTGTGTAGACGGAAGTAGCTCCACCGGAGTTGTTCCATGCTAAGGAAATGACGGTTATGAAACGTTTCCGACGGCTGTTGTAGAACTTCCTTCGCCCAAAATGGCCCTGTTGGTCGTTGTAGGCGGTGGTGTTTCGTCCAACGTCGTCATGGGACGTATGGGACTAGTTGGTTGTCCCTCGCTACCGTTGGACGCCATTGATGTTTGTTTTCGTGCTTTTTGCTTGTGTTCTTCGTCTCACAAACGGATGATGCCAAATGATGGAACCTTGTCCCTGATAGGACCTTGCTTCTGCTTCACGGATGAACTCTTCTTGGTTGCCTAGTTATCACTGCAAGATCACAGAGAACAAGGGCCGTCAGCCGCTTTCCGGGAGGGGCTCCCGGAAGAACGCTCCGACGGTCAAGTTAGGGGATGACTTAGGGTTTGTGTATGCGTTCTCTAGAAGGGCCAGAGAACTTACCTCGTTGTTCTGAGAATGCATGCTTTTATACCTAACGCTCCTGCCTGGTCCGTACCAGACAGGATCACTTTTGGGGAGACAGGATCAGAGGCGCTGATTGGAGGGTCGTGTGCCCTCAACCGCTAGAGCGCTCTCATTGGGTCCGACGGTAATGCTCTGTCTTGGAGCAAGGAGCGTCACCTGGCGGGCGCGAGTCTTTCGCTTGGGCGTTTCGCTCCCGGGGGCGCCAGCGGGCGCTGAGCCTGCTGGGTTGGGCCTGGCTGGTGTGCCCAGCTCTAGGGCTTGGACGCGGCTCTGCTGTGCTGCCCTAGGCACACCATCACTAACATACAAAAACTATGTTCTTCATAACTACAACCGTAGAAATAATGTGGTTTGTGGAATTATCGTTCAACAAAAAAAAACCATGAAGAAATATAGAGCGTCAGTTTGTTCCGTCTTCTGGTACCAACAATGTTCACATTGATTGGCTACCACATACTTGTACTATTTTAGCATCATCAATGTGTGGACTCCTTCTTGCTGAATCCTATGATCCAGATGAATATGTTTCAAAGATTTTATTTGTTATCAAACCAACGACTACATATGCCAAATGGATACCTTTTCCGACCTCTGAATACACTGCAACAAAGTTTGCTTTGGTAGTTATCAGTTCGAACCCGTTACATTTCAAGGTCATTCGATTGTCATACACAAAGCCATCGTAAGAGTTTATATGTAGTACATTTTATGTCATTAATTTACTTTATTATTTACTTATATGTTATTTTATTTGTAGTGATATGCCGAAGGAAAAAGTGGACTGCGATTACTACAACATAGAATTGTTTTCATCTACTACATGGCAATGGAGGGAGTTTCAAAATATTCAGTTACCATCATCTGTTTATCTTGTTTCTGATTAGGCAGTTACAAGTGGCGGTGTCGTATACTTCTTATTATCTAATGATACCATATTGCGATTTGATATTTATTCAGAAGAACATATACTCATATTTGCACCTTTTACTATTAATGACTTCAAACCGTATGCATCGAGATTGATCAAGTTTCACAGAAAAATGGGATATTTCTCTGTAAGTGGAGATCATTTGTGGGCTATTTGGGTTTGCATTCAAAATTGGTGGGTTAAAGTAGATGTTAGTAACTACAATGAAGGTGCACATGAATGGTGGGATTATAGAAACAGTACCTTATATTTCTTTAAAGGAAATACGATTGAGTATGTGGTTCCGATACATCCTTCTCAACAAGTTTTTTCATTCCGTTCTGATTTTGATAAAGTGATTATGCCAAGTAGATATTTGTGATTATATACATTTTAATTTGCACTCGAACATAGTTGTTTTTTGTAATGAACTATTTAAATATTTTATATTACTCTACGATTTATTAGTTTTTTTTTATTTATTCTTTTAATTGTTATGAGGTTAAAATAGTTATTGTAATGTATGATGATGAATTTAAAATAGCTATGGTAATGTACTTTTAATTGTCATGCTTCCTATGATGTAATATATGTTTACAATTCTATGTTTTTTTTATACGCTTCCCGCGTTTAACGCGGGTTATAATCTAGTTATTACATCATATGTAACACCTATAATCAGAAAGACCAAGAAAGGAAAGGAAAACCCTAAGTTAAAGGGCCAACTCGTCGAGTCCAAGGAGGAACTCGGCGAGTCCGAGCGGGATCCGGGTCGAGGAGTAAGTGACCGACTCGGTGAGTCGGAGAATAGA
This sequence comes from Lactuca serriola, assembly GCF_051521515.1. Classification (NCBI taxonomy): domain Eukaryota; kingdom Viridiplantae; phylum Streptophyta; class Magnoliopsida; order Asterales; family Asteraceae; genus Lactuca; species Lactuca serriola. The sequence goes on from NC_136409.1 coordinate 217,591,685, forward strand.
CTCGGCGAGTCCGGTCTAAAGAGGGAAACCTTAAATTTGGGACTTTGTGCACTATTTAAGCACCTCATTCTCTTCCTTAGGGTTCCTTTACAGCTCCCCTCTTCTAGAACATCGAACCCTAGCCACCATATTCGTTTTTGAGCAAAGATCTAGCCTTCGTGTTGTGATTTGAAGCTTGGAAGAGAAGGAAGTTCATAGTGGTGCAAGAGGAAGCCTTGGATCCAGAGTTAGTGTGACTTTTTCAGAGCATTTGAAGGTAAGAAGTCATTACCTTCACTCCTTTGCTCATATTTTCCTTTTTGTCATGAGATTTGGGGCTTTTATGCCATGTCCTAGAGCCAATTGGAGTTAGAAGTCCAGATCTGAAGTTGCTACTTCAGATCTAAGTGTATTCTGGCCTAGAGAGTCATAAAGTATCAGTCGTGGTGGTGTAGGTGAAGCATGGTTGTCTTAAACCCGAGTATGGAGTGTTTTGGGCCTAGATCTCCTTAGCTACACGTAAAGTTTGCAACTTTACATGAGGAATAGTCCTTGGAAGAGTGGATCTACAGTTTGGAGTCCCTGCATGACTCAAAAAGCCTCTGAATGCATGAAGGACTGAATAGACTCGACACGTCCTTCGAGTGGACTCGGCGAGTAGTATGAAGATTAGGAGGAACTCGATGAGTTGGATGAACAACTCGGCGAGTCTGTTGAAGTTTGCCTTGGACTCGACGAGTCAGGTCGCGAAACCCTGAACCCTTCGAGTTAAGACTCGAATCAGTGAGTCGAGTGGAGACTCAGTGAGTTGGACAGGACAGGACTTGAAAATCGGTGGACTCGGCGAGTCATGGGTTGACTCGGCGAGTCGAGTCACGAATGGAAGGACTCTGAGCATATGAACTCGGCGAGTCAGTAGACAGACTCGGCGAGTAGGGTTGACCTGGAAGGTTGACTTTGACTAGGACTTTGACTTTGACCAGAGTTGACTTAGTTGACCTTCGGAGGACAGTTAAACTAAGTGTTATATTGGTATTGATAGCTCGGGGAGCTAGTGGAGCCACAATTCAGAAGAGTTGTCGGGCAGCAGCAGAGGGGTTTCAGTAAGTTCAGCAAGTGCAGGTGAGTTTCCCTTTGTGTGAATGGGTCTAACGCCACAATGCCGGCCCATGTAGTTATGAGTAGAAGACTTGGGGGTTAGCCCTAGGCACAGTATGCTAGTATGATATTCAGGACGAGGTCCAATGATAGCGGGCGGGTGCCCAAGGAATGGTTTATATGATAGTTTATACTTGTTGTCTGTGTGATACATGTATGTGCCTGGTAGGGAGGTGAGTGTGGGCGAGGTCCCGTATCTCACTAGTAGCAGAGTGTGGATGGTGTTCCACATCTCATTAGCAACAGATCAGGGGCGAGGCCCAAGTTAGGGAAAGAATGAGTGTGGGTTGGGCCCGTATCTCACTATCAGTAGGAGCATGGGCGGGGTTCCATGACTCATCAGTAGCAGGACAAGGGCGAGGACCAAGATAGGCAAGGGCTCAGAACATGATTTATTAGTACATGTTAGCTTATGTGTTGTGATATGCTTATGTGTTAGTATATGCTAGCGGGCGAGGCCCAGTGACAGGTGAGACCTAAGTGAAACAGATCTGTATCCGAGCGAGGCTCGAAGCCAGGCGGGGCCTGGAGCGGCGGGGCCGTTGTAGCGGGTGAGGCCCGAGATAGGGGGCGAGGCCCATAATAGCAGGCGTGGCCCAGTATGTGTAGTATGTGGTTATGCATGGTATGTGGTAGGTTGGGAACTCACTAAGCTTCGTGCTTACAGTTTTCAGTTTTGGTTTCAGGTACTTCCGGTAGTGGAAGGAAGAGCTCGGGGTGATCGCATGGCACACACCATAGATTAGACAGCCAGGGAATGTTTTACTCTGATAATGAAAATACGTTTTGGAATTAATACTCTAATTATGTTATGGATTGATAATTATGTTTTAAGTAATGTTTTTTAAAAGAAATTTTTAGTCTTGAATTTTGGGACGTTACATCATACTAATAAAATCTACCTAATTATAGCATTGTAGTATTGTACTTTCCTTTTTTCTTATTAGGACATTATACATTGGAAAAGCTACAATGACGTGCTATAAATAAATGGAAGTAGTATGCTATAACACCCAAATCAATGAAACTACATTGCTATTTCTTGCATTTGACCCAACATAAAATAAGATGAACACACAAGATGGTGCAAATCATCAAAGGATACAACAAAGTACCATTGAAACAGACCCTGAAAGCAATGAAGACCCAATCCCATCAATCGACTCTTCCTTATTAAGCTCCTCATTTTTAACTACAACCTCCTCTACATTTTGCAACAATATCTCAGCTCTTTGGTTTCCATGCCCCAATGAAGAATCTAAATGTAATCACATATGTTGAAGCCAGTTTGTTATCACCATGACTTGATTCAGTTGATTTAGTTGAATAATTGAGTTCAAGAACAAAAGAACCTACATTAAATTAAAAAGTGAAGCAGTGAGGACAACATTTATGAATTTTTTGTTTCACATGAGCTGTTCGAGTTTCATATTTTTAAGGGTTAAAAGAAAGTACATTGCTATTTTTTGAAAGAAAAATAGATTAGTGTATTATATTAAAAGACTAATATGAAAAGATTGTGTTTACTTGAGCTAGGAACTTGGAGAATGAGAAAGGAGTAGCAGTTGAGCTCCAAACTTAGAGAATGAAACAACGGATTTGTGTCTATTAAAACCATTTGCAAGCTTGCATCATCTTTGATTTAAGTATGGATTAGATTATTGATGAATGACTATATAATGAAATTGAGTTAGAATATAAAAATGATTATAGACATATACATTTACCTGACTAATGCTTACATAATTTGTGATTACAGTTCTATATTGAAGGGGTGTTTTGTTTGGGAGGATTACTGGATGGATTTCCTGGTTGATCAAACTGAAAATTATTATCGAGATTTACAAGGTTAGTCCATCAAAATTTTCAAAACTTTGTTCTCAAATTTGTTTGATGCATTATGTGTGCATCTTAGCTCATTAAATTGTTGTAGGTTAGTCTTCTCAGCACATTACATGCTCATATAGACTTTCCTTTTACCCTGATTTTATGAATGAAACAATTGAATAATCTCCCAACTACTTAGTCATATAGTAAAATAAAACGTTATTTTTGTAACTGTTCTTGAATGAAGGCTAAAAGCCTAAAACTATAATGAGTTGATTTAGTTAATCAAATACATCAACAAAATGATATACATGTTTCACTCCAAGTCACTCCCATAGCCAACGTCTGGGTGCACAAAATCTATGACCAAAACAAAAATATATCTTAAAAAAATGCCAGCTCCATCCATAGTTAGAGTCGCCATCTTAGAACTATTGTCAAGAGCATATGCCACAGTACTGAGTTTCAAACTTGATGACATTACATCGTTTTTCACTATATTTAGGAACTTGCAATTCTTTTTTCTAAGCAGAATCTAATCATGGGAAGAGAGTGGTACATATTCATTGAGGAGTTTTATCAAACATGTAGAATGCGATATATAACTAGGATTTTCACACAAGAAGAATACTTTCTTTGACTGTACGTCGTTAACTTTGGAGAGGAAACTCAAAGTGGTTTGAAGACGACATTGTTGCGGCTTGATGCACCTCACGTAGTCCGTACTCAAATCAAACAAAGGAGTATTCAAGGGTAATCACACTCTGATATTTATCACCACCAATTTTTATAGCATGACTTTCTACCATTTTCGTTTTTTATTACAATATTATAATATTTGTGCATTTAAGCAAAGGTTGGCAGTAAGTGGGTTTGGGTTGGGTTTATATTGTTGAGTTTAGGAACTTACCTCCATAAAAGTATCAAGAATGAACATCCTGTGAAATTAGGAGCTTGCATCAACTTGGACTACTAACTCCTTCACGGATAAACATCTAGCATGTTGGAATGACGCCTCCAAATTGGTTTCTTGAGATGTCAAATCTTCAACACCCTGTTCCCGAGTTTAACGGAAAGGAAATGGGTGAAAATTAAAAGAAAATAAAAAATTGGTTTTCCTAAATTTCATTAAAGGAAATAAGTGGAAGGAAGTGGAGGGGAAATGAAAGAATCACTTTCTCTCCTATCTTTCCTTCCGACCTGGAAGGATTTGGAAGGAAAGAAGAAAATTATTAATTTTTCTTCCACTTCTTTTCAATTCGAGAACACAAAAGAAAATTTTGTTTTCCTTTCCTTTATTTTCTCTCGTTAAGTTGAACTCGGGAAAAATTAAGAAAATTATTAATTTTTCTTCTTTTCTCTCATTACTTTCTTTTCTCTTCTTTTCTTTTCTTTTGATAAACTCGGGAACGGGATGCATTCTTTTCTTTTCTTTTGATAAACTCGGAAACGCGGTGCAAGGGAAATAGGAACTAGGAAGGGTTTTTGACACAAATTTAAACCTCACGTTGTTAAAAGAAATATAAATAAATAAATAAATAAATAAATACAGTTTTATCGTAAGTCCGTTTTTATATTTATTATTGTCTGACCTTTATAAATGGTTTTTTTTATTTTTATTTTTATTTATTTTATTTTATAAGTGATGACAGATTTTTGCTTTTTTTTTTTATTTTTTTTATTTTTTATTAACATACAGCCAAGTAGCCCACACATTAGTGACCCATAATCAATTATCTTTTTCGTCAGACAGACAGATCGACACAACAGCCCCACCCATTTTTCAGCCATGTTTTAATTTTTTTTATTTCCGTTATCGCTCTTATTTATCAAGGATTCGGTCCTTCCTCTTCCACCTTAACAACCAAATGAAGGGGCTTTTTAGAAGCCAAAAAAAATCAGGAAAACTTGATTTTTTGTGACTTTTCCAAAAAAACTTTTACCTGAAAAACTAAGCCAAACACCCTTAGTATCATCATTTGTTCAAATCAATGCTTACAAGGAAAATTCTAACTATTTATATGAACCAAAATCTGATTTATCACTTGATGAGGTTTTCACAGTGGTGGTCCAATGGCAACGTGATGCACTCTATGTTACTGCGGTTCGATTTCTAGCAGGGGCACCAAGTTCTACTTGTGGTGTTGGAATTTAATCGAGCCGTATTGTGATCAATTTCTCCGCTTATATGATGTCCCCCAAGCCGAAGGGGAAAAGGCATATATTCATCTAGCGTTCAGACGTGGTTAATACTCGGCCTGAGGTTGATGCAAATGGGCTTTCTGAAGGAAACGCATCTATTTACCAATAAGGTATGTTATATTTCTTTTAGTACCGATGTAGTTTTGTGCTTTGAAAACGTACAAGGACATAAAAAGCATACGTAATTGGTAATAATTTGGTAGTCCAATCCAATTTCTGTCAAGGAAATTCCTCGTTTATGGAAATTTGTAATGTTTACGTCTTCGATTTTGAAGTTGCTGTGTTTAGTATAACCGATTCTGGAATGCTTAGATTAGATTGTCAACAGTATCATTTTGTTGGATTACTCATCGTCGTAGAAACTTTAATTAGCAAGAACCTGAGGATTTTCCATAATTAGATATCATATTTTGACTTTCTGCAGTCAAAATTTGAAACCTCCAACCTTTGAATTTGATATGTAGTTATTTTAATTCCTATTAGAATCAATGAAGACAGTAGCTTGTAGTATTTTAAGGACACCATGTTAGCCATCTTTGTTTTAGCTACTACATTACCATTATTCATGTCATTTTGTATCATGCCATTTTTGTTGTTAACTTCAACTTTTGGTCTGGATTCTTGTAATCATGGTCTATTCTTTGTTAAGAGTACCAGCATTTTTTTTGTCAGTGATCTTTTGTTCTAAAGAAACATAGAGCTTGTGGTGGTTATGATCTCCAAACCATAATTAAACTGTATTCTACGTGAATAGAAACCTGCTCACTCTTAAGAAGAAAGTTAAACATTACTTCAATAATTTGAGGAAAATGATCAAATATTGGTTTGTGCTTTTATTCAGTTGAACGCCAGAGTTCTGCAATCAGGAAAATTGGTGATGTGGAGATTGAAAGGTTACTCACTGTTTTGCCCTTGCTGAAATCTAATATAAGCACCGAAGACTCTATTATTTCAATATTTTGAAGGAAATCTTCCACACCTAATGGTGTCAAAACCAAGAAAGATGGACCAATTGAAGTTAAATTGAAAGATAAAGTTGATAATTTGTCCATGAACACAGGTGATGGAGGAAACATGATCCCTTCATTTTTACAACATATGCCCATGGCTTATCCTGACTGCTCTACTGCAATGCCATCTGTTGGTGGCTTTTGAGTTTCCAAGTAAAAATGGTAAGCTGTTATGCAATAAGGGTTTCAGTTTTCATTTTGCATTATGATTTATTTACACACAGTTGGATCGATCCCTGCTTTTATGGATCGATCCCTGCTTTTATATAACTTGGTTGCAGGAAAAACAAGCTTCATTGGCACTGATAATCTTCAAATCAAGGATTTTGTAGGTTATGCATTCTTATCCTCAAAAGGCCACCATATTTTCAAAGTAATACCTTCATTCCATTTATTTCACATTTTATTATACAAGATTCATCACATACTCAGATACATCCATATTTAACAATTAACACCCAAAATATCTACTAACAAGACACCTCAACTATTTTGAAGTGTATCCAGAATATGCTGCAACTCATGGACAACATTTACGATATTCAACCGTTGCGCTGGGGAATCCACAGAGCATGATACTCCAAGTTTGACAGTTGAAGCCATGCATTCCTCTATTTTCTTTACATCTGCTATCATAGGAATAGCATCCTCTTGATGTAAATTCAGAAGGTCATCATCAATAACATCGATTACATGGTCTGGCAAGGCCATGTCTGCAAATCTATGAAGGCTAAGGCCTTCAATAAAGATGTTGTCTGTTGGCCTCTTCCCTGTCATCACCTCCAACAATAATATTCCGAAACTGTAGACATCTCCACTACTTGTCATCTTGCTCCCAACACCATACTCTGCAACTTATAAGCAATTATTTTAAAAAAGGTAACACTATAAATAAGTATAAGAATCTGGGAATACATACATGAACTTTACCTGGAGGTGCATATCCAATTGTTCCTCTAATGCCACTTGTACTGTTTTTGTTTGAATTTGTTCCAAGAAATCGAGCTAAACCAAAGTCTCCAACATGGGCCACCATATCATCATCCAACAGAATGTTGCTTGGCTTCAGGTCACAGTGAATGATGGCTGGTAGACAGTGATTGTGAAGATAATCAAGGGCAGATGCAACATTGATGAGAATATTTATTCTTTGAAGAAGGTTCAGTTTAGTTGTAGTTACATTTGAATGCAACCAGTCATGTAAACTCCCATTGGGCATGAACTCATATACCAAAGCTTTGAAATCATTGCCTTGAAAGTCAAGACTTGAACATGAAGTTATTATCTTCAACAGATTCCGGTGTCGAATACTCCGCCACACTTCACACTCCGCTGTAAAGCTTCTGTGAGCACCTCGGTTTTGAAGATGTATAACTTTGACAACACATCTATCATCATGATCATCAAGGATTCCTTTGTAAACAGAGCTGAACCCACCTTCGCCAATCAAATTGGCTTGGGAGAAGCCATTGGTAGCCTTTACAAGTTGAGCATATGATACTTTCATGAACTGTTCGTTCCTTGACAATTGAGATGGTTGACTCTTCTTTTTCTTACACCAAACATATGCAAAACTTAAAATGCTGAAAAGGGTGGATGCAATAAGAATGAAAATTATGAACAAAGGAAACTTTTTCTTATGTTTATCATGTGTCCCCTTGCATTTGGGCAACCCAAGTTCAGGCAAGCCACCACAAAGCCTGCTATTCCCCAAAACAGTGAATGCACTTGCATTGGCAAACACTCCTAGCACCGGGTACTTCACCCTCCAAATCATTAAAGGATAGGTTTACATATTCTAGTAAGACCAGCCGTTCCAAGAATCCAGGAATTTGGCCTGATAAATTATTATGAGAGAGATCCAATGTTATAACTCCTCTCATGAAACTTAATGACTGTGGAACCATTCCTTGAAATAAGTTGGCTCTGAGGGATAGAAATGAAAGGCTAGTGCAACCAGCAAGGCTACTAGGAATGTTACCTGATAAGTTATTCTGAGATAAATCCAAAGAAGTCAACATCTTGAGGTCGCCAACCTCCGCGGGAAGTGACCCAAACAAGTTGTTTTGAGAAAGGTTTAACATAATGCTCAGAGATGAAAGTTGAACAAGTTGTTTAGGTATTCTCCCGCTGAGTTGATTGTCATCAAGGTGCAACTCCAATAGATTATGGCAATTTCCCATACTTGATGGAATATATTCCAATCTGTTGGATTGTAACCAAAGTTTAGTTAACAATGATAAGTTCCCGATGTCATCTGGAATTGGCCCTGAAAATTGGTTCTTAGATAGATAAGCAACTTGCAGGTTTTGAAGCTTACCAATAGTGGAGGGGATTTTTCCTGTGAATTGGTTATCTCGTAAAGATAAAAGGGTCAAGCCAACTAGATTACCTATACCGGAAGGAAGGTTTCCATAGAAATGATTTTCTCCTAAAAGTAGGAGAGAGAGTTGATCGGAAAGATTACCAATTGATGTGGGCAACACTCCTTGAAACTGGCAATCATCAAGATACAACAACGTTAATCTGCTGCAGTTTTTCAAAGAATCAAAAAACTTCATATCATCAGCTTCTCCGAATCCAAAGGTGTTTTCAGCTAAGAATAAATAATTGATGTGTTTTAGTTTTGCAAAATCGATTGTCAACTTCCCACTAAAACTGTTGAAGTTCACTTCAAGAATTCGAAATTTGGAACAGTTAGATAGCGAGGGTGGAAGAGGTCCGGTCAGTTGGTTTTGCCGTAATTGAAGGCGCTCAAGATTCGGAAGCATTTCACCTATGGCTGGAGGAAGACTACCGGTAAGCTGATTCTCAGCCAAGGTAAAATTAGTGAGGAGTGAGAGGTTAAAAATGGAATGAGGGATGGTTCCAGATAAGTTACAGTCACCAAGGTAAAAACTTGTTAAGCTTTTCCAACGGCCTAAGGTGTCTGGAATGCTACCACCCAACGGATTGCCAGAAGCAGTGAACTCTTCCATTGATGTTATATTCCCCAAGTCAGGCGGGATTCCACCTGTTAAATTATTAGCATCGATTTGAATATGAGCAAGTTTTGTCAGGAAACTGATCTCTTTGGGTATGCTTCCAACTAGCTTGTTTTGATAAAGGCCAAGCCTTTCAATGTGAGAACAACCAGACAAGTTGGTTGGAATGGCCCCGCTGAATTTGTTAGATCCAAGATAGAGGAAACGTAGACTGGAAAGACGACCCAATTCATTGGGGATCCTTCCTTGAAAGTTATTGTTTGAGAGAGAAAAGTGACGAAGGAAGCTGAGGTTCCCTACATGAGGAGACAACGGCCCTTTAGCCCTTGTGATATCAGTTCTAGAGCAGTGACTCTTTTATTCTGCTTCCCACATGAAACACCACTCCAATTGCAGAAATGAAAGGAAGTGTTCCATGAGCTTAGAGCATCATATGGATCATGGGTGATCATCGACTTGAACTGCAACAACGCCTGATAATCGGTCTCATTACCGCCAACAAAAGCAGAAATGGTGGTGGTTATCAGACAAATAACAAGAGTAGAAGAAACGAGGAAAGCAATACGAGAATTCATTTTTGGAATTCAACTTAATTGGTAGTACAAAGATAACTGATGATGCCTTAAAATTTATACTGAGTTTGTTAATGTTAACGTACGTGACAGGCAAACGCTGAGAAGCCATCCACAAATTTCTTATCACCTTGACCAAGACAAACTGAGAGTAACTTGCTTATAGCAATAATTCGTTTGTTCCAGCCATCGTTTTTTGTTTTTGTTTTCTATTGCTTGGAAGATGAGAAACACTCTAAGAGCTATTATATAACAAACCAATCAATAAAAATATAACTAATGAAATTATTATCAACTTGTAAAAATTATTATGGATTATTGTTGAGTCGACAAAGACTACGTACAAAAGCTTCAAACCCAAAAACAAAGATATGAAATAATTTTTACGCCCAATTACAAAACGCTTTCACCTGACTGAAAAAAATAAAAATAAAAATAAAAATAAAAATAAAAATAAAAAGTAATTCTCCTACCAAAATGCAACTAAATTTTGGTATAATACAAGTTATCATTTTATCTGGCCGAATAAGATCAAATCAAACAAATCACATTTCATTTTAAATGTTTTAGATATACAAAAGTTTTACTTCATCATATTTTTAATTTGTCACATATAACTGTTAATATATTTAAACATAAAAGGTAAAATTGAACTTATACAAAACATATCATCGAGATCTTTAAAATAAATAAATAACTGATATGATGTTTATTTATTTTTAATTGTTATTAATTAGTTTTTTATGCTTAATTAACTAATTTCATAAAATACTTACAAGGCAAATATTTAAATAAAAGGTACAAAAGGAAAATTTTAATTAAACCAAAAAATCATAGCAAGATGATAATATAGAATACTAGGTTACAACCTGTGGGAACCACGAATAATCAATTTCAATTTTAGAGAAGATCGCTTGCTGATTTATCATTGATTACATTGACTCAATAAAATCTCAAATAATTGCGGGTTTAGGATATGCAGATTTCTAGAAATAATTCATGAACATAAGGGATTGAGTATTATTATGGAATTGAAATTAAATACATAATAATGTTGATTGCTTATTTGCAGGGATTGATTCAAACTTAACATATTTAAAGATTACAATTGCCGGAAATTGATAGAATTTATGGAAATTAATATGGATACCGAATTTAAGTTAAATGAGGGCGAAATAGTCAATTAACTTTGTAGAAATATTAGAGTTGGAAGTGTCAAGTGTCAAAGAGAGACTCTTTTATTAGAGAGTAGATTACAACTATGTTTGTTGTAGCTACAACTATATGTCTTACATATTATTAATTTATATTGTATATAATTTTATAAGTAAATTTTGATAATTAAATAAATTTGTCTTTAATTTTATAAATTAAATTCTCCAAATAATCTTTTTGTAAATATAAATTAATTATAATCGATGCATATATTGAACTAATAAACCAAAATTTGATGTAAATATATTTTTAGAATATGCTTTTATAAATAAAATTCGGTACGGAACACATATTTTGGTGTTTCTACTAATTATTTTTCATTGCTAATGTTGTTAAATTGTAGTTGCTAATATGATGTCAATGTTATTGTTCCGTAACCACTAAGGATGAGATTTAAAACCGGAAAAACGGACCGAAACCAGAATCGGACCGGAAATGTAACCGTTAGAATTAGAATATATAGAACCGGTTTCAGTTCTGGGTTTAAAGAATGACTTTATATGGGTTCCGGGTAATCCGGGTTTGGGCCCATCGGGTCCAGGTAAACTGGGTTTAAGAACCGGAACAAGGAACCGGAACCACTTTTAGGGGTCGAAATTGGTTTCTATGAAAAGTTTAAAACATGCATATCTCATTCATTTGAAGTCGGATTGACATGTGGTTTTCTCCAATATATAATTTAGAGTTTTTACATGATTTTAGACAATAAATTTACTATTTTTAGTTTTATATTCAATGACTTAGAGTCACCCAAAGTCGAGAAGTTTTTAGCTTTTAGCTTTTTTATACTCTGTGAAAATTTTAAGACATTCATATCTAATTCATTTGAAGTCACATTGAAAAGCGTTTTTTTCCAACTTGTAGTTTAGAGTTTGTATATGAGTTTAAACTATAACTTTGTCAATTTTTTGTTTAATATTCAATGAGTTACAGTCCACCAAAATCGGGATATCAAAGCTTAAAATTTTCAACTTTTCAGCTATTTGTTTTTGTACTTTGTATTTTGTGAAAATGTTAAAATATATATATATATCTCATTCGTTTAAAATCTGATTGACATGCAGTTTTTTTCAGAGTGTAGTTTAGTGTTTGTATATGATTTTAGACTATAATTTTGTCAATTTTGGGTTCAGATTCAATGAACAGTCCCCCAAAATCGGGATATCAATATGAAAAATTTCAAAGTTCAACCCACTAAGTAGGAAGTAATTACCAAAAAATTCCATTTTTTCTAGTGTAACACTCGGTTTTGTTTTGGATTTGCTTCGTTGCCTGGGGATGCGGTCCAGTCATTAGTTGTCATGAGGCTTAGGGCTTCGGGAAAGGAAGTTTTTGGCCCATTTCGAATGTGGGTGTCATGGTATGAGTGATCTAAGTATTTGACTGTGTCTTCGGAAGCCAAGGGTATAATTGTAATTTGATATCTCAATCTTTTTTTTTAGATTTTTGGTTTTGCTTGGGAGGATTTAAGGCTTGGGTGTGTTATTTGGAGCGTAGGGCTTCTAAGCTACCTTTTTGTGGATATAAGGTTTGTTAGAAAGGGACCTAGAATGAGGAAGTTATGGTATTTTGAAGTTATTGGCAGTTTTGGTCCCTAATGGAAATTATTGGCAAGGCAGCCCCATGCATGCAAGGATGCATCCGTGTGTTTGGTTGGGTGTGCCCAACGTAAGGTTGGATTAGTGATGTGCATATGATCAAGATGTACGCCCAACGTACAGACATTACGCCCAACGTAATGTGCTGAGTCCCAAAACCCTAATTTTTACGGTTGGCTCACTATTTAAACACCTTAAGTTCCAGATGTAAGCAACCCTTTCATCCTCCATGGTCTTAAACCCTAATTTCGAGTTGTAGCTTCATCCTAGAGTGTTGTGAGCTTTCTTATGTGCATCCTTGGTGGGTTTTAGTGTGTATTCAAAGCGTGGAAGCTTTGTGCAAGGTGATGAATCAAGGAAAGGCTTGTGTATCTGGACTCTTTGCTACATTTTCAGCTCTTAGAAGGTAAAAAGTTCTTAGCTTGATCATTATAAGTTGAGATCTATGATTATGTGGGTTTTTGGTCCCATTTTGACCTCATGGGTAAGATCTTGTGGTTGGACACCACTCCAGGAGCTTTGAGTTGCTACTCTAAGCATTTCTGAGGTTTTAACTTTTAAGTCCATAAAGTTGCCATCTTTATGGTTAGAAACGATTCATGCATGTTCTAGACGGATTAAGATGGGTATTATTGGGTTAAGATGGTCATTGGGTCTCTTTTAGTCATGAAAATGCATAAAGGTGCCCACTTTATGCATTAAGAGTTTTATTTTGAGTTTTCCTGAAGTTTAGATGCAAAGTTCTTAATTGGTTAAGTCACAAAAGGAGTTTGGAGGATCTAAGGGTACGCCCCGCGTACTGATCTGAGGCCCCCGATCTTTATCTTCGAGTACGTTGAGCATACCTAAGGAGGTACGCCCCGCGTATGAGCATCAGTGCGCTTATGGGTTTGTTTCATGCTTGCGCTTTGAGCTTGGGTTTGGGTGTTGTATGTTGGGCTTTTGATCAGTGGAATCTTAGAGTCTTGGGCTTTTGTTTGGACATGTCTAGTTGGGCCAAGATTTGTATTGGGCCTTGGTGGCCCCAATGGTTTTGGACCAGGAATTGTTGGGCTTTTAGGTAAGGCCCATATGGGGTTGGGCCCAATTTGGAAAATTAGGCCATTAATGGGCTTTTATGGAAAATTAGGCCATTTTTGTTTTAGCTACTACATTACCATTATTCATGTCATTTTGTATCATGTCATTTTGTATCATGCCATTTTCGTTGTTAACTACAACTTTTGGTCTGGATTGTTGTAATCATGGTCTATTCTTTGTTAAGAGTACCAGCATTTTTTTTGTCAGTGATCTTTTGTTCTAAAGAAACATAGAGCTTGTGGTGGTTATGATCTCCAAACCATAATTAAACTGTATTCTACATGAATAGAAACTTGCTTCTTGTAGACATGTAGTTTAAGGTCTATACAAGTCGTGGACCTTGGTATACCACTCTTAAGAAGAAAGTTGAACATTACTTCAATTATTTGAGGAAAGTAATCAAATATTAGTTTGTGCTTTTATTCAGTTGAACGCCAGAGTTCTGCAATCAGGAAAATTGGTGATGTGGAGATTGAAAGGTTACTTACAGCTTTGCCCTTGCTAAAATCTAATATTAGCATGGAAGACTCTATTACTTCAAAAACCAATTGAAAGATAAAGATGATAATTTGTCCATGAACACAGGTGATGGAGGAAACATGATCCCTTCATTTTTACAACATATGTCCATGGCTTATCCTGACTGCTCTACTGCAATGCCATTTGTTGGTGGCTTTTGAGTTTCCAAGTAAAAATGGTAAGCTGTTATGCAATAAGGGTTTCAGTTTTCATTTTGCATTATGATTTATTTTACACACAGTTGGATCGATCCCTACTTGTATATAACTTGGTTGCAGGAAAAACAAGCTTCATTGGCACTGATAATCTTCAAATCAAGGATTTTGTAGGTTATGCATTCTTATCCTCAAAAGACCACCATATTTTCAAAGTAATACCTTCATTCCATTTATTTCACATTTTATTATACAAGATTCATCACATACTCAGATACATCCATATTTAACAATTAACACCCAAAATATCTACTAACAAGACACCTCAACTATTTTGAAGTGTATCCAGAATATGCTGCAACTCATGGACAACATTTACGATATTCAACCGTTGCGCTGGGGAATCCACAGAGCATGATACTCCAAGTTTGACAGTTGAAGCCATGCATTCCTCTATTTTCTTTACATCTGCTATCATAGGAATAGCATCCTCTTGATGTAAATTCAGAAGGTCATCATCAATAACATCGATTACATGGTCTGGCAAGGCCATGTCTGCAAATCTATGAAGGCTAAGGCCTTCAATAAAGATGTTGTCTGTTGGCCTCTTCCCTGTCATCAGCTCCAACAATAGTATTCCAAAACTGTAGACATCCCCACTACTTGTTATCTCACTCCCAGCACCATACTCTGCAACTTATAAGTAATGACATAAAAAAAAGAGGTAACAGTATAAATAAATATAAGAATCTGAGAATACATACATGAACTTTACCTGGTGGTGCATATCCAATTGTTCCTCTAATGCCACTTGTACTGTTTTTGTTTGAATTTGTTCCAAGAAATCGAGCTAAACCAAAGTCTCCAACATGGGCCACCATATCATCATCCAACAGAATGTTGCTTGGCTTCAGGTCACAGTGAATGATGGCTGGTAGACAGTGATTGTGAAGATAATCAAGGGCAGATGCAACATCGATGAGAATATTTATTCTTTGAAGAAGGTTCAGTTTAGTTGTAGTTACATTTGAATGCAACCAGTCATGTAAACTCCCATTGGGCATGAACTCGTATACCAAAGCTTTGAAATCATTGCCTTGAAAGTCAACACTTGAACATGAAGTTATAATCTTCAATAGATTGCGGTGCCGGATACTTTGCCATGCTTGACACTCTGCTATGAAGCTTTTATGAGCACCTCGGTTTTGAAGATGTAGAACTTTGATTGCAACAAATCTATCATCATGATCATCAAGGATTCCTTTGTAAACAGAGCTGAAACCCCCCTCGCCAATCAAATTAGCTTGGGAGAAGCCATTGGTAGCCTTTAGAAGTTGACCATATGATACTTTTATGAACCGTCCCTCCCTCGATGATTGAGATGGTTGACTCTTCTTTTTCTTACCCCAAACATATGCAAAACATAATATTGTGAAAAGTGTGGATGCAATTAGGATGAATATGGCGAACAAAGGAAACCTTCTTTTATGTTTTCCTGTCCCCTTGCATTTGGGCAA
>NC_136409.1:219652500-219840000 GCF_051521515.1 Lactuca serriola
TGAGAATCAAATCAGCGGAGAGTTACCAAGCGATATAGGATTGATGCTACCGGATCTTGAAAATTTTCAAATCTGGGGAAACAAGTTTACAGGAAGCATTCCTGTTTCGTTTTCTAATTGTTCAAATTTGGAAGATATCAACTTGGCAGAAAATGGTTTCACTGGGAAAGTTGGTGTGAGTTTTAGAGGAATACCAAATCTTCGTTTTCTTGGGTTGTTTTCCAACAGTTTAGGGAGTTGGGAAGGTGATGAGATGAAGTTCATTGATTCCATGATCAACTGTAGCAAATTAGAACGATTGCTTGTTCATGAAAACCAGCTCAGAGGAGTGCTTCCTGATTCTGTAGGCAATCTCTCATCTCAACTTAAATCTCTATCTTTTGGTCGGAACTTGATCTATGGGAGCTTGCCAGCTGGAATAGGGAATCTTGTGAAATTAGAGTCGTTGGACATGCAAATTAATCAGTTGACAGGCGTAATTCCTAGTGAAATTAGTAATCTTGAAAATTTAAAACTATTATACCTACATGATAACAACTTCATTGGTAAATTTCCAGATTTTATAGGAAATCTTTCATTGTTATATGAATTGAGTTTGTCGATTAATAGATTAGAAGGGAAAATACCTCAAAATCTTGGAAACTGTAGGAGTTTAGCGTGGTTGGATCTCTCTGGAAACAATCTTACTGGCCCAATACCAGTTGAGGTTTTTCAACTATCATCCCTGTCGAAAGCCCTAAATCTTGCTCAAAATCATTTAGTTGGGTCGCTTCCCCAAGAGATTGGAAGCCTCAAAAGCTTAACCAAACTTGATCTATCACAAAATGATTTGATTGGATCGCTCCCAGATGCAATTGGAAGCTGCACCAGCCTGGAATACCTTGATCTGAAAGCCAATTCCTTTCAAGGTCCAATCCCTACCAGTATGAAAGATTTGAGAGGTATCAAGACTCTTGATCTTTCTAGCAACAACTTCTCAGGACAGATTCCGAGATTTTTGGAGCAACTAAACTTGTCTTCATTGAATTTGTCGTTTAATAATCTTGATGGGGAAGTACCCATCACAGGAATCTTCAAGAATGCAAGTGCAATCGCCATTGATGGAAACGATAGCTTATGTGGAGGCATTCCAGAACTTGGGCTACCAAAGTGTGACATAAAAGAAACATCAAAGAAAGGTTTGACGAAATCACGTGTTATTCTAATCGTCGTCCCGGTTTGCTCCTTTCTAGTTGTGGCGATGGCGTTGTTTTTATTGTTTCGTTGGCAAAGAAGGAAAAGGCAACCAGAACCAACAGGAGTGTCAATCGTGCAACCATTTTCTAGGGTTTCTTATGGAAGCATACTCAAAGCTACCGATGAATTCTCCGAACAAAACCTGATTGGGACGGGGAGTTTCAGTGCTGTTTATAAGGGCTTCCTTGAACCAGTTGGTGCAATGGTCGCTATTAAAGTTCTACAGCTTGAAAACCAAGGAGCTTTGAAGAGTTTTATGGCAGAATGTGAAGCTTTGAAGAACATAAGGCATCGTAATCTTGTGAAAATCATTACTTCATGCTCGTCTATTGATTTTCAAGGTAACGATTTCAAAGCTCTGATTTACGAGTTCATGCCAAATGGAAATCTCGAAAGGTGGCTACATCCAAGCCCCGAACAAGAGATTCTCAATCTCACTCCACCAAGATTAAACCTCCGTGAAAGATTAACAATCGCAATAGATGTGGCTAATGCCATTCATTACCTCCATCAAGACTGTGAGGTTCCCATAATTCATTGTGATTTGAAGCCAAGCAACGTTTTACTCGACAGTGATATGGTTGCTCACATTGGTGATTTCAGGTTGGCAAAGTTTCTTCCACTGAAACCACACCAAAGCAGTTCAATCGGAATAAGAGGAACTGTTGGGTATGCAGCACCAGGTAACCTGTAAACACAATCGTTTGTGAAATTTATTATTATTGGAATATGAAACTGTAAAATTGATGATAACATGCAGAGTATGGAGTTGGAAGCGAGATGACAAAAGAAGGAGATATTTACAGTTTTGGGATTTTGTTGTTAGAGATGATGACAGGAAAGAGACCTACAGACCAAAATTTCGAAGAAGGGTTGAACCTCCATTGCTATGTGATGATGGCGTTGCCTGATCGTCTAATGGAAATCATCGAACCGGCGCTATTGCCTGTCCATGAGGAGGAGATAGAAGCTGCAACTGTCCGACGTGATTACAGTCATGATGAAGAGAGAAACCAAAAATTGGAACAGGGTCTCGTTTCCTTGGCACGAATAGGGTTGGCATGCTCCGTCGAATCTCCTAGAGAGAGAATAAATACGAGCAAAATCATCTTTGAGTTGCGTCGCATCAATGTTTTTCTTACAGATAATTAGCTTTTTGTAGACCATTTTAGACATCGGGGTGGTGGCGCAGTTGGCTAGCGCGTAGGTCTCATAGCTATATCTGAGTTATCCTGAGGTCGAGAGTTCGAGCCTCTCTCACCCCATTCTTTTTCCCCTTCTACAGTTTTGTAAAGCTTTTTTTTGGGTACTGGTTTACTTTTTAATATAAATGACTCATCGTCTTATAAATCATTATTAATGTTTGCTCTTGTACGGGATATTTGAGCACATGTTACAGATTGATTTGATCTTAGGGAAATAGATGTTCGATCTCTTTTCTAATTTACAGAATGTGTTAAATAGTGATGAACACTGAACACATAAGGATTTCTAGTTGCATAACGATGATGAACATTAAGAATGATTTATAAGACAGATATTTGACAGTTCCATAAACAAAGGAAAAAAAAAAAAAAACACAGCTCAAAGTTGCATCAACATCTAAATCTCCAAATTTCTCAGCTAATCATATATCAACAAAAAACAAGACATAATAAAAAAAATTAGGCAACAGCAACAGCCTCTGCAGCAGGAGGAGAAGTGGAGGATGTGGTGGTGGTGGTAGAGGCAGAAGGTGGTGGCGGGGAGTGTTTGAGGTGGAGAGGGGTGCTGTGCTTCAGTTTTATTAAAATCTGCCTCATCCTTGATAAATCAGTTGGTTTTCCAGGCTTGGGACCTTGGACAACAGCAACTGAAGGTTTCTTGTCTAGTTCCTTCTTTGATCCTCTTGTCTCTATAACAGCCACTTCTTTTGGAACAAGGTCTGCAATGGCCTTCCAGTAACTCTTGTCAGCTTCTTCATGGAATTTTTCCCTTGCAGCCAAATATACCTACCACATTTGGATATCCAATTTCAAATTTCCCCCAATTTTTGAGAATTTGTGATAAAATGTGTGCAAAGAAAGATTCATGCTTACCTTTTCACTTTCACGATTTGTTGCTATGTTATTGTCACAAGTGATTTTCCTCTTGCTGTGGAAGTTAATTTTATAATCATCTGCTTCATCAATGATTTGGTTTAGCAACTCTTTCTCTATCTTCTCCTTCTCTTCTAAACGCAATGCATTTTCTCTGTCATGAGAAACATGTTAGGGTTCCGATTCAAAATTCATACAACATATCAGATTACCGTTAGATTAGGGCTGTCAATGAGTCGGATCGAGACTAATCATTCAATGAATTTGATATCAATTACAGTCAGAATAGGTGACAGATATAATCAGAGTTAAATGTCAACTGATTCTCTGAATAATACTACAACAGCTAATTGATTCTCCTGCCTAGAACTCAAGAGCGTATAATCGATCAAAGCATAACATGATAGTAGAATGAGAAAATAAACAGACGAAATTAATCCATGAGCTTGTGTAATTAAATAATATCATAAAATTAATAAAAATGATAAAGCCCTAACCTCCTCCATTCTCTAAGTGCAAAACCCTCCTCAGGCTGCATCTCCGACAGTGGAGGCAAAATCGATCCATCTGACGCCATATACTCACCTTCGAATGGCGTTCCACTTTCGTTAACCGATGAAATTTCGGGCTGATCGGGCGATAATCCTCCACCAGAAACGAAAATCGACGTCGGGGACGGATAATTAGATACCTGTTCCTCCTCGGTAACCAAAACCGGAGAGTCTTCAATTATGAAACCATCATCGGAAAGGTAAACCGGATCGGCTACTGAATCATCAAACGAAGAAGACATGGTTGACTGATTATCTAGGCGATCTGTTTCTAAACGATCGTCTTATGTTGGTTGGTGAACAGGTGAACTGTCGTCGTTATTTTTCCTTTGAATTAAGATTTAAGACTCTTCTTTTTTTATATAGGCCCGTTACAGGCCCAAATCTGATGGGTCGGGAGTCAGGACACGATTCTAAAGAAATCCGACAAGGCCCGTATCTTCTTAGCTTAAATGCTCATTTTTTTTGTTGGATTTCTATAAGGAAAATTAAATAATCTAACTGCAAGTTTATATGTATTTGAAGAAAAAATAATTTAAAATTTTGTTTTTAACAAAATATCCATTTGGCCATGCCGAACCAAAAAAAAAAACATATTTTCTAACAGAAAAAAAAAGATATTTCGGATTAACATTCTGGAATTCTTGATCAACATTCTTGGTTCTAGACTGAAATTTCGGATTTCGAGAAAAAATAAATAATAATATTAATAATAAAAATAATAACTTCAGAAGTTCGAGAAAAAAAATCATTTTTACTTAAATATAACAAAAAGTTAAACAAACATAGTAAAATGTAAACTATATACGATATTAATGTATAAACTCAAACATTTTATTGAAAAACGGTAATATTAAACACTTTGAAATTAACATTTCAGACATAAATAGATATATTTCTTACAAAAAAAAAAGTAGAAAAACAAAACAAAAATAACTCTGAAATTTGAATATTAAATATGGAATAGAGCATCCATGAATAAGTGCTCATTTAGACACCTCGAAATAGACATTTCAGATATAATTTGATAAAAAAAATTGAAAAAAAATAAAAGTACTTCAGAATATGAATAGTAGTCCGGAAATGGGGCATTTATGAGAGAGTTGTTATTTTCAAAAACCGAAAGAAAAAAAATGTTATTTTCTTTGAAAAACTCATTTATAATGATTAAATTACTTAATTTCCCAAAAAAGAAACTTATTTAGTTCATGGCAAAATTGTTGATAATTCATATATTTTTATTAAGGGCTAGCAACACAAATGCTAAAAGTTATTTAGTTTTATCTAACGTGCTAAAATTTCATATATTTTTATGGTTGTTGTCACAAAATTTTCATTTAGTCTATATTTTAAATGTTTCTAAATGAGTTTTATGTTTTTTTAGAATTAAATCGTCGTTAATCATCAAATAAACTTACTAATCAGATTATTTGTTTTCTAATAGGTGTATTTTATGTCGGGTTTAGGATGTTACATGTCTTTTGTTTACTGCCTTAGCATTTAGATATAGTTGTTATTGTGATTATTATAGCTTTAGTTTTACTTGTTTATTTAAGAATAAAATACATATGATGCATGCAATTCTTCTGAATTTTGTGGTTTATGAAAACGGTGAAGTTGAGAAAGTTTTCATATGTAATTCATCTTCAATGGTGATGGAAAAGTGGAAAATAAAGAATTAGAGTTTATTTATATTAGGGTAAGTGTCACACTAAAAAGAATAAGAAAAATATGTCAATACCAAATAATCTAAAATGATATCTTGTTTTAAATTATAGAAAAATATCACATAAACCAAAAAACTATAAACGTTTTATTAAAGATCTTGTTAAACTAGAAAAAGTTTGTTGTTATAAGAACCTAAAAACTATTTTTAAAAAATACAAAAAAATAAAGGAAAAAAAATGACAAAATAACATTGCCATTAACAACTATTCTGCTTTTAACAAATTTTTATAACCAAAAAAATATTATTATTATTAATTTAGAAAAGAAGTTAATTGTTGTAACTTTAACGAAAAAAAAAAAAAGTAAGTCGTCTCATCATTAGGCCTGGCAATGGAGCGGGTTTTGACCCTGATCTGATCCAAACCCTTAACAATTATATGGGTTTGGAGCATAGTTGTTGATCCGTTTACCCATTAACGACCCGTACCCGCTAACCCTTTTATTAAAAGGGTTGGGTATGGATCATCACCGATCCGCTTCGTTTCTAACCCGCCCCATATAAATTTTAGAAATATAAATTTATATTTTATATTGTCTAAAGTTTACATTAAATTCTAATCAGAAGTCCAAAGAGAAAATGCAAAAGACTAAATTTTTTTTACATAGGACTCGAGGACTCACCTTCTAGACCTCTAGTCTTCTACCAAGAGTCATGATTTCATTTCATTTATAAATCAATAAGCTCATTTATCAATCGGAAGAAAGTTTGTAATTGCTATTCTCTATCAATGCAATCGACGGTCAAAAACCAATCGGAAGTAACTAAAATAATGATTTTAATTCCAACAGAAAGCCCTCGAGTATATAATGTGTTTTCTAAATCAAAACTTAGTTTTATTTAATAAATGTGATTTTATGATTTAAGTAAAATGTGTTTGATTATTCAAAAAACCTACGGGTTACGGGGCGGGTTTGGATATCTGCTGATTCGGTGGATAAGGGTATGGGTTTGATTATTCAAAACCCTGCGGGTTACGGAGCAGGTTTGGATCGGATTTTGAAATTTTTTAAAAGGGTTTGGATCAAGGTTGATTCGTTCCAAACCCGCCTCATTGTCAGGTCTACTCATCATATGGTGATTTGTGTCGCGATATATATTTCCGGTGGCTTTAATAGGAAAAAAAATGTGTAGAGCTTAAATAAAAAAAATGTCAAAATATAATATATTTTAGGGATAATTTTATAAAAACCCAACATATTTTCATCAAAGTTTTAAAAAAACCATTATATTATTTTTTTTTACGTTAAAACCCTTATATTTTTTAAAATGTATCATTTAAGGCATTGAGCTCGGTAAATCTTATATAGCCAAAAATGTTAGGTACTCGATTCTTAACGTTTCTATTGTTATAATTCATTAGATTAAAAAAAATATATGAAAGTTTAAATGCACTAAAAAAATAATATAATGGTTTTTTTAATCCTTTCATGAAAATAGATTAGGTTTTTCTAAGCTTAGAAAACCTTAAATAAGAATTTTATAAAATATAAGGATTTTAGTGTACTAAAAAAATAATATAGTGGTTTTTTTAAGCATTTGGTGAAAATATGTTGAGTTTTTCTAAAGTTTTCCCTATCTTTTATGTAATTAGCCTTTATATTAATGTATTTTGGGCGTTTTCGGCACAGAGCGTTTGAGATTTTCTAGCTTTTAGCGTTTGACAAAACGCTCCTTTTAAAACAAAAAGGCTTGTTTTGCACTACAAGCTTCTAGCGTTTAGTTTAATTAAAACGCTTCAAATCCAAATGCTACTTCATGTAGCGTTTAACAAAACGCTACAAGTTACAAGTTATCCGTTACCAACTAGTTTGCCGAACACGCCCTTTTGTAATTTGTTGGGAAAAATGTCAACAGATGGCTTCTTCACCGATCACCAACCAGTTGTGTACTCTCATTGCGAGTTTAAAAGGTAAAGTGTATCCTTTGAAATTGGTTCTGTTTATGAACTTATGCATCTACTTAGGATGGGTTGAAATTGTGTAACCTCTATATATGTGATGGTATTCTCAACATGCTTCAGTTGCACATAAGGCTAGCTACCTCACGTACGGTTTATGTGTGATGTGCGCATGCTTCTAGTTTATGAATCATGTTTTAATGTGAGTGATTTTATGGACTTGGAGATTGACTTTGATTATGAAAATGGAAGCATGTGCATTGCATTTAATAATTGATGATTATTTACTGTTGACGTTGTGATGATACTGAGCAATGCTACTTTTAGAATGCTTCTTTCCCCCACTATTGATCTTACTTAGGGATGTTATTAAGGTCGGAACCGGACCGAACCGATCCGAACCCGAATAACCCGAAAACCGAATATGGGTAATTGCATGACCCAAAAACCGAACCAATTAACCAATATGAGTTCGGTTCGGTTCGGGTATTAATCGGTTCGATTCGGTTATTACCTTTATAAAATGTATAAGATGATTAAGGACCTACTATAACCGGAAAATAACCGAATAAACCGTATTAGAATTCTTTAACCCGTATAATAGAATAACAATGTACTTTTATACATCAACATAAAACATTTAAAGACTAACATAACACAATAACACATTGAAAAAATAACATTACATAGTAGATTAACATAATGAGAATTAATTTCTTACTTGAGTTTCTTGAGTTAGCGCCTAATTTTTCATGACTATATAAAGTAGAAATTCGTGAAACCTTAGAGACAATAGGAATGGTCGATTTTTGAAAGTCTGAAACAAAAGGAATGATCGACATAAGTGATTTCGAGTTTGGAAATAGTTAAGAAGATTGGTTGATTTTGAAACGACGAGAACGAGCGTAGGTTTTATTTTCAGTTATGAAGGGCGATGACAGAAGTGTGAATCGTGATTTTGATTTTTTGTTGATAAGAGAAAGGGGACGAGGAATGTTTATTTTGGTCAGATATTTAGAATCGAATAAGCTCTTATTTGTGTAGCCCGAACCAAATAAGCATAATATGGATATCCGAAACCTGAATCGAATTGCTTATTCGGGCCTATTCGGTTCGGTTCAGGTTTCCGAGCCAAATTCTCATCTTTAATCTTACTATTCTTTTGAAGTTTTGTAACCTTTTCAGGAGTTTAACTTTCGAAATGGATTATCACCCTTGTGCAATGCCCTTAACAGTTGACCCCCGAAAATACTTACTGGATTTTCCAAACTCAATCTATGTATTTTGACATGTATTCAGATTGGAAGACTTAGTAGAAGACCAAAGATGGATCTTAGCTTCTGGAAATTTGAATAATCACGCATTTAAGGTTTAAAATGTATGAAAAGATTGTTTACTTGATCTTCGACTCTAATTAGTTTGTTACACCCCCATATGCCTTAACAATTTAAAACATTTTTAAATGTTAAGGAATTCACCGTTTGGTATCTTTTATCCACAAAAAGATTTTCTTAAATGGCCCTCTTTTATAAAGTTTACTTTAAATTTGCTTTTACAATTATATTTCAATTTTCAAATTGCTCATCAAGGGTGCTACATAAATGGTGAGAAGGTAGAGTTGATGGTTGTGTGCTACATAAATGGTGAGAAGGTACAGTTGGCGGTGGTGGGTGGTTAGGAGCGGAAGTTATGGAAGTATTAGCATGGTGGAGCTCATAAATGCAACCCAATTTTTTTTCAACAACCCAGTTTCTCAAATAGATCAGAAGATGATGATCATTTACGAAATTTGCAAAAGATGGATCATTTTATTATACCTATGTATGGAATATGCATGTAAAAGTGGTTATTTCACTCGCATATAGAGTACAATAAATATGATGTTTCGTTAACCCAAGTGGACTATGTCAAAATGTCAATAGCTTTTATACTCCCATGTGTTTGATATCTACTTTTTCACTTTTCAGATAGACATATCCTCCTTAAAGATGTTATAAATGTAATCGTACTTGATAAAAAGAAGTGGTCAAAACTTTTGGCCAAGAAATTTGACCAAACTTTCATATTTACCAACTCTTGATCCGTTTGGCCTAAACTTTTAAACAGGAAGAGGATGGTTACAATAAATGAGTGCTCAATTGTCCCTTTCGAGCACAGACTACAAAGGTGGGTGCTTTGCAATTTGTGGCCCATGGGCCCATTGGTCGTAGTCATATTTGTCACCCATGTGACGAGAATCTAAAAAGCTTTGAAATTCTGGATTAAATGGGTCCCACTCTCTCATATTATATCTCCTCCCTATGTTGATTGATTCCTTTCCAATCTTGGTCCCTATTCTTCCCAATAATTGCCAATCATTCCATCAATAATTCACCGTAGTTAGGTCTACTGGTTCTTTCGAAAAGACATACCCAACATCCGAATAGAATACCATTAACGCACTTTTCAAGATTATTTATCAAAACAGCGTTAAAGAAACATGCGCTAAGATCGATTTAATGATACGGGATTTGTCATTCACATACAAATAAGTAATTAGGATTTTTTTTTTTTTTAAAGAAAAAGATCATCTACCACGAATGCTAGCTGGGGAACGGACACCTTTTTCACTGTTACTCTCATCCTCTATATGTTCATCAATCACATTGTTATTATTGACACTCATTTCAGAGCTTGCATTGCTACTTGTTGCAAGTGGAGAATCCGAAACACTAATCATCCGACCCCGTGTGGGCCCGGGCCCAGGCCCGTTCCCAGATCTCACACTATACATCGAGGACGCCGGAATCTTAGTCATCAACGGCCTCAAGTTCCCTGGTACCGTCTTCCTTATATCCTGCCCCACCAAAAAAAAATAAGGTTAGTCTTCCAACAACCCTGTACCGGCCCACACTGTTCTGTCTGTCCATGTGAGATGTAAATCAAGTACACAGTGGCCCAATAAGGAAAAGGAAAAACATACCATATGTCTCATGGCCATATCTAAAGATTTCTTGGAGAGTGATCTTCCAAAACCTGAGCTGTCAGGTGACGAGGATTTCCCGGATAAGTTATGTGGCGATTGTTTGTCGTCTTGCTTAGGTGGAATCAATTTGCGCATATTTATCACCCTTTCAACCATTTTGGTCCCGTATGATCCCGGGCTCATGTTATCATTAGCTTTAGCATAAGCACGATTCAATGCAGGAATAGGCACCGAGGCTCCACTCTTACGAGTCATTCCATTAGTGGCATTAACGCCATTAGGAAGCCTTCCTCTTGAAGGCGAACACGATTGCCTTCTAACCCCTCTTCCATTAGGCACAGGCTCAATAGAAGAAGACCGGCTACTCGGTCCACCCGCCCTTCCTCTGATGGATGAAATCGGTCTATCGGTCAATGAGGTGCGTAGATTTGGTGGTGCATCGAGGGTATAACCGGGCATTTCTTGAGGCTTCCATGGTCTTGGTCTTGTGTTGGGAGAATTAGTAGTAGCTAATGGTTGTGTTGTGTTTTTTACTGTGGGAGATTTTACTGGTGGAGCAGGTGTTTTTGTTACTGTGGTGGGCTTTCGGGTGGGTGTGGATGCCCTTGGTGTTGGTTTGGTTGTGGATAAAGATGGCCTACTTGTTGGGGTTGGGGTTGGGGTTGAGGATCTTGGAGTTGCCCTAGAAGTAGGGGTAGAAGATCTAGGTGGGGCTGTTGATTTAGATGAAGAAATGATGGGTCGAGAGGTGGTGGGTGTTGAAGACCGTGTAGGCCTTGATGTGGGTTTTGAAACTGTGGTGGTTTTAGGGAGTGAATTTGATGTGGTTCTTGATGATGATGTGCCTAAAACTGGTCTACTGGTTGGAGTTGAAGGCCTTGAACCTGAACCACCTGATGAGGTTGGCCTACGGGGTCCTGCACTTGGTCCAGGAGATGCGGCTCGTTGTCTAGACACCATGTTGGTCCTAGTAGCCACTGCCTCTGGTTGTGTATTTGATAGCTGCACCAATTACCAAAACCACGTTTTTTGACTTAATACAGAAAGAGCCAGCCACCACTTGATTATTAAACAAAGATAGAAGGGTCTTACTCTAGATTTTGGTGCATTTGGATGATGAGCTTTAGAAGCTCCATTCTGGTTCATGACTGTTTTCTGTGATTCGGATTCCAGTGAAGGAAAGAGAGGAGTACCCGGGGGTGTTAAAAGCCTGAAAAAAGATAACAATCTAACTTTACTAAATGTGTAAATGTGATCAGTAACATGTGACTACAACTCTACAAGAATATAGAACCACAATTTGTACATATGGTGTGACAAGTAACTTTAGCCCCACAGAATAAGACTGGAAGAATAAAAGGCTAATCACTGGATTAACATAAGACAAGATTACCAATCATAATCGTTCTTATCACTTTCAGAGTTGAGGAATTCATCAGCTCCAGTTTTTCGCATACTGGTTGCAGAAGGCATACTGAATTTGGGAGAATTTCCTGTTCTTGATCCTGTGACATAAGAATTTTTTATATAGTTATTGAAATATATGACGATAAATCAGTATCCAAATGGCCAGGTAGGGTACACAAATCAGAGAAATTCATTAGGGATTTCCTATCCTTTTACTCCTAAATTTTAGATGATATATTACAAGATTTATTACTTAAAACGATAAGAAAAGGTCATAAACTAATTATTTTGAAGCAATAGCAACTGAAGTAAGAAAATAATCATCAAATAAATGGAATACCAAGTGACGAGTCGAATTCCTCTTCTGCGTTGTGAAGAAGAACATCATGACGTTCTTTTTCTCGTTTTCTCATCTCCAAAAATAACCCTAGCTCGTCTTCTTTCTCTCTCATTGCCGAATTCCTAAAACTCCCCATCATTTGCTGTTGCCGTTGCTTCACCGGCCCCAGCATTTCTTTTTCCGGTGCCCGAAAACTCCGATTCATCGCCGCTAACTATATTATCCACGGATTTTCTAATCCTTAGACATAAACCCAACAAAGCACAGATTTTTCACGTCACCACCAAAAACCTGACCTTTCGAGTTCACAGTGCACGCTACACAAACAAGTGCCCGGAAATTTATAGCACCAGATCTGACAATAGAACTGCAACGCTTCTAAATTTGTGGCGGAAATTTTCTGAAAAAATCAAACCCAATCCACGCATTTGAACAACACAAGCAAGAATCGCCGAGAACTGTTAGTATTTCAAAGAAATCTGTAAAACATCCGGTTTGATCAAAGCTTTGAATTTTGAAATTTGGTGAGAATGGAGACGAACACTACACGACTGTAAGAGAGAGAGAGAGAGAGAGAGAGAGAGAGAGAGAGAGAGAGAGCTGGAACAATTTTGAGTCAATTTTAGTCCATTACCAGCAGACACAAATGGGGGAGAGAGAGTATTTTTAGGCAAATATATCTCAGAACCGGAGCAAGAATGCTTCAGTAACTTATACTCTTTGGATTAAAAGTTGTAACACTATCTGGATTTGTTGTTTTAGACTCTGGAATAAAGGATAACCATTAATAAAGGAATGTTAATTGATGAAAGCGTTTTTATTTCGTTTAGACGTTTCATAATGAGCGTCAACAATTGACCCCTTGATGTTTTTGTGTACGCTTGTTTCGATCCCTAAAATTTATACTAATTCTAAGAAAAGTACATAAAGTTTCACCCTCTAACATCCGTTTAAAAAAATGAAAATCAGACCTTAAATATATTTTTTTATATAAACAAAAAGCATTAATAGTATAACAACCGATAACTGTTAAAAATTAATCAGGGCCGGTCCAGACGGTGGACAATCCGGGCGAGCGCTCAGGGCCCACGTCTTCAGGGGGTCCAAAATTTATAGGATATGTAATGTATATTATTAAAAAAAATTATTACCTAAATGATTTTTAGAGTGTAAATTTGGTCAAACTCAAATTAGCTCAAAAGATAAACAATTTGAGTTGCTTGTTATTGCTAATTAAACACGTCTATACCGAAGAATAAATGATATTTTTTAATCTTTATTTTATTTGTCTTCGAGAGGCCCTTTTTTTCTTTTCGCCCCGGGCCTCACATACGTTTGGACCGGCTCTGAAATTAATTAAAACAAAAACTGTCGCTATTCTAATTAGTTAAAAAATATTTCAGACCCTCTAAAGGAGATAGTCATACATACGGTTGTACATTTTGTATATGTTTATTGTCGATTGTGTTGTATTTTAGTTGTATTTTTGTATGCTTTCAATAAATAAAGTTATTTTTATACATAAAAAATTAAATAAAGGTTGAATACTCGATTATGTTTCAACTTTTAATGGTGTATGTATTATGTAACATGTGAACTTAATTTCGAATCGCGTACAACATCAAAAATGGTCCCGAAGGATTTAAGAGTTGAGGTGAAAGTGTAAATTGGCATAATAAGACGGGCCCAACGCTACATAGTCATAATGCAAAGGGCTTATAGTGGAGTTTTTCTCACTTCAAAGTCACGTTATGACAACTAAAAGTTTTAGGTTCAAACTTTTCTTTTTCTGTCTTGGTGACATTTGGGTTCACCTTTCATCGTCCTTTATTTATAATATTTGAAAATACATAATACCTAAAAGATATTGAGATAGTCAAGCAAACGTATACGGGGGAGATCTATCCTCTATGAGTCAATGTCATACCATGAAAACTATGATATTACGAATGTGTTTAGCAAAAATAGTTGGTAGCTGGAAGCAGATAGCGGTTAGCTGGTAGCGGGTAGTTGGTACTATGTAGCAGGTAGCTAGTAGCGGAAAGCTGTAGCTTTTATTTGTTATATGAATGTTTAGCATAAGTAGTTGGAAGCTTTTAAAATATATAAAATTACATAAAATGACAATTGATTAAAAAGTAATAAATATATAAATATATTTTTAAGGGTAATTATGGAAATTGATTTTAAAAGCTCAAAAGCGTTTTGTTAAACGCTACATGAAGTAGCTTTTAGAATCGAAGCGTTTTGTTAAAACTAAAAGTTAAACGCTCCTACTGTCAAACGAAGCTTTTTGTTTAAACTATAGCGTTTTATCAAAAGCTAGAAGCTCTCAAACGCTTCCAAAAGCTCCGTGCCAAACACGCCCTACGTAAACTAAGGTATGTTTCGAACTGTTTATTTGATAACAAGTGTTTTTTAATCTATTAGCGCGGTATTAAATGTAAGTTTTTAAAAAAAAAAAATTTAGATTAGTTTATGATATCGAAAATTTATAAGATCAATTCCAATGAATATACAAAACTAGTATTTTGATGTGAAAATGCATTTCAATAGACCACTAAACTCAACACAAAAATGATATGATCGAATAATAACTTCTATATTTAGTATAATACTATTCATCACACCAAAACTTTTAATTCTATTTGGTTGATTCTAATATATTTTACAATTTTAATAATTGTTATAGTTTATATTATAATATTAAAATATGTTTTTTTTGTAAATTTTTAGTGCATGGCTTGAATAGAAAAACATTTTGATGTTAAACAATACAATTATTTTTTAATGTTTGGCAAAATAACTAAAAATATGTTTTCAAGTTACATGGGATACTTATAATTTATAAAGAGTTTTAATAAATTAGAGGTTAGTAACTTATAACAAATGACATATATTCGGTACCACATAGTTATAAGTTTAGTAACTTTAAAGTTGTCTATCAAATACTCATTTTAACTTATATCAATGTGAAACTCGTAATAAAATAAATAAATAAAATAACTCATTCTTCAAGCTTAGCCAAAGTTGTTCGATCAAACCTTAAAGGACTTTACATAATATATTTATTAAGAATATTCGTAATACGTTTTGGTACGGTTTAAAATTAAAATTATAAACATGTTTAAATATATAATTTGTAATTTTCAAAGACTACAATTATACTGTAAAATTTTAAATTGTATTATATGGTGCGGGCATGGTTTTTTGTAGTTTAGGAACCAAAATAGTTTATACACTTTAAAAGACTAACTTATTTAGGGGGTGTTTAGGAGTGTTTATCAAAAAACATCTTATGTTTTTTAATAAAAGTGTTTATTAGTTTATTCGGAGTCAAAACATAAATTTCAAAAAAAAATTGTTTTGAGTAACTTATCTTATACTAAAACGTAATATGTTTATAAGTTACTGGTTTGGATCAAGAAATTGTGTTTATACCTATAACAAGAAATAATTTATCAAAACTTATTATTTAAGTCGATAACTATTTATGAGATCTCCATACCCAAACAATTAAAACTCTTTATTACCTTCCAAGTGGAAGCTTTGACCAAAGGATCATGGAGCGATTTACCAAACCGATTAATAAGAAGCACGAGAAAGTTGAGAAGGGAAGTCGATCATGCCAATACCGAAGAGAGTCGTGAGTACCCGTCATAAGTTTTGTGTTGTCAATGTTGGATTCGGTGTCTAAGTTCGTAATTATAATTGGTATAAACTTAAATTGATAGTGACACGGTTCTTTTGGGTTGCCCTCAAACCTAGCAATTGGACATAATGATTTGTTGGAGAGAGAGAGAGGTTCATTTATTATTTGATTAATAAATTGAAATAATTGATTTATTATTGTATTATGGAAATAATATATTAATTAGAAATCGTATTATTTAATTAATAAGTGATCGGAAATTAATTAGAATTAATTTTGAGATTAATTGTATTAATTAAAAGTGTATGGGTCATTTGGCAATTTATTGATAGTTGAGGAAAATGGCTCTAGAACCTCCGTGAAAGAGGTTGGACGAAAACTTCTAGTAAGGGCCTAGAATTTTCGTCCAAAGGCTCTTGGGAGGAGGTTCATGGGTTGCTTGGTCACCAAGCTAAGGGATTAGGGTTTCCTTCTTAACCCCTAGCTTTGGCTCTAAGCTATTTCACCTATATAAAGGGAATTAAACCCTCTCAAATTCGACACCTCAAACCCTAGACAGCATAGGCAGAAATTCTCCTCCCCCTTCTATCTTCCTCGTCCTTCTTGCTAGCTTAGTTGTGAACCACTAGAGGCACGACAAAATATGGTGTTTGCTTCCAAATGATCAAAAGGTATGTTTTCCATTTTTTAATTTTTGAAAATATTTAGGTATCCTTAGGGTTCTTATTTGATGTTCAAAGTTGTATGTTCGCTTAGAGAAAACATAGATCTTCAATTAGGGTTTCATGCACACATAGGGTTTTTATTTGTTTTGCATAAAACTCATCAGTGGTATTAGAGCTTTGGCTTGTTTTCCATTGAGTTGACTGTAATAGTTGAATTGATCAATTAAGGTTTATGGCATCTAAACCCTTTTATACTAGGGTTTTCGAAATTAGGGTTGCTTAGACCCTAAGTTTCAAAATTTAGGAAAGGGTTGAAACCCGTTGTCTTGGCGTCCAAGTTTTCGATTTGGAGAGGGGCTCCTTGCCCCTTAAGATTTCGAAAATATGGTAAGGATTAAAATCCTTACCTTCCTCTCTAAGCATGGTAATTTCGATGTAACATCCTGTTTCGGGTTGTCTGAGATTAGGGTTTGTGGGCTGCAACTCGGGCATGAGGAAGCCTCGGGGTTGTGATGAGTTGCTAGAAGCGTCGGGCATCTCAACACCTTTCCATGGGTATAAGGTTCATTGGAATCAGAGTTATATCAAGGAAGCTATGGAACTTTTAAGTTTTGGCAGGATACGTCCCTTGTTTGAGAAAGG
Source organism: Lactuca serriola (assembly GCF_051521515.1). Classification (NCBI taxonomy): domain Eukaryota; kingdom Viridiplantae; phylum Streptophyta; class Magnoliopsida; order Asterales; family Asteraceae; genus Lactuca; species Lactuca serriola. Next base: position 219,669,663 of record NC_136409.1, read on the forward strand.
TGGCAGTTTAGTACGTTGGTGTACGTGTGTGTACGTTTAGCGTACTCATGTGCATGAATTTTAAGCAGAGCCACCTAGTACGTTGGGCGTACCATATGTTACATTAGGCGTACTAGGCATTGAATGAAAAACCCTAGTTGAGGGGTGTCCCTATATAAAGAATGAGATGGCCTCATCCTTGGACACCATCCTCAAATTGCAAACCCTCTTAAACCCTAAACCTTCGTTCATGGAGCTTGCGAGTGCACTTGAGAGCCTTTGAGTGTTTTTGTGTGTTCTTAGAGTGAAGAAGAAGCTTTGGAGAAGAAGGAGTGAGAGTCCGGGCCCTTGGATCTAAGCATATTTATATTGGGAGCTTCATATAGAGGTATAAAGTTTCAAGCTTTCTCACTCTTTTGATTTGTGCATCTTAGTAGAGTATTTTAGGGTTTTGTCTCAAAAGGTGGAGACTTTATGAGATATTGAGCTCTAGAGACTTTGATCAACCCTTTTGAGTGTATTTAGTGGTGTAATGTCATAAAAATCAAGCCTTGGACGTTGGAATCAGGCCATGCATGAGATATGAGCATTTTGTGATAGAAGAGTGAGAGTTTTGTGTGTTTGTGACCTTACCAACCATGTCAAGGCTTAAAGTCACTGACTTCATGGAGTAAGAACTATTAGGGAGTCCAAATATGTGATATGAGCCAAGGTCTTAACTGATTAAGACCAAATGAGTAGAAAGAGAGAAGTTGGGTTGTACGTTGAGCGTAATCCCAGTACGCCCCGCATACTGACCAAGTGTCCCCGATTTCCAATATGGATTCTTGAGTACGCTGAGTGTACCAAAGGAGGTAAGCCTTGCGTAACCTCACTGTGGGCTTTTGGGCTAAGTCTCATTTTGGGCCTTGAGTGTTGGGCCTGAAGTTTGGGTTGGTTGCAATAGAGTTTTGGACCAGAGGAATATATATATATATATATATATATATATATATATATATAGGGAGATGATCAAATGAGAACACCTAAAAGGTTGAGACCGCGAGAACAGTTGTAGACCAATCATTTTTAGAGGGCATAAATGGAATTTTACCATCTAATTAAATTATGATTTCCTAAATTTTAGTGATTATGATGACAATTACCCAAAATATCTCATTTTTTAGATCATATTCTTTTAATGAACCAATAATTAATAAAATCATGATTTAATTTTTATCTAAAAAAACGTTTTTTTTTTCATTTTATTTTTCATTTTTATGTTTCGTTTTTAGCAAATCAAATATAATGAATAATTTATCGGTTTACCTCATTTATTTTAAAAAAAAATATATCTTCATAAATAATGATTTATACATTTCATTTTAAAATGAATAAAATTGTAAATTATAAATGAATTAACTCAGATGTATTTATGAATACACTTGTAAAATCATAAATGAATAAAACCCGAAAAAAAGATTATAAAATCAGCTAAAATGATACTCATATATAAATAAATAAAACACATTTCTATTCATATAATAATATAATTATAATAGTAAATGAATAAGTTACAATATATATATATATATATATATATATATATATATATATATATATATTTTGATACAGAACCTAATACTACAATTACAATCATAAATGAATAAAACATTTTTGCGCTCCTTCCGAAATCTATTGGTGTCAATATTTCATTTGGTAAATCTCCTACCTCCCACTATATGCATGTTTATTCATTGGATCTGCAAAAATGTTAAAGAAACAATTATGTATAATTAAACAGTCATTCACACATGAATATACTGATATTCACAAATGAATACAGTCTATTCATAAATAAATAAATACAAGATAAAAATAGTGTAAAAATAATCATTTCTTATTCTTCGTTCCCTGCCAAGAATAACCACCAGGATGGGGTTGTGTTTCCGGTGAAATCAAAAGGTGCAACCACCTCTTGGCTCTTTCCCCTCACCTGCATTGTCGTGGCTACTTTCCTTGCTCCTCTCGAATAAGCCTCATGGAGTATTCATTGATGATTAACTGCGAATGAGACATCTGACATTGTATTCACACCAATTACAACTAAATATGTAAACAAGCAGCCAAAAAAGAAACAATCAAAATAACGGTATATGATTTACTTGGTACTTAATTACCATATCAACAACAGTTTGGCTAGATAAGAACTCAAATACGTCGTCACTTGCAAGAATAAAGAATGGATGATTATGAGTGAGTTGAGTTACAGAACCTATTCAAACATGCTTTATCTGGCCCTAATATGAACTCGAGAAGTTGCCTCAAATTCACAAACCTAGACTCCAGTTTGCAGAAGCTCGTTCTTACAAAGTAAAAGTCTAACAAAGCGTACAAAGAAAATGTCCTAAGTTTACAACTCAGAAGAACTTGTTTATTCAATCTAATAACTGGATATACTTGCGAAGCACATGGAGCATAAAAATTATCACTCATAAACAACCAAGATGTAAAGATACTAACTCATTGCAAAGCACACGAACACGAATTACAAAATGCCTACGGAATCTCGAATGCAAACTACAGATAAGTAAGTACACAAACGCGTTCAAAAGTGAACAGTTATAGAAGAGACAGATTTGGGGGAAACTGATTAATTTTACCCATTAAAGCTTCAAAGCCAAGACCAACACCTGATCCGATGAAACGGTGGAGGTTACAGACCCACAACATCGAAGAAGTCCGGCGGAATCTTCCAGCATAACAAGTGGATTGTAAGAAGAATTTGAACAACTGAAACTAAAAACCTTAACAACAAAATTAAAGAGATGGAAAATAAGTATATGTTGAAGTTGATAGTACCTGATTCGATGATGTGAGTGTGCGACAACAGGGGGAAGAAGGAATTATGCTACGATCAGAATGAAGCTAGATACGGAAGGAAGCTACAACTTGCGTGTGTGTATATGCGATAACAGGGGAAACACCAACCGGAATCAGTGATTGGATGCAAAGATCGGAAGCCTCGGGGAAGGTAAGTATCGATCGTGACTTAAGAAGGTATGGAGGAAAGCGATTTTTGGCAGAATCAAAGATGGAGAGGGTGGGGGTGTGCGGCCGATTTTTTCAAAATAATTAGATTAGGGTTTTCTTAGTTAAGTAGAGAGAGAGAGAGAGAGAGAGAGAGAGAGAGAGATATATTATAGGAATTTTTATTTAAATAAATTATATGGATTTCCTATTGTACCCTTCTTGCCATTTCAAAGTTACATATTTAGCACATCAGTTTTATAAATGTTCATAAAAGGTCCAGTTAATAATAGCCATAGATCTAATTATTTACAAGGTTGTGATATGTTCTCGCGTTCTCAACCTTTTTGGTGTTCTCATTTGATCATACTCCTATATATATATATATATATATATATATATATATATATATATATATATATATATATATATATATGTGTGTGTGTGTGTGTGTGCGTGCGCGCGCTTTGGGCCCTTGAGTTGGGCTTGCCATTTAGATTTGAGAGTTGGGCCTTGGGAGAGCCCATTTATTATTGGGTCTTGGTGGGCCCAATGGGTTTTAGATTATTGATGGGCTGGTTAGTGGACTACCTTTAGACCTAATGAGTGAGAATTTGGACTTATTTCCTAATTGGGTTAATTGTGGGTTTGGCTCAGAGATAGAGGTTGGTGCACAGCAGCAACGTTTATAGGGGTTGTTCATCATCCGAGGTGAGTCTTCTCACTATACTTTACCTAGAGTGGTAATTCTTGTGTGACCGGAGGGTCTTATGTGTCTATATTGCATTATGTCAGTGTGATTTATTCTGTGTATTATTTTGTGCTTACTGAGTTAGGACCAGAGGGTCCATCTGAGTTAGGACCCGAGGGTCCACCCGAGTTGTGGGACCGGAGGGTCCCATTGAGACACATTGACCGGAGGGTCTTATTGAGTTATAGCCTCAAGTGGCTAATGAGATGTGTGTGGTATTTTGGGGAACTCACTAAGCTTCGTGCTTATCGTGTTATGTGATATGTATTTCAGGTTTTTCTCAGGATCGCGGGAAGGCACCGGCTTGATTGTACACACCAGTGAAAGGGTTATGTTTTGAGGATCCTAAATTATTAATCAAACAATTATGGAGTTGCGATTTGTAAATTAAATAAATGAGATTTTTGTGAAATGTGTTATGAGAATTATGTGATTTTAAATGAAATTTTTTTTTGAAAATTTACGGTGTTACATTCGAAAATGGTATCTATGACATCCCCAATTTCACGGCCAGAAAAGACTGATTTATTTACACTGTATTTGAAAATCATAATATATTTTTAAAGAAATATGTTGCAGAATTTGTTCCCAAAAATATGATAAAGAATTTATCAAAGCATTTTGGAATAAATGTATTTTCATTATATTACAAACCTCGGGATGTCATTGTCAATACAAATCAAAAGCATAAACAAAAAAACATAGACCTTACAACATTCTAATTATTTCCACTGGCCTATAATCCATAATCTCTCATCAGATCATCACACCTATGCTCTTGTGTCAATATCTGTAATACAAGAAACTGAGTGGGTCAGGCTTGGGATCCTGGTGAGCACATAGGGCTTTCAACCCACAATAAATAAGTTTATTACTTTTATCAAATCATTCAATCCGATTACTCGTTCTCGTTATCCTCACTTTATGTCCCTAAAGCATTTATTATAAGGGACCTAGCCTAAGGATTTTTCATCGGGGAGGACAAGATTGCTTAGGGGATTCCTCAGCAATACATGTCAAATAAGGCAACCATGAGGGGGATGGAGTACACCTAGTGAACACGTAGTTCAAATAAACACCAACATGTTGCGAACCTGCTAGCGTTCCACTGGACTGTCTAGAATAATCTGTGGTCGTCATCTATACTCCTCTAGATGACTAGATCATCATAAACATCGAGGTCTCTCATCATTTTATTTCATCACACATCAACTATTTCATCTACCTATGTTTACCTAACATATTTGTAGATATAAAATATATATACAGTTTAAGTCATTAAAAAAATGTATAAATCGTTCATCCAGCATAGATATCAGGTAAACAGACAATATGCACACATAGCACGTAATTTACATAAAATACTTCATATCTATGTGTAAGATGAAAGTAATTATCTACTCACTTGTTAAAGTGGTGATTCCAACTTGGAGAACGCTTCACTTCTTAACAATATGATTTCCTTCAACGAAACCGGGAGGTTTGCTAGAAACGGCCTCTGCAGGGGCGGAACTTTCCGAGCCGAAAAGCTCTTTTTCTCAGAGCCTTCGGGCGCTCCAGGGCTTTCCTTAAACACTAGGTAGGTTACTAGGGCTTTGAGAAGTCTTGGGAGAGAGAGAGAGAGAGAGAGAGAGAGAGAGAGAAAGAAAGAAAGAAAGAAAGAAAGAAGTGGTTTAAGGTGTGAAGAATGAGGCTGCCATCGCACCTCTATTTATAGCCTCCAGTCCTCGGTTACACAGGGCGTACCTACGGAGGTACGTTGCTACGTACACAGCGCGTAGGAGCGGGGTACGTGTCCGAAAACTGTTGGGGGGACGTGGCTGATCCGAGACCAAGTATGCGAGTACGCGGGGCGCATTAACCCGTGTTGCAGTTTGAGCTTGTTTGATTCGTTTGATAATTTACACATTTAGAAGTAAGATATCATTTGATATCTTATATTATTTGAAATGAACTCATTTATTTTACATTTTATGCACTAAAACTCAATTATTCGTTTGACAATTTACACATTTAGAAGTAAGGTATCGTTTGACAGTTTTAGCTTGTACCACTAATTATAATTTTGTTTGTAGCGGGTGTTAAGAGTTGCAACTTTCCATGAACTATTGACTTGATATAGGTTTTAATAATTGTGAAGAAGACCATGACAATGAATTAGATTTTTGTGAGGAAATAAGAGGTTAGGAGAAGAAATTATGAAAAAAATGAGGAATAAAGGTAGTTTCTTTAAAAAAAAAAATAACACATATTTATAGATGTTGTTGTTTTATATTTCTTCAAAAGAACCGAATCTTTTTAATCCATTTTTTATTCAATTTTTTTATTTATATCATCATTATCATCTCGTTTGAGTTTTTCTGTAAACTTTAATATATAATTTTAAATATAGTAGTGACAATTTTTCATTTTTGTTGTAAAGGTTAATTTGGTGATTTTAATAATTCATTCCGTTCATCTCATTCTCTTTCGTCGTCGTGATACATGTATCAAACGCTTTAGTGACTTCATAATGTTGAAAGCCACCTCATTATAACCTCCATGACCATGAGACCCAACTCCGTCTTTGCATTGAACATCGAGAGGAGGGCTTATTGTCGGTGTCATCTTAATGTCTCCATGGCATTGGTTCTACATATAGTGTTAACCGAGTTATTCAAGTTCCTAACACACATATCCAAACACCAAAATAACATGTTGGGGTTATCATATAAAGTATTCTTAATTATATTTCACATTTTAAACGATCCATTTGATTAGTGCTTCAAAAATCACCATTTAATAGCTTTTTATTATTGCATTATATTCATATTTGGAAAATTTGAGAAAGAACCATAAACACAGCACTATCACATGTGAAACTCATAAAAAGTTTTCTTTATTTCAATCTAAATTCCAAACCATAAATATTCGGTCCAAGCCTTATCAAAAAACATATGTACTTTATTTCAAGCAATTAAAAAAACACTAAATTGTGTTGTGTATTTTGGTGCAAAAGCGTTGTAATCTTTTACTCGTGTATTTCAACTAAAATAAGTTACATACCAAAGCTTATCACATATAAATGATTAGGTAAGAGATCATGTATTAAATGTTTAAATAGTAATACGTTCATCTCTTAGCTGAAAACGTGACGTATTATTTATACATTAATTAAATTCTTCTGGGTTGACAAAAACAAAATATATATTTATATGTTTTGGTTGTCCTGAAATCTTTTCAAAATCTACTTTTTCTAATATTTAGCAATAAAAACAAAAACTAGAGGTGACCTTTAGGTAAGGCGATATTTTAATTAACATATAAACAATATTATTAAGTACGTAGGAATTAACTTTTATTTTTATAGTTTGTACTATGTAAGTATATTAAAATATCCAAAGCATTTAGTAACTTAACTTTTATTATGTTATATTTTTATGCATTACCCCCGGGGGGGGGGGGGGGGGGGGGATATTGATTATTGAAAAATCTAGCATCTCTCTAATAATTGTTAATCGGATTTGTCCTAAGTAAGAACCCCATATTGAGTTAGGGCTTGTTTGATATCCATGTGACTCGGTTTGGGTCGGATGTCTCATCTTACTCGGTCAGACATTTGTGTTTGATACGGGCTGTCTCGGTCAGATTGTCTGGCCCAAATGTATGTCTCGATCAGATGTGAAGAAGTTGTTGACTCGCCCAAAAGACACTTCTGCCCTCAATAATTCTTCTCGTGACCTAAAAGAGACAACGTCCAGACGCCTACTCCATCGCCTCCACCAAACAACTCCCTCCCGATCGCTGCATCTCCCTTCGGATCTCCTCCTCCTTCCTTCAGTCGGATCTTCATCTTCTCCGGCAGCTAAGATTTTCATCCTCCCAATCGTGGGTAATTCCTTATCTTTCGTTGTTGTAATTGATCACGGGTTTTGTCTTGTTGTAATTCCTGATCTTTTGATGGTGTGTTATTGTCGACTCGTTCAATTGGTATCAGTCAATAACAAAATTATGCTAAATAACGATCTCTATGAATTGGGTATGTTCTTGTTGCTGCTCTCAGATAATTCCTTGAACTGGTGAATTTGTTTGAAAATCATCTAGTATTTGTTTTATTGAACAAATTTATGAATTATTTTTTGTTTCGTCTAATCTTTTATAATTCTCGAAGGGGGAAAAGTTTACTTTGTTGGTTATATCCTTATATGCTCAATTAAAGTGTCGATTTTGTGTAATTGAGTTCTTTAAAACACCTTTTTCAGTCTGCACTTTTTCTTTGTGAGAAGCTGATTTGGGTTATTAATTTCGGTGAAATTTTGCTTATGTTTGTCATAAATTGTAATTCATTAAATGTTTCTTTTATGTCATAACAGTCACTCGTTCAATGCTTTGATACTACATTATCACCACCTGATGAGTTTATTTAATTTGGAACATGAGGCTTTAATTGGAGGTTATTAGATCAATAGCTTCTATAGGGTTATATGTTTTAGTTAAGAAATACTAGTATGGTAACTTTTAGTATGTTTTTTATAATTGTTCAACAACTTCATCTACTAGAGCATCAGGGTAAAATGGTCATTTTGCATAAGTCAGCGCATTCAGTCAGATGTACAATCAAACAATATGGTTTCTTACTTAGTCAGAAATTATTACTCAGACAGATCTTTCTTAGTCAGTACTTTCTCAATCAGCAACTATCAAACGGGACCTTAGTAATATGTAACACGCCCCACATCATGGACATGCTTCCTCCACCACACCTCTTTGAAAAATGTGAGAAAAAATGTTACAACAAATATCATTACAAATCACTAGTGTTTAGTCGTTAGTTTGGAAAAGTTATAATCACAAACTCAAAGCTATTATTGGGAGTTTGGATAGTCATTTTTAAATGTTCTTTTTAGCCCGACCCCTCTCTAACTATATCCTAACGATTACCTTTAACAGTTAACATATGATTACATAAAAAATTTAACTATTAGTTATTATAAAGTAATGATTAGTAGTTTTTTATATATACATAATTAGTTTTTATAATTATGCTTACTAAAATATTATTATATTTTTAAATCTATAATAAAACAAGTTTTATATTTTATGTATATTATTTATAGATAATTTATTAATACCACTTTTATAAAAGATAAATAAACATTTCTATGTAATTAAATTAAATAATAATTCCAACTACGACACAACAGTTTACATGTGCCAATGTAATGATTTAGGTGATGTTTGTTTTTTCGAAGAGAAAATGTAACATCTCAAAAATCAGGTATACCTTGTGAACATTCTTCTTTGAATGATTGTCATATTTAGCCCTTGATAAGAAGATGTTTGGTAGGAAAGTACGCGAGGTGTACTGGGGTGTACGCTCAGAGTACTTGTCCGCGTTCTAATCGTGAAGGATTGCCAAGTACGCGGGGCATACCCGGCCCAGAAGAGAAACCCTAATTCCTTGAGCCTCACTATTTAAGCAACCTTATGGCCCTTTTGTTGGCCACCTTTCCTAGAGCATTATCATTCCTAAACCCTAAATCTCGTTCATATAGCAAGGGAGTGTCTAGGAGAGCCTTGTAGCGTGTTCTTGGCCATTTGGAGCAAAGTGAAAGCCTTGGAAAAGGAAGAGTTAGAGCTTAAGCTTGTGGATCCGAGATTAGCAGTGAAAGAAGCTTCATTTTGAGGTAAAAAGCTTCAAGCTTTACATCTTTTCTGTTCATACCTTTTAAGAGAAGTTTTAGGGTTTTTGTCCCCAAGTTGATAGCTTTATGAGTTAATGAGCTCTTAGAAGCCGAGATCTGTCCCATGCTAGCCCATTTAGGGTTGTTATGTGATAAAAATCCAGTCTTGGTTGTCAAAAGTTGTCCATGCATGAGATATGGACCTCTAAAGGTTGGAAATGGGGTGGTTTGGGTGTTGGTGACTTCCACAGCCATGCAAAGGCTTAAAGTCACCGACTTTATGGATTAAGTCGTATTATAGAAGTCAGGTCTGGAATTTGGACGCAAGTCTTATGTAACATCCCGGTATAGCAAGGGTAAGTTGAAGGGCTAAAAGAGTAAAATGGGAAGAAGCGACTCGGCGAGTCCACAAGTGGACTCGGCGAGTAGGGTCGCGACTCTAGTCGCGTGTTAAATGACCAACTCGACGAGTAGCATGGGTGGACTCGGCGAGTTGGTGCTGAGTGGAGAAAACCCTAAATCCGGAGGTTGAGCCCTATATAAAGAACATAACATCCTTTCCCCCAGCCTGTCTACTCTCTCTTAAGTCCAGAACCCCTAATTGTCATGTGTGAGAGGATCAAAGTGCATTTGGAGGCTTGAAGAAGTGATTATTGAGGAAATCTTGAAGGTTAGGAGGCTTGGAACAAGGGGATTTGCTTAGATTCGGGTTTCATTGTTGTTGGGGCTTCTTTTATTGAGGTATTATCTCGTTCTTGGGTTGTATTCATATAGATGCATCATTTTGGGGTTTATGGGGAAGCATATCTTGTGATGTATTGGAGTTTAGAGGTTAGATCTGAGGTTGCTACCTCAGATCTGGAATGGAGAAAGTCTTAAATGCATAAAAGTCTCTGTTGATGAGTGTTTGAAGGAGCAATTTGTCCCAAACCCTAGCCCTAGAGTGTAAAAGGCCTAGATCTCTTTGGATTCACGTAAAGTTTGCCACTTTACGTGATGGATGGCCTTAGGAAGGGTAGATCTATGGTTTGGATCATCTGCATGGCTTGGAGAGCCTCTGTATGGATTCAGACCCGGGGGTACTCGACGAGTCACAAGGGTGGACTCGGCGAGTTGCTTGAAGATAGGCTGGAACTCGACGAGTTGGAAGAACGACTCGGCGCGTTGGATGAAGATGGTCTTGAACTCGACGAGTTGGAAGAACAACTCGGCGAGTAGGTTGAAGATAGCCTTAGACTCGACGAGTCTATTCTTGGACTCGGCGAGTCTCGTCGAAGAGTCCCAATCTTTTCTGGTTGAGACGTGAATCGGTGAGTCAAGGGGATGACTCGGTGAGTTGTGTGTGAGTGGACTCAGAGTTGTTGAACTCGGCGAGTCTCGGGGTGACTCGGCGAGTTGAGTCGCGAATTGGGGAATTTCTGAGCACGGGGACTCGGCGAGTCATCGGGTTGACTCGGCGAGTAGAGTCAGTCAGGGGTTGACTTTGACCAAGGGTTGACCAGTGGTTTCCAAGGGCATTTTAGTAATTGTTGGATATTGTTTTGAGTTTAGTGCCTTGGTGATTGTCTAGTGGTGGAGATCGTATCAGTGATTGGAGCAGCTTGGGTTATATGTTCAGTCGGCAGTTTCGAGGTGAGTTATCCTCACTATATCAACAGGGTCTAAGGCACCAAGGCCGGCCCTTATCGGATTGAGATCCAGGTAGTTGTTGTTATGTTATTGCTTTGATATGTTTGCATCCTGGTAGCTAGGATGGTATATATTAGAGACCTGATTGAGATAGGTATCCCGAGATGTAGGGTGATGCTATGCTAGTGACCGGTTAGGTCGGTATCCTGGTTAGGATGATGATATGTTATGTGATCTGTTTGATTGGCTTGTTGACTGTGAATTGCTATATGATTGTATGTTTATGTGCACATGGTTGTTTGGACTGGAGTTGGGTTGAGGCGGGTCCTGCTTTGTGCTGTAGGCCAAGATACCCAGGGCGGACTGGTTGTTCCGAAGGCCCAACGAGCAGTCCGGATAGGCTGTAGGCCCCAAGAGGGTGGACCAGACGTGCCGAGGCTCGGAGAGTGGACCAGGCCGACTGAAGGCCCGATGCGGGCGGACCAGTCATACTGTAGACTCAGAGAGTGGACCAGGTGGATTGAAGGCCCGATGCGGGCGGACCAATCACACTGCAGACTCGATGTATGTGATTAGATTCGGAGAGTGGACCAGGTGGATTGAAGGCCCGATATGGGCGGACCAATCACACTGTAGACTCGAGATATATGGTTAGACTCGGAGGGTGGACCAGGTGGACTGTTGGCCGGTGCGGCGGACCAGTCCCACAGTAGACCCGAAGTGCATGGTTGTTTTGTGATCGGATATGTTATGGCATGTTATGCGTGTATGATATATGTGGTTGGTATTTTGGGGATATCTCACTAAGCTTTCGGGCTTACAGTTGTGGTTTAATGTTTTTTAGGTTCTTCAGGAGACCGTGGCAAGGCGAAGGTGTGATCGTACCGCTCCTCATGTTTATATTGTGATGAGATTCTGGGAATACTTAAAATAAATTGTATTGAAAACCTTTTTGTAATAACTTTAATGGAATCGGGTTGTTTTCGAAAATTTTAAATTGGTTGAAATTTTTGGTCGTTACATCTTAATTGATTAAGACCCAAAAATCAAAGAAGACTGAAACTGGGAGTTACACCGGGCGTAAACCCAGTATGCGGGGCGTAGGGGTCTCATTCCCCCGTTTATGTGAGGTTGTCGGGTACGCCCAGCGTACATGTTTGGTATGCACAGCGTAACCCGGAGAGGGTTGACTTTTGTTGACTTTTAGGGTTTGGTCAATATTTGGGTCGTTGAGCCATAGGATGGGTATAATGGTCTTTTGCCCTTCTGAGAGTGCCAAGAGAGAGTGTAGTCTAGCCTTTGAGAGTGTTGTTGATTAGGGTGTTTATCCATGTGATTAGGCGGAGGCTAGACCAGATTTTACCGAGTCAGAGATTTACCGAGACACCTGAGGTGAGTCTTCTCACTATACATTACCTTGAGTAGGTAACCAGAGTTATGAGATAGAGTATCTTGTATGCTATCTATGTGATGTGTTGCACCTCATTATTTCTATGTGACTTATGTCGTATGTATATCAGAGTTAGGACCGGAAGGTCCACAGAGCTAGGACCAGAGGGTCCACAGAGTTAGGGCCTAAGGGCCCACAGAGCTATATCCTCGAGTGGCTAATATGTGTTATATGTTGTATTCTGGGGAACTCACTAAGCATTTATGCTTACAGTGTTTTGTGTTATGTGTTTCAGGTACTAGTGACGATCGCGGGAAGGCGTCAGCATGATTCGTACACACACACGGAGTTTTATATGTTCTTTTGATCTTGGGATATGTTTTATGAATTGAGATGTGATACATTGAGATTTTTATAATAAATATGAATGGGAAGGTGTTTTGAAAATGCGAAAAATTGCTTAAATTTTTACGGTGTTACAAATTGGTATCAGAGCCTTGGTTTGAGGGACTCGGATGACCTTCGAGCGTATCTGAACTCAAATTGAGGATTTGAGGAAAATTTTTGATAATAAAATAATTTTCAAAGAGTAAAAGTGTTTTGAAACAAACAGAGCAGAGCCGTGTGTACGATCAGCCAGCGCCCGAACGGTGATTTCCCAAAATACCCTTACAATAAGTGTTATGAGATATGTTATGCTATGATATATGATGAGTTATGTTAAGCATGCTAGATTAGACTAGGTATTCTTACTAGGACTAGAGTGGCCTGATTTGTTATGCCTTAGTCTAGGAGTCTTGCTGCTAGGGAAGCTTGAGAGTGATTAGATAGCAACGAGGAGTTTATGAGAGATCTGCTAGAGAATAGCCTATGATTATTTATAATAGAGTACTTGGGATTTGGGACCCGGGGAGGAGGACTTGGGGTGATTGTTGATGCGGTATGGACAGTAGTATTGGGTCCGTACTACTGGAGGCATCGGATCAGTGCGCAGTCCAAGTAAGAATCTTCGGGGTACCAGAGGTCAAGTAGGGTTGAGTTATAGAGTGTAGGTATAATCAAGAGAGTCCCTGATATTTCGTATGTTGTATTTCAGAGACATCATGGTCGGGACACACCAGAGAGTAGTGGAACTAGTGATGAGGAGATCTGTAGGATCATTCACGAGGAGGTGGTTGCGGCCATCAGGGCAGAGATACCGGAGATGTTTGGGTCTATCAAGACCACTTTGATCGAGACTTTTGACGAGCGTTATGCTGCTCTTTCTGATGTTGCTGTTGTTGCGGCCACCGCAGCCGTCGCTGCTGCTAGGCCGCAAGGGGGTGACTCGTTGCTGTTTCGGGAGTTCAGCAACACGAAGCCACCAGAGTTTGATGGGACGCAGGATCCGATTGCTGCGATGAGATGGGTTTCTGATATTGAGGGGTGTTTTTACACGTGTTCGTGTCTAGAGCATTTGAGGGTCAGCTTCGCGCTAAACCAACTTCGCTTGGGAGCGAAGGACTGGTGGAAGTTTGTGACGGTGCATTTTTCGTCTGCTGAGCTTGCTGCGGTGACCTGGAAGAGGTTCACCGCTATGTTCCGTGAGGAGTACGTTCCCCCGGTGGAGAGGGATCGTTTGGCACAGGAGTTTCTGACCCTCAAGTAGGGTATTGGGTCCATTACAGTGATTACCAGGATGTTCCACGATAGGGCAATGTTCTGCCCTGAGAACGTGTCTACCGAGCAGGCACGTATGATCTGATATTTGAGTATTCTGAGGAGGGACATATGGGAGTTCGTAGAGAACTCATCATATCAGACATTTACCGAGCTTCAGGAAAATGCTCGGAAGAGAGAGATAGAGCTGGAGACTCAGGCCAGGGAGGAGGCGGAGTCTCAAGGGAGGGATCGACGATCGGCACAGTCCCAGCCAGCAGCCAAGAGGGCCAAGCTCGCCGATCCGAAGGCGGGGAACCAGAAGGGCCGCACTTGTGGCAAGTGCGGCAAGGGTCATGATGGGGTTTGTAGGGTAAGGTCTTGCTACAAATGTGGCAAGGAGGGGCATATGGCTTAGGAATGCCCCAAGGGGTTTGCAGTATGTTTTCACTGCAACCAGACCGGACACCGGAAGGCCGAGTGTCCACAACTGCGAGGGTCAGCACAGGGAGCTTCTCAGAGATCTGCCCCTGCTGCTGTTAGAGTTTCATAGAGTCGTCCAGTGAAGACCGAGGCACCGAAGGCTCAAGGGAGAGCCTTCCAGTTAACTAGGAAGGAGGTCCACGCTGCGCCCGATGTTGTGGCCGGTATGTATTCTTTCTTATGTTTATTCTGAGTCCGTGGTGATATGCTTATATTGTGATATGCGTAGGTACATTTCTTGTATGTTCTATGCCATCTTTGGTGTTATTTGACTCGGGTGCGAGTCGGTCTTTTGTGTCGTTAGCCTTTAGTCAGCACATCAGTATTTGTCGTGAGGCGTTGAGTCGACCTTTGTGAGTCTCCATAGCTGACGAGAGAGCAGTGTATGCCACGGATGTGATTCGAGGATGTGTACTCATGATTTTCGACGTTGGGTTTCCGATTGATTTGGTCCCGATTGTTATGGGAGATGTCTGTGTCATTGTGGGCATGGACTGGTTGAGCAGATTGGGAGCGGTTATCGACTGCGAGCGGCAATTGGTGACCATACGAGACCCTAGTGGGGGAGTTCTTACGGTATACATTGAGGGTACGCATTCTGGTTCGGCATTTTGTTCGGACGCTAGAGCGAGGCAGAGTCTACAGCGGGGCTACAGTGGGTTTGTGGCGTATGTGATGGATACGAGGGTTGATTCAGAGAGACTGAGGTCAGTTGATGAGGTTCCGATAGTGCGAGAGTTCCAGGATTTTTTCCCTGAGGAGTTGTCAGGTGTGCCTCCCGAGAGGCAGGTAGAGTTCCGTATCGATTTGGTTCCGGGGGCAGCGCCTATCGCCAAGGCGCCTTATCGTCATGCACCTCCAGAGATGCAGGAGTTATCCTCGCAGCTTCAGGAGCTGATGGGGAAAGGGGTTTATTCAGCCGAGTAGCTCGCCGTGGAGAGCACCGATCCTTTTTGTCAAGAAAAAGGATGGTTCACACCGGATTTGCATTGATTACCGAGAGTTGAACAAGCTGACGGTCAGGAACCGTTACCCCTTGCCGAGGATCGACGATTTGTTCGATCAGTTGCAAGGACCGTCTTGGTTCTCCAAGATTGATTTGAGGTCTGGATATCATCAGATAAGGGTGCATGATGAGGATATCCAGAAGACGGCGTTCAGGACTCGTTATGGGCATTATGAGTTCGTGGTGATGCCTTTCGGGCTCACCAATGCACCGGCAACGTTCATGGATCTCATGAACAGGGTGTGCAGGCCGATGTTGGATCGTTCGGTGATCGTGTTCATTGATGATATATTGGTGTATTCGAGGTCCTCGGAGTTCTGAGATCAGAGAGCAGCACGAGGAGCATTTGAGGGAGATCCTCGGAGTTCTGAGATCAGAGAGGCTGTACGCCAAATTCTCCAAGTGTGATTTCTGGTTACGGTAGGTCCCGTTTCTAGGGAACCTCGTCAACCAGAATGGGATATTGGTCGATCCGTCCAAGATTGAGGCGGTGATGAACTGGGAAGTACCGAGATCCCCTTCGGAGATCAGGAGTTTCCTGGGGTTGGCCGGATATTATCGGAGATTCATTCAGGATTTTTCCAGGATTGCGGTTCCTCTCACCAGGATGACCCGGAAGGGCGTGACTTTCAGTTGGGGCTCGGAGCAGCAGGCCTCCTTCGAGACACTTCGCCAGAAGTTGTGCGAAGCCCTAGTGTTGGCCCTTCCGGAGGGAATGGAGGACTTTGTGGTATATTGTGACGCGTCGATATCAGGTCTGGGCGCGGTGTTGATGCAGAGAGGGAATGTCATAACATATGCATTGAGGCAGCTGAAGCCTCATGAGATGAGATATCCTACGCACGATCTTGAGTTGGGGGCTGTGGTGTTCGCCCTCAAGATATGACGTCACTATTTGTATGGGGTTCAGTGGACCATATACACGGACCACAAGATCTTGAAGTATTTGATGGATCAACCCAACTTGAACATGCGCTAGAGGAGATGGTTAGATGTGGTAAAGGATTACGATTGTGAGATCCTGTATCACCCGGGCAAGGCTAACGTTGTAGCCGATGCCCTGAGTTGTAGGGAAGAGAGCGCCCTGATACAAGACGTTTGTATGAGATTGACAGTGATGACTCTGGTGTTGGACACCATTCAAGGGGCCCAGGCTGAGGCCGTGAGACCGGAGAACCGTAAGAGAGAGCGGTTATCGGACAGGTATCGGAGTTCCTCACCAATAGTCGAGGGCTTATGACGTTCCAGGGTCGGATTTGGGTGCCATTTGTGGGCGGGGCACGTACCATTTCTAATGGAGGAGGCACACCGATCGAGGTTTTCGATACATCCTGAGGCCACTAAGATGCATTTAGACTTGAAGAGAGAGTATTGGTGGCCCTGTATGAAGAGTGACATCGCATGGTTAGTAGAGAGGTGTTTGACTTGTCGCAGGGTTAAGGCCGAGCACCAGCGTCCGCATGGTAAGTTGCAGCCTTTGAGATTTCCAAGTGGAAGTCGGAACAGATTACCATGGACTTTATCACCAAATTGCCAAGGACTGCAAGAGGTGTCGATGCAATTTGGGTGATTGTGGACAGGTTGATGAAGAGCGCTCACTTTCTTGCTATCAGTGAGAGCTTTTCTGCTGAGAGGCTGGCAGAGTTGTACGTGAGGGAGGTGGTATCGCGACATGGAGTACCGATCTCGATCGTCTCAGATCGAGATGTGCGTTTCACTTCCAGGTTCTTGAGGAATTATCATGAGGAGTTGGGGACGAGGCTGCATTTTAGTACCACATACCACCCACAGACTGATGGGCAGAGCGAGCAGACGATTCAGACGCTCGAGGACATGCTTCGGGCATGTGTATTGGACGTCATAGGGAGTTGGGACTTGTATTTACCCTTGGCTAAGTTTTCCTAAAACAACAGTCATCATTCGAGCATTTGTATGCCACCCTTTGAGTTGTTGTATGGGAGGAGGTGTCGGACTCCCATCTGCTGGGGAGAAGTAGGGCAGCGAGTGATGGGCAGTATAGGGATAGTGCTCCAAACGACAGAGCAGATACAACAGGTCGGGCAGATGTTGTTGACCGCCAAGAGTCGCCAGAAGAATTATGCAGATAGGCGACGATCCGAGCTCGAGTTTCAGGTCGGAGATTTTGTACTCATGAAGGTATCTCTTTGGAGAGGAGTGATCCGATTCAGGAAGAGGGGCAAGCTAGGGCCCCGGTATATCGGTCCATTCAGGATGACCGCAAGGGTCGGCAGGGTAGCGTATCGATTAGAGTTACCCGCGATGTTGGGGCAGATTCATGACACCTTCCACGTATCTCAATTAAGGAAATGTGTAGCCGACGAGTCGGCGGTAGTGCCATTAGAGGATATTCAGGTTGATGCGAGCCTGAATTATGTCGAGAGACCAGTTACGATAGTGGATCGGAGGATTAAGGTTTTAAGGAACAAGGAGGTGCCGCTAGTTCAGGTTCAGTGGCAGCATCAGAGTGGGTCCGAGCTGACTTGGGAGCCAAAGACAGAGATGCGGGAGCAGCAACCTGAGTTGTTCACGGAGTGAGACTTCGGGGGCGAAGTCTGATTCTAGTGGGGGAGAATTGTAACATCTCAAAAATCAAGTATACCTTGTGAACCTTCTTCTTTGAATGATTGTCATATTTAGCCCTTGATAAGAAGATGTTTGGTTGGCAGTGTTGGAATAGTGTCTAAGGCTGGAACTATATTAGGCAAGTATTTGACCCGGTTGTGCATGGTCCTTTTGGGTTGTCTTCACCATAGCAACTTGACAGGATGATTTATTATGAGAGAAGAAATATTATTAATATATTATAAGAATAATATAAGGAATAATAATATTGTTATTTGATTAATATAAGTCATAAATTAATTAAGAATTAATTTGGTGACTTAAAGAGATTAATTGAATAAAGGGGCATAAACTGTCAAATGTTTGATAATTGTACTTTGGGCTATAAATCCCTTATGGATAAAGGGGGACGGTTTTAAGGACTATGGATAGGCCTTGAAGTCGTCCAAAGGCTTATCAATTAGGGTATTGGATTGCTTAGGACCTAAGTTATCCAATTAGGGTTTAAGGGTGAAACCCTAGGAGTCTCACTGGTATAAATAGACCCTAGGGGTCAAGGGAAATCGGCACCTATGCTTTAGAAGAAACCCTGGCCGATTTTGATCCCCTCTCCTTTCTCTCAAATCATCCTCTTGCTAGTTGGTGTTTGTAAGCCATTAGAGGAGTGACAATTGTGACTCTAAAGCTCCAAGGACAAGAAGATCAAGCAAGTGATTCAAGGTAAACTTCTAATTCTGATTTCTTATGTTATTATGCTCTATTAGTCATTAGAAGTCTTGGATTCAATGCATGTTTGATTAGAGAAACCTAGATCCAAGCATTAGGGTTTGCATGTGCACATAGGAATGTTCATATGGCCAAAACCCATTAGTGGTATCAGAGACTGGATTGGTTTCTATTGAATTGATGCATTGGTTGCTTGTTTGATGCTTGCTAAATTCGAATTTTATGTTTCTGTCTGATGGACTCGGCGAGTCCCATAGTGGACTCGGCGAGTAGGCTCGACTCGTGAGTCCATTAGGGTACTCAGCGAGTCCAAGCGTCAGAAAGAGCAAATATCGGGATTTCTTACTGTTTATCTTTGAGATACTTGTCTTTATCATATTAGATCAATATAAATCCGATTTTGTGATATATATGAGTATATTCTTGATCTAACTGAAGATATTTATCAATTAATAAAATATTTATTTCCTTATGTGATAATTGATTAATTATTTTGATTAAATTGGTAAATTGTTTTTGAAGAAATTATTAAATAAATCAAATATGGATAATTATGTGATTAAATGTTAATTTAGATTATTTGTTATTTGATCCCCTATGTTTTGAAAAGTTTAAAACGTGCCCTCAAGTTTTGAAATTTATGTTTTGTGATTAAAAGTTTAATTTAGACAATTTAAATTTCAAACCCTAGAATTTTACAAGTTTAAAATTCAACCCTATACTAATATAATATTACAAGACATATATATATATATATATATATATATATATATATATATATAATTAAAATGCTAGTCTTACCGTTAGTAGGCCTCATTCACGAAGCCGGTCTATAAGGCGGGTATAAGGTTGCAGCCTATAAAATGGCGCTTAATGGGTGTACACTCACACCCACCACTTGCTTGATCAGTGGAGGATCGTTAGCCGAACGGGTAGGATAGGGCAACCTCATCTCTTCATTAAAAGTATAATATGAAATACAAAGTAACTACATGTTTTTCAAAAATTCCCAATCCTAGTTACTTTAGGAAAAGTGAATTGATGCAATCCCATGAAATTACACTTTGCACCCTTGCTAAGAAGTTAGTGGAGCGTGTGTGGTTTACCGGCACACTAATTGGTTCTAAGCAAAGGTGGCAAAGGGTGATTCATTGTTTATCATAGTTCGATGGAGCGTGTGTGGTTTACCGACACATCGAATAGGTGATTGTTACAATGAAGGCACCATGTGAATTTGCATGGTAATTCACACCCACTTTGTGATCCTCGGTATCCCAGTCACAAACGAGAGGGGCATATTGAGATTTAAACATGACATTGAAAAGGTTCAATGAATCTCATCCAAACCTAAGAATTCTCAATACATTTAGAACTTGAAGTTATGTTTTCATGGTGGAGAATTAGTGAATCGTCATTCACTTACCTTCAAATTGTTTGCATGTTAGATTACGACATCCCTTTTCTAATATGTAAATATTGTTGTTGGATCCTAGCCCTAATTTTTCTTATTGGGTGATAATTAGGGATTCAAATTCTAATCTATCTTTGTCCTTTTTATTTGTAGATGTCGAACGCGAACAACGCTACTGCTAGTTCGTTCACATTGATGAGCCTTTGCCAAAAGGTGACTTTTGATGGGACGAACTTTAGCGAATGGATAAGATACATTCGCACGATTGCTCGCTACAAAGGACAAAGAGTATGTCCTCGATGAGAAGCTCGAGAAGATCAACCCAGAAATCGCTACTACGGCTGAAATGACTACTTTCGAGACTCATGAACGTGATGCGACGAAGGTTCATTGCATCATGATAGCCACAATGAACGCCGAATTCCAAAAGTCCTACGAGGACATGTATCCGTATGAAATTCACCAAGACTTGTTGGAGAGATACCACCAAAACGCGAGGCAGGAGCGTTACGAGATTTTCACTAACATGATTTCCGCCAAAACGGGTCATGGAGAATCTCTAACCGTGCACCTGCAAAAGATGCAAAGGTATGTCGATCGTCTTCGCAAGTTGAATGTTGACTTTGGGGAAGACTTGGCGATCGACATGGTGCTTCACTCTTTGCCTCCGTGTTACAATCAATTTTGGATGACCTACCACATGAACAAAGAAGAGGTCACCCTAAGTAAGCTCCAAGGTCTCCTTAGGGTTGCTGAAAGCAACCTCAAGGACAAGTCTATTGCACCCACTTCCAATCCACCCGCTGCTCCTGTTTTGGCCATTGGGTAAGGAAGAGGCAAGAAGAGGAAGGCTCTGTCTAAGAGCCACCGCAAGGGAAAGTCCCGAGATGGTTCCTCTTCTAGTGGGACCAAAGTTGATCCCGCTAAGCCTAACCCTAACCCAAAAGAGGCAGAGTGCCATCATTGCCATAAAATAGGGCATTGGAAGAGAAGCTGCCCAGACTACCTGCAAGCCATAAGGGAAGGAAAGATCAAGCCGTCTTTCGCAGGTATATACACAATTAAATCTAACGATTCATCTCATGCTATTTCTTGGGTCCTTGATACCGGTTGTGGTTACCACATTTGTTCTGAATTGCAGGGACTAAGAATAAATAGGGATGTGGAGCATGGAAGAATAAATCTAATCATGGGGAACAGAAGATCGTCGCCTATGACCAAGATTGGAGTGTATTCTTTAGTGCTTAGGAATGGTTTATGTTTAGATTTGAACAATTGTTGTTATTCGCCACAAATGGTAAGAAACATCATTTCATTTCATGGTTTGTTTAGACAAGGTTTTAGATTTTCTTTTAATAATGAGAATGGTTCTATTCTTGCTTATCTAAATGGTGTCTTATATTTTGAAGCAATACCATGTAATGGAATTTATGAAACTGTTATGATTGTAGATAACTTAGGAAATGATGTTTTATGCATGGATTCTTCCAATGGTATGGATAGAGCATCCTTGTGACATTGTCGTCTTGGACATGTCAACAAGAAGCGCATAGCCCAACTCCAAAAGGATGGAGTGTTGGAGTCATTCGACCTTAGGGAAGATGACACATGCGAGTCTTGTTTGCTTGGAAAGATGACTAAGTCACCCTTCACTAGTACGTGTGAAAGGGGCGAGGGTCTATTGGACCTCATACATACCGATGTATGTGGACCGTTTAGATCAACCACAAAGGATGGGAACCGCTTCTATGTGACTTTTACCGATGACTATAGTAGATATGGGTATATCTACTTAATCAAGAAAAAGTCAGAAACGTTTGAAAAGTTCAAAGAGTTCAAGAATGAAGTGGAGAATCAATTGGGCAGGAAAATCAAGATGCTTCGATCCGATCGAGGAGGAGAGTACCTAAGTCTTGAATTCCACGACTATCTCAAGGAGTGTGGAATAGTTTCACAATTGACGCCACCTAGGACACCGCAGTTGAATGGTGTGGCAGAAAGGCGTAATTGAACCTTGTTAGACATGGTTCGCTCTATGATGAGTCGTGCTTCACTACCTATCTCATTTTGGGGGTATGCCTTAGAGACTGCCGCCCACATCCTTAACCGAGTCCCTACTAAGAAGGTTGCCAAAACACCTCACAAGATGTGGACAGAGAAAGCTCCCTCGTTAGCACATATCAAGGTTTGGGGTTGCGAGGCTTTCTTAAGATGAGATACTCACGACAAGCTCGAACCTCGTAGTGAGCGATGTATTTTCATCGGCTACCCGCAGAAATCCTTTGGATATCTCTTCTATAGACCGAAGGACAATGTTGTCTTTGTTGCGAGGAGAGGAGTTTTCCGAGAGCGAGAACTCATAAGCCAAGGAGACAATGGGAGGCAAATCGAGCTTGAAGAGATTCAAGAGTCGATAGATGAAGGAACCTCTATCGCTGGCACTCAACCCGAGGAGGAAACTTCGGTTGAACCGATTGACGAGTCATTACCTCTTAGACGTTCCGAAAGAGTTAGAGTTCAACCCCAGTTTTATGGTTTTCATATTACTACCGAAGGGGATACGTATATTAGTGATGGTACACTAATAAATTTAGATGAACCTACTAGCTATAAGGAAGCCATGGCAGGCCCAGAGTCTGCAAAATGGAAAGAGGCAATGGACAGCGAGATCCAGTCCATGTATGACAACCAAGTTTGGAATTTAGTTTATAAAGTGCCCGGACGTAAGACCGTTGGGTGCAAATGGATCTTCAAGAAGAAGACCGACGTGGATGGAAACGTACACACATATAAGGCGCGATTGGTTGCAAAGGGCTTTACTCAAACTCCCGGAGTTGACTATGATGAGACCTTCTCACCAGTTGCGAAGATAAAGTCTATTAGAGTGATGCTAGCTATTGCCACATTTCATGATTATGAGATTTGGCAAATGGATGTCAAAACCGCTTTCCTTAATGGGAAGTTGGCTGAGGATGTTTACATGGCTCAGCCAGAGGGTTTTGTCAATCCAAAGCATCCAAATAGAGTGTGTAAGCTTGAGAAGTCCATTTATGGACTTAAGCAAGCGTCTCGCAGATGGAATCTTTGCTTCGATGAAAAAGTCAAAGAGTTTGGATTTGTATGAAGCGAAGATGAATCATGTGTATATGTCAAAGCCAGTGGGAGTATAGTAAGCTTCCTCGTTCTGTATGTCGATGACATACTACTCATAGGAAACGACGTCCCGACTCTGCAGGAGGTTAAGTCCTGGCTCGGGAAGTGCTTCGCTGTGAAGGACCTCAGAGAGGCTTCCTATATTTTGGGAACAAGGATAGTGAGAGAACGAAGTAAGAGACTAATAGGACTTAGTCAGAACACTTACTTAGATAAAGTACTAAAACGTTTTAGTATGGAAAACTCGAAGAAGGGAGAATTACCGATACAAAGCAATGCCAAGTTGAGTAAGACTCAAAGTCCGAGTACCGAAGCTGAGATAGCAGAAATGAGCCGAGTTCCATACGCTTCCTCAGTTGGCTCAATCATGTATGCTATGACTTGTACTCACCCTGATGTAGCCTTTGCTTTGAGCATGGTTAGTAGATATCAAGGGAACCCTGGCAGAGCCCATTGGATTGCGGTCAAGAATATCCTTAAGTACCTTAGGAGGACGAAGGAATGGTTCTTAGTCCTCGGAGGGAGTGATGACTTGAAGGTGCGAGGGTATAGTGACGCCAGCTTTCAGACCGACTGGGACAACTACCGTTCGCAGTCGGGCTGGGTCTTTACCCTAAATGGAGGAGCAGTAACTTGGAAAAGTTCCAAGCAAGAAACTGTAGCTGATTCAACGTGTGAATCAGAGTACATTGCAGCGAGCGAAGCGTCGAAGGAGGCAATATGGTTGAAGAACTTCATCGGTGATCTTGGAGTTGTACCTGCCATAAAGGAGCCCATGGAGATTTTCTGTGATAATGAAGGAGCGGTTGCCTTGACCAAGGAACCGAGGGATCATGGTAGATCTCGACATATCGACAGAAAATATCACTTTATTAGACATCGTGTAGAAGAAGGACAACTCGTGGTGAAGAGGATATCATCAGAAGATAACCCAACAGATCCGCTTACGAAGGGACTGAGTAGGGTTAAGCACTTGCAGCATGCTAGGAGTATTGGGCTGAAGGATGATATTAGTATAGATTAGATAGTAGTAGAAACGTGTAATAGATAAATGTAATTAACATTTGATGATTAAATAAAAGAGTATTATTTATGAGTAATGTTACTGTCTTATGTTAATTGTTTAACTATTGTTTCACTTTGCATGTTTTGACTTCCAGAATAATTGAGTTTATTAAGAATAATCGAATTATTCAAATTGTCCACAATCGTTCATATGTTGGAAGTAGATATGAATGAAGATTGTCATGAATTGGTGCGTAGATTATCTAAATGGTATTAGACATAGCAAAAGGTTGCTGCAACGTTCATGAGTGCTTATGAACTAGTTTTGAGCATTGGAACAAACCCGCGCTTGCTGGAATCACCTTATGGAATGTGATAAAAAGGGTGATCGCAAGACGATAATATCATATGGTCTTAAAACCAAGATATATGGTTTGTTATTTGTTAATTGGTTGTACATTGATAATGCGAAACCGCATCAGTAACTTGATGTTATAAAACACATTGTTGTGTATAGTTGATTAATGAATAAGTAAATGCATATAAGTCGAGGTTTATCTGTTACTTTTATCCTAAGAGGGTAAAAGCGATATCTCGGCTGCTCGATGATTTGATTTGACTTATGTGTTGGGCCCGGTCAGAACTGAATTGATGTGTTCGATTAAGTTCTATGTCAAATGAATCGGAGATCGAGAAACCAAATGCTAGACAAATTGGTTCCATAGAATTGTCAGCATGATATCTAAACAGAGGACTGTACGATCTCTTATCTAAAGGACAAGATTGATTAGATCAGAGTTTGACAACGTCTTTGAGAGCTACGATTGCTAATCGGATTATACTTGTGTATATAGTTACTAGACTTATCCAAGTGGGAGACTGTTTGAATAGTGTCTAAGGCTGCAACTATATTAGGCTAGTATTTGACCGGGTTGTGCATGGTCCTTTTGGGTTGCCTTCACCATAGCAACTTGACAGGATGATTTATTATGAGAGAAGAAATATTATTAATATATTATGAGAATAATATAAGGAATAATATTATTATTATTTGATTAATATAAGTCATAAATTAATTAAGAATTAATTTGGTGACTTAAAGAGATTAAATGAATAAAGGGGCATAAACTGTCAAATGTTTGATAGTTGTACTTTGGGCTATAAATCCCTTATGGATAAAGGGGGGCGGTTTAAGGACTATGGATAGGCCTTGAAATCGTCCAAAGGCTTATCAATTAGGGTATTGGATTGCTTAGGGCCTAAGTTATCCAATTAGGGTTTAAGGGTGAAACCCTAGGAGCCTCACTAGTATAAATAGACCCTAGGGGTCAAGGGAAATCGACACCTATGCTTTAGAAGAAACCCTGGCCGATTTTGATTCCCTCTCCTCTCTCTCAAATCATCCTCTTGCTAGTTGGTGTTTGTAATCCATTAAAGGAGTGACAATTGTGACTCTAAAGCTCCAAGGACAAGAAGATCAAGCAAGTGATTCAAGGTAAACCTCTAATTCTGATTTCTTATGTTATTATGCTCTATTAGTCATTAGAAGTCTTGGATTCAATGCATGTTTGATTAGAGAAACCTAGATCCAAGCATTAGGGTTTGCATGTGCACATAGGAATGTTCATATGGACAAAACCCATCAGGCAGGTACGTGGGGCGTACTGAGGTGTACGCTCGGCGTACTTGTCCGCGTTCTGATCGTGAAGGATTGCCAAGTACGCGGGGCGTACCCGGCCCAGAAGAGAAACCATGATTCCTTGAGCCTCCCTATTTAAGCAACCTTATGGCCCTTTTGTTGGCCACCTTTCCCAGAGCATTATCATTCCTAAACCCTAAATCTCGTTCATATAGCAATGGAGTGTCTAGGAGATCCTTGTAGTGTGTTCTTGGCCATTTGGAGCAAAGTGAAAGCCTTGGAAAAGGAAGAGTTAGAGCTCAAGGTTGTGGATCCGAGATTAGCAGTGAAAAAAGCTTCAAGCTTTACATCTTTTCTGTTCATACCTTGTAAGAGAAGTTTTAGGGTTTTTGTCCCCAAGTTGATAGCTTTATGAGTTAATGAGCTCTTAGAAGCCGAGATCTGTCCCATGCTAACCCATTTAGGGTTGTTATGTGATAAAAATCCAGTCTTGGTTGTCAAAAGTTGTTCATGCATGAGATATGGACCTCTAAAGGTTGGAAATGGGGTGGTTTGGGTGTTGGTGACTTCCACAACCATGCAAAGGCTTAAAGTCACCGACTTTATGGATTAAGTCGTATTATAGAAGTCAGGTCTGGAATTTGGACGCAAGTCTTAACTGATTAAGACCCAAAAATCAAAGAAGACTGAAACTGGGAGTTACACCGGGCGTAAACCCAGTATGCGGGGCGTAGGGGTCGCGTTCCCCCGTTTCTATGAGGTTGTCGAGTACGCCCAGCGTACATGTTTGGTACGCGCAGCGTAACCCGGAGAGGGTTGACTTTTGTTGACTTTTAGGGTTTGGTCAATATTTGGGTCGTTGAGCCATGGGAGGGGTATAATGGTCTTTTTCTCTTCTGAGAGTGCCAAGAGAGAGTTTAGTCTAGCCTTTGAGAGTGATATTGATTAGGGTGTTTATCCATGTGATTAGGCGGAGGCTAGACCAGATTTTACCGAGTTAGAGATTTACCGAGACACCCGAGGTGAGTCTTCTCACTATACTTTACATTGAGTAGGTAACCAGAGTTATGAGATAGAGTATCTTGTATGCTATCTATATGATGTGTTGCACTGCATTATTTCTATGTGACTTATGCCGTGTGTATATCAGAGTTAGGACCGGAAGGTCCACAGAGCTAGGACCGGAGGGTCCACAGAGTTAGGGCCCAAGGGCCCACAGAGCTATAACATCGAGTGGCTAATATGTGTTATATGTGGTATTTTGGGGAACTCACTAAGCATTTATGCTTACAATGTTTTGTGTTATGTGTTTCAGGTACTAGTGACGATTGTGGGAAGGCGTCAGCATGATTCGTACACACACACGGAGTTTTATATGTTCTTTTGATCTTGGGATATGTTTTATGAATTGAGATGTGATACATTGAGATTTTTATAATAAATATGAATGGGAAGGTGTTTTGAAAATGCGAAAAATTGTTTAAATTTTTATGGTGTTACAGAAACTTTATGAAGTATGCAGACTACCTCTGCAATCCTCTGTAGCAGAAGAGGTGGAACAAACGGCTGCAACCTATAATAAAAAGCATGTTTGTTTTTTTAACGTCTGCAGACTGCTACAGTAAACTGAAATTTAAATAAATTAATTTTATAAACTGAAAATAGTTCTCAACACTTAAATTTTAATAATTCTAGTTTTAAAACATTGAAAAAAAAAAATACTAAAATGAACATGTAAAATAACGAAAATTTAAAAGTTAAAAAAAAAAATTTTAAAAATATAAAAAAGCTAACAATTTTATTCTAGAAAAAAACTAATTTTAGAACACATAAAAAAAGAAAATAATAAAAAAATTAAGAAGTATTGCAAACGATGTCTACAAAATTTGTAAAAAATTACACATGTTAAAAAAAATGCAACGAAAACTAAAATTTTTATTAACAGAAACAGCAGCAACAAAAAAAAATTTAAAAATCAAAGTTTAAAAAAAACAAAAGTTAAAAAAAATAAGTTATACCAAAATTCTAAAAAAAACACTTGGAAAAAAATGAAAGTTGAAGAGGTTTGAAGAGGCAAGTTAAGTGCTGCGCCACGTAGCACACGCGCAAAAGTTTTGTAGTCTGAAGTCTTCCAAAAAACAAAGTGCTGCGAAAGGGAAAGTGTTGCACGTGTGCTGCGCCGCAACAAAAAGTGGTTTGAAGAAGTTTTTTTTTTAATGAAAACAAACACCACCTTAATATGTCGAAACTCTCGAGGACCTCTCCAAAGAGTAAGCAAGTCATGGACTGTTTGTGGCTTAAATATTTTAAAATTTTCTTTTTGATGTTTTGTTCATATATATATATATATATATATATATATATATATATATATATATATATATATATATATATATATATATATATATATATATATATTCAAAGATTTTTTTTTTAATTTCGAATTTATTCTAACCAAACAAATAGTTATTAAAATATTAAAAAAAAAACAGATTAAGACTTTTGAAAAAAGCCAATTTTTAATCAAATAATTATATGAGGTTAAATTAGATAGAAAAAAATAAATAAATATAAATTCAACTAAATAATCTAACGAGTTGGGTTACTTGAATCAAATTTTAAGTATTATAAATTTACTACAAATATATGTTTTGTATTATTTTTATATATTAATATCACGAAATTAGGGACTAGGGGTATCCCTACCCTATCTCATCCCTACTTTTTTATTTTAGGATACCATATCCCAGGTTGACTTCGAGATTCTCCGGTCAAATCGGATACAAGTTTCATGTCGTTTTTTACCATATCGCCGGATAGAGTCCAAAATCTTTTCAACCTGCACCATTGGTCCAAAATCAGATTCTTTTTTTTGTGGTTTTGGTCCCTATAAAAGTTAAAATGACATTTTTACCCTTTTAATTTTACTTTTGATTTTATTTACTCTTTTTTTTAACATTTAAAAAAAAGAAAAAGAAAAAGAAAAAGAAAGGGGCCCGCCCACACCACCTGTACCCTATTGAATTAGGTGTCTAAGCACATAACTATAATCAGTATGTACTTGAACCGATAACAACATGATTCTTTTGGGTTGCCTTCACCATAGCTATTTGATGTGATGAATTATGGAGAAAGAAGTTAATTATGATTTATTAATATATTATAAGAATAATATATTAATTGAGAAATCATATTATTTAATTAGTATTGATCATAAATTAATTTGGAATTAATTTGGTGTTCAAAAGAGGCTGATTAAATTATGGGGACTAATATCGCAATTATATGATAGTTGCAAAGTTGGGCTTGTGGATCCCTAAGAAGGGATGGACGAAATCTTATGTATAACCCACATAGATTTCGTCCATAAGAGGCCTTTTGGAAGGATCTACTGGATTGCTTAAGGCATAAGCAGAGAATTAGGGTTTCAGTCAAATGCCCTAATTGCACAACTATATAAAGACCCCATGACACATTGAAATCGTCCACTTACATTCAAGAGAATACCCTAGCCGATTTTAGGAGCCTCTCACCTCTTTCTCATAATCCTCCATTGCTACTTGGTGTGTGTGACTCACTAGAGGTGCAACAATTGAGGCACTAAACTCTTGAAGGTCAAGATCTACAAGATACAAGGAAAATGTATTTTTCTAATCTTGTTTCATGTTGAAAATCTTGAAAATTGTATGCTAGTTAGGGTTCATGCTTTGGATGATTAGTATTGCATGTATAACTTGAGAAAAACCTAGATCTAAAGCATTAAGGTTGCATGTACACCATATGAATGATGTAGTGCTCAAAACCCATCATACACACACACACACTCTCTCTCTCTCTCTCTCTCTTTCCCCCTCTTTCTCCCCTCTATCTCTTTCTCTCTCTCCCTCTCTCTCTCTCTCTCTCTCTCTCTCTCTCTCTCTTTCTCTCCCTCTCTCTATCCATCTTCCCCATTTATCCCGTTTTTTCTCCCTTGAATCCCCCATTTGCAACATGATACCCCATCAAACTCCTTCACTTCACCACTTTTTCACCTAATCACAAACCAA
This sequence comes from Lactuca serriola, assembly GCF_051521515.1. NCBI lineage: Eukaryota > Viridiplantae > Streptophyta > Magnoliopsida > Asterales > Asteraceae > Lactuca > Lactuca serriola. Next base: position 219,699,774 of record NC_136409.1, read on the forward strand.
AACACCTTAAAACCAGAACCAACAAGAAAAGCCAAGATTCCAGCACCAACCCTTTTCGTTGTCCCCAAGGGATGTACACGCTACAGATGAGGGAGGAGCGAGTGGTGTTTTCCAATGAATAAATAACAGAGGCGATCGATCCAAAAGAATATGGATCAAATGGCGACTGATCAAAGCCTACAACTAATAGGTACACAGAGGCCAAAAACGAATATTATTTGTACTTTAGGACCTACATCTTGATCGGTTCCAATAGTTGAGAAGTTGTTGACAAAAAACCTAATTTTTTCTATTTTGGGTTTCTTGATTATGTTCACCAGAAGTGGGGCTTGCTTCAACTATGATCTCCGTCGAAGAAATCCCGTTTTTACTTGATTAGGTTTGGTGTTGCATCTTCAATTTGGGATTCCTAAGGAACCAATGCTCTTCAGTTGGTTGTTGGTGTTGGGGCAACCAACAACGGGAGAATGAAGGAGGGAATGGAGGCGGTAGAGACGGGAATGGGTTGGGGGATGAGAATCAATTTATTTACTTCTTCCCCATTTGTCTGATCCATCTCATAGTTTTTTTTGTTCTCCATATCTTAAAGAACGACTTCTACCATTTTATGGCGAGAATGTCTAGCTTCGAAAAGGTTACAAGTTGGTTTCTGGCATGAACGGTTTAGATGAACCCCCACCACTCCCTAATATTCTTGTGTAGTCATCGATTATATTAAATGTGTTGTAAGAGAGAGAGAGAGAGAGAGAGAGAGAGAGAGAGAGAGATTGAGAGAGGGGATGGTGGTTTTTTTTTGAGATGTAGTTGTTTTTTTAGTTGCAGGTATGTGTATCTACATGTGAAGTGTTTTTTGTGTTTTGATATTTGATCAGTTGATGTGAAGAACAAGATGGACAAATGTGAGTTATGCAGGTTAAAGTGCTTAACATATAGAAAGACGGAGACAATAATAATGGCAGTGAAAAAGTGAAGGGGAGAGCAAGTCAAAGAGAGAAAGAAAGTCAAAAAGAGAGGGAGGGGGTTACCGTGGGTAGAATATTTTTATGGTATTAATATAAAATTAAAAAATGGAAAAAAGAAATGAAAAGGGTAAAACAATATTTTCAAGTTCTCAAGGTATCAAAACCACGGAAAATTCTTGATTTTGGACGTTCCATGCAAGTTGAAAACTTTTTGGACTATATCCACACTTTTGTGAATACCATAGGGACAATTTTGTCATTAAAAAGAAGAAGATAAAGATAATATCATTTTTTTTTAAATATTCAAAAACTAGAATTTCTCAAGAATATCACCTCAATTTTTATAATTATTTTAATAAATAACTATTTTTCTTATACTTATTGTTCTACATTCAATTATCACATAATTTTCTTTGTAAAACTTTTTTATAATTTTCTTTCTAATCTTTATCTTTATCACGTAATATTTTAAAATTGCTTCTACAAAAATAAATGCTACGTTTCTAAACAGGGTATTTGAAATAAATTAAAGAGTAGCGTGTACGAGCTATGGTTGGGTGACCTAATCGTCCCATCGTCGATTTTGTTCTCCGATCGAAGTTTTCCTGTGATGAGCTGTAGTAATCTAGCAATTCTCACCGATGAAATGAAGGATTGACCAAAAGATTGGGTATATATGGCGGATAAGAGGAAGATCAAGACCGAAGCTAGCAGTAGCAGCAGTAACATCAATAATGGTAGAGGCGAAAGCGTCGTCGTCGACGTTGGTCGCCGGAGAAGCTCTTGCGGTTATTGCAAATCCGGCTCCAACACCAGTATTACTCACGGTTAGTTGGTTTATAGATTTTACTGATCGGTTGCGCGCATATGTCATGATAATGTTTATATGATTAGGTTTATGTGTATGATTTCATTTGAAATAGTGCCATCTGTGATCTTCGTGTTCCAGGGGACTTTGATACCTAATATTTTAGTTCTATCTAGTTAAAACTAGATTGTTCTTGTGCGATTGTTCAGGAACTTTTTCCCTCCGGGGAAGGGGTATAGAATGTGCAAAACGACTTAGAACAACAGCTAATTTAGCGCTGTATTGGGTATTCCATTCTTTGTCCATAGAGCTCAAGTTTGACTTTATCAATAAAACAAGATGCTTTCTACATTAAAGTTGATGTGGATTGTAAACTTTTCGGAAAAGATTGATAACGACATTAGAGTAGCATATCCGATGTAGATTTACAAGTTACCTACATCCAACATCCATGGGAGAATTGTAGGTTTGACATCGAAAATCTTACATTCCATAGCGTGATAGAGAGATTAAAGACTTTATCAAGTTACTTTTATCTATATTCCATACACTATCACCTAGTGCGCACCAAAAACAGATGATATATGTGATCTTAATGATTAATATAGTTGTAAAAAATATACCTACATCCCAAATAAATGAGTTTGTTGGTCAAAATTTAGAAAATTGGAAAGTCTTCAAGTTTCGACCTTCATTGTGCACCAGAAGCCAGCCCACCAAAATTGGTTATAAACGAGCATTCTTTTTTCTCCCTTTGATTCTATATGCAAGTAGAACATAAATAGACAGTTTTATGCACATTTTTCCCATGTAAATTTCATTTTCTTGATCTTGCAGGTTTATGGGCACACAGTTTGACTGTTCATGACTACCAAGGTTAGTTTGTATACCTTAATAACCATAAAATTTTTATGTCCTATAGCTAGTATTAAGTAATAACCACTGAAATGCCTACATAATGATAGTATTACTAAATCCTCTATGGATCACCTATACCCAAAATTCTGGATTCATACTCCAATTTTTTTTTTTGTTAGAATATTTATAACATCTTTTATTCTTTTGTTAGCTCTTCTTGACAGAGGTTGGAGGAGATCTGGCTGTTTCCTCTACAAGCCTGAGATGGAAAAGACATGTTGCCCCTCATACACAATTCGTTTGAAAGCAAGTGATTTTGTTCCTTCCAAAGAGCAAGTCCGTGTATCCAAACGAATGCAAAGGTGATCATACATTATAAAAATCAACTTTCTATTCCTTCTCTCTTTTTCAAACAAATTTATAATCTTACACCAACTTAATTTCAGGTTTCTAGAAGGTTCATTGACTGTTAAGAAACCAGACGAACAAAACGAGCCATCAAGTGATGCAATCCGCCTTTCAGATAGTGATGATCATGGTAAACCAGATAACAGCATCGAGAACTATTTATCCAACGAGATCGATTCCATAGTAGTCACATGCACCCAATGCGGGGAGTTCCCAAATGACATAAATGCCCCTAAAGCTTCCGTAAAACCCGTTGCACCATCGAAACGCAAGTTACAAGCCGAAGAAGCACATGACCTTTTGTACTCCAGCAACATTTCTTTTCAGATATCCGCTGCTTTAAAACGAGGCAACAAGACTATCCAAAAAGACAACCAAAGCATCGACCCGAACCCGAAACTGATCGCGGAAATGCTATCAGGGCATTTAAGTAATTTAACACCACCTCTCCATTTGTCTGTGAAAGCTTGCAACGGACATATAAACTTCTATTCCACCGAGATACAACCACCACACACGGAATCAATAACCGGAAAGCCTTCTTCGGTTTGTAAAGACTCTTCTTCCACCAGTGGCACCAAGGGTATTTCTGTAAATAAACAGAGTCTTGAGATCCGTTTAAAAAGATCCGGGTTTGACCCGGAAGAGTACGCGCTATACAGGAGATACCAAATTAAAGTGCATAACGACACACCGGATCACGTGACTGAAAGCTCTTACAAACGGTTTTTGGTGGACAGTCCTTTGATTTTTGTCCCCACAAATGGTGATGTCAGTGTTCCACCTTGTGGATTCGGTTCTTTTCATCAACAGTATTTGATTAATGGGAAGCTGATTGCAGTTGGTGTGATTGATATTCTTCCTAAATGTTTATCCAGTAAATATTTGTTTTGGGATCCGGATCTTGCCTCTTTGTCACTGGGTAAATACTCGGCATTACAAGAAATAAATTGGGTGAGAGAGAATGAAAAACATTGTTCTAGCTTGCAGTATTATTATCTTGGCTATTATATTCACTCTTGTAGCAAGATGAGATACAAAGCAGCTTATCGCCCATCTGAGCTTCTCTGTCCTCTTCGTTATCAGTAAGTTAGTTTAAAGATGATATAAAAAATAAAAATATATGAAGTTTTTTAATTTTTTTTTTGATAAACAGGTGGGTTTCTTTTGATATTGCAAAGAGGTTGCTTGATAGAAAGGCGTATGTTGTGTTGTCTGATTATGCTAACTTGCTAGATGAGGGAGATATGTCAGCTAATAATAATAATAATAAGAAGAATGTGGTGGAAGATCAAACTCAAAGAGGTGAAGAGGAAGAAGAAGATGAGCGATTTGGAGAAGGATCAAATGATGTTCGTATGGATGGGGATGAAGAAATGTCTGAAGTTGCTTTTGATGAGTCTGATGAGTCTGATGATGATGATGGAACAGGTAGTCTGACGCCTGTAGAAATGCAAAAAGATGTGAGTAATATTGTTATTGGTTTGAAGGGAATGCATCTGAAATACAAGGTACATATTTCTAAGCTCATACTCAAAATATTGTGATCCTTATGTTTGTTTTGAATTTTGAATTTTGAATTTTGAAATTTGAATTGAAGGACATACGACAAGCTTTTGGAGCGAATGAAAGAAATTATCTGGAAAATCAGTTGCATAAATACGCGACGGTTGTGGGTACGGATCTGTCTGAGAGAATGATTTATTCGCTTGGTTGATGCATATTCAGAAATCATCAGAAGCAAGTAAGGTTGAAATGCTTTTCAGAACAAGAGCTCCTACTTTCATATCATTTGTTAAAAAAAAAAAAAAGAAAATCACGTTTGTTGTTTCATCTTTTGTGGTTTCACTAGAATATAATCATATATCCTAACCACACTCAACTTACTACTCCGTTCTTGGATGCTTGGATTTTTATAAATTACTTTTTGGTGTACAAATTGTGATTCGCATAAAATAGGCTCTCAACCAATTTTCGTGGGGATAAAATCATAAGAAACCTCATCTTTACTACACTTTTTCCTTCCTCTTTAATCGAGTAATAAATAAAATTTTAGCATTCTATCTTGTATATTTCTTTTCCCTGGACCTTTTTTTTGGCATCAAACTAATCATTTATGTTAGAGATGTAAGTTAATAAGGTACCTAGTAAGAAAACAAAGAAATACACATCATATGAGTTATGGGTGCATGTAAAATCATCTTATAATTGTCTTTATTTATAATTGTGTTTAACTTTGAGGGTGTTTAGCTAAGAGCTTCTCCACTCACAAACATTAAAATAGTGATTTCATTCCAACCAACCTCTAAAATGTCGGTTTTTAGAAGCTTTAAAGTTTGGCCTTTATATTTGGGGTTAAAAAGAGCCAGTAACAAAATAATGTGACTTTTTAAGGTTGATTGAAGTAAAAGTGGTCTCTGAAATGGTGTTTTAGGTGTCCATTGTAGTTGCCCTAAGTTAGTGGAACATGCAGCCAACATGATAAAAGATAAGCCTCAAGATTGTGTATTACATCTTTATTTCATATGCGCAAAACAATAGCACCTATTGGTTTCGTATGTACTTGACATTAATAAGGGCCATGATAGTGGAATTCTATAATGTATCATCATTTGAACGTTTTCTTATCTCAATAAAAAAAGATAAGTTTTCCACAAGCAATTGATCATGATGAACATTACACATGAGGAAAGAGCAGATGAAGAAATATATCCACACTAATAAAAGGACATACATAAAGAACTTTTTTTTTGGATGATGATTAATATGATTATATGTTTGGCAAAGAACCCTAAACTTTCCTATAGGTAATCAATTCGTTTGAAAGGTCTCAATGGAAAAAGACAATTAAAAGCAAATTGGACTCCATCTTGCAAAATCACACATGGGAGCAAATGAATCTACATGCATGAAACAAACCATTAGGCCACCAATAGATTTAAAAAAATATCACATTGATTCACTCAAAACTACAAGGATATAATAGTAATCAAATGATATAAAAACAAAGTGGCATTAATTACTTTGATAAGAAACCATTAGGCCACCAGTAGATTTAAAAAAATAAATCACATTGATTCACTTAAAAGTACAAGGAAATAATGGTAATCAAATGATATAAAAACAAAGTGGCATTAATTACTTTGATAAGAAACCATTAGGTCACCAGTAGATTTAAAAAAACAAATCACATTGGTTCACTTAAAAGTACAAGGAAATAATGGTAATCAAATGATATAAAAACAAAGTGGCATTAATTACTTTGATAAGAAACCATTAGGTCACCAGTAGATTTAAAAAAACAAATCACATTGGTTCACTTAAAAGTACAAGGAAATAATGGTAATCAAATGATATAAAAACAAAGTGGCATTAATTACTTTGATATGTATTCTTCAATAACATGTTTAACATTTATCATATTGGTATTTGTCATTGCATTATTTATAAATATTTAATTACATCAAATAGATGCCAAAACAATATTTATAGTGATTTAGATTAAGAAATTGCATGGAACAACTAGAGAGATATGGTGCCCTAGGACAAGAGTAATAAGTTTTTAGACCTTAGAAGTCATTATATGGCTTGTAACAAGCCCCAAAACAATAACATCAAAAGTTTGACCTCATGATATTGGAATGAAAATTTATGATTGGAATGAAAATTTATGATTCACAAATGACATGTGTTTATGTTGATAATACAATTGATGGTTATCTTATCCTATGCCTTTATATTAATGATATACTTATCATTGGTAGCCACAATAAAATGATCTCAAAAAATTATGATATGAAAGGTTTGACATGAAATTCATAGGTTTAGAATATGTAACCGTTGACGTTAAGATCATAAGAACTCAAAATGGACCTGTATCAAGTCAAACAAATTATAGGGGAAGGATTCTTGAGACATTGGATGCCGGCTATTCTAATATAGCTAGAAAATAGAATGAAATGAGCGCCATCTAAGGACGTAAAGAAGTTTCATTGGTAGAATGGTCGATAATTGTTGGTAGTTTGATGTGCATGATGAGTTGAAATAGAGGTGATTTAGCTTTTGCACCGAACAAACTAAATAGATATACTAGTGGTGAGAATTGAAAAAAAAAAAAAATACAAGAGTGTTACAATATTTAAGGTATAGTTGAACTTATAGTTTGCACTATATGATAATATCCTAAAGTAATTGAATTGTATATTGATGCAAATGAGACATCGGATATAAAATATTCCAAGTTACTAGCGATTTCCTCTTCACGCTTGGTGGTGGAGCTATGTCGTGAAAATCCTCAAAGCAACATGATCCACCATAGAATATGAGTTTATAGAGAAGAAGTTGAACCGTTACATCAATTCTCGAAGAATATTCCAAGATAGTCTAAAACAGTCCCTACAATATATGTATAATATGATAGTCAACCAATGATTAAACAAACATAAAATGCTATGTATAATGGTAAGTCTCGACATATAACTAGAATACATAATATTGTTGGATAACTAATCTTGAATGACATTATCTCTATCGACAATGTGAAGTCAAATGATAATAATACATATTAGCCAATAAAAGGGTTAATTAGAAAGGTAGATGAAAGATTGTCAAGAGGGTATAATGTAATTAGATCCCTGTGGGGGTCGCCCATCACATTCATATAACATAAGGTGATACGAGTTAAACATGTATCCATTTATGATTATTTAAAAAATCATTAAACATTATCTTTTAATGATTTCATTAGAATAACTTGAGAGAAGTAGGGATATTTTTGTTTATGTATAAATAGTTACAACTGTTTGAAAAAAGATAATCGCATCCTCTTAACTAACCCATATCGAACTCGTCTCATGTCCTATCATGTGTGGGTAAATCACTGAACACTAACCGTATAGAATTTAGCATTGTAGCCATTAGACTCCCATTACAAGAGCTAGTTGTTGTTAGAAATATTTATAGTTTATTTATTAGATTTTTTTCGAAATTGATTATCCGTTTTAATTGGTATGATCAGAAATGAAATAAAATTAAAATGATATGTTTAATATGATTGACAAAAATATATTTATGTGATTTGATATATATTAAAAAACATGTAGAAGTGGTAGCCTATAAGCGTGATGAAAATTTATTACAAAAAATGTAACCGTTAGGACTTCATTATATACTATAAACAAAACGAAACTCTCTCTCTCTCTCTCTCTCTCTCTCTCTATATATATATATATATATATATATATATATATATATATATATATATATATATATATATATATGGGTAAAGTGAATATACCTAACAACCTTATATAAGCTTAGGTACCTAACCTCATCAAACTACGTCATTTTGCATTAAATTTTCATTGCAATCATCCAAGGTTCTTAAACTTCATCCCTAAACTTGATTTACTTCAAAAAATTTTGGAAATTCATCATTATATTTCTCCTCATCCTTTCATTTGTAGCGGTAGGATATGAAACCCATCAGGTGGTATTCGATAGAAAGACGTGATGTAAAAGAAAGATATTGGTGAAAGTCCAAAGATTTTGGAAGTAATCAAGTTATGGGGTTTAAGTTTAAGAACATTAGGCAATTACAATGTAAATATGATACAAACCGATGTAGTATTATGGAGTTAGGTACCTAAGCTTATATAAGGTTGTTAGGTATATTCACTTTACCTTATATATATATATATATATATATATATATATATATATATATATATATATATATATATATATATATATTTGTTTTGTAAAGGCACAAATCTATTATACTACTTCTTAATTTCCCCTATATTTATAACGAGACTTGAACCCTTAATTTCGCCTGATTCTGTTAGAAACCCTTTGGTAAAAACTCATGGTTTAATATTAGAAAATGTAAAAGTACACCTATAATTTTATCTTCTTTTGCCTTGATCAGGTTCACATTTTTCTACAAAATATGATTATTAGTATAATATTAGACAAAATAGTTGAATTGTTGCTATAGTTTCACAAATGTTTGATTGAGTATATAATTTAGGGTTTTTTAATAGAGACCCATCTAACTTTTACTTTATGTTTTAAAAGACCAATATTGTTTTTTTGGTCTTTATGGACCCTCAAACTCGAAAATTACCTGTCTCTTATACCCTTATTGATTTCGTAATTTATTTAGCCGGTTAAAAAGTTGATGTGGCCGTTGACTTAGGTGGTCAATTAGTAATCGTGCTAAATGTGTAATTCTAGAGTGGAAAAAACTTGTAAATAATCTTAATTCATTTTCCACAGTCGTTTTATAAGAAGAGGAATGAAGATTTGAACTAGGGTTTTTAACCATCGTATCCACTACTGAGATTACACTACTGCTGTCGAAGGTATTCTACTCTTTGAATCACTGTTGCATGACTGAGAACGATAACGAAGCTGTATATCAGAGAGTTCATCTACACTACAATGGTGTATTTGTTCGACATCCTTCTGGGTATGTTGGTGGGAATAAGTTCCTCTTCACTGATGTTGATTGGGCAGGTATGGATGTAAGAGACTTTTTTGATTTTATTGATAGAGCTATCGGGGAAGAGTTTCAAAATGCCTACTACTGCTTACCTAACATCCCTTTATCTAGAGGGATTCGTCTCATTGTAGATGATTTGGATTTTGCCCAGTTTATAGATAGCGAGTATGAATACGGGGAAATTTTAGTTTATGTTGATCATAATGGGAATCGGTTGGAGGAATGGTGGGATGATGACATGAATCTAGTTGTTAGTGAAGATAATGAAAGTGGCCTTGAAGATGATGGTGTACCTAGAAAAGAAGAAAACACTGCCCCTGATGAAACCCATCCCAATGTAGGTCTTAAAGATGAAGTAATTGACATTGACAACGTACCTTTGAACAAGACGACTGGGGATGAGTTTCTTAGTAAGTTATGTCCTCCAGAAGGTGATACTGGTGACAATGAAGTTGAAGAAGAAGATGTTGAGATCCATTCCATTTCAACCTTGATATGCAATGGAAGAGGCACGTACCTGTTCTTAGGATGAAATTTAAAAGTCCAAAGCAACTAAAAAATATGTTATGTAACTATGTTGTGGCAAATGGATACCAACTATGCTTCAAGAAGAATGATAGTGGTGTGTTGCAAAGGAGCTTGCCCATTCAGGTTATGAGCTACATGGATGAGGCATGAGGTGTCATTTCAAATCAAGTCATTGAAGTTTGAGCATAATTGTGCTAGAAACTACAAACTAGGATCAATTGTCACATACTCTTGGATAGGAGAGCACCTCCCCAAAGAAGAAGGATGCTTGGAAGACCTGCAACAAAAAGGAAGAGAGATGTGACAGAGAAAATGGGGAAGCATAAGGTATCAAAAAAGGGTAAACCCATTGTGTGCAGTGCTTGTCATATGCCTGGCCACAACAAGGTGACTTGCCCCACAACAAATAAGCCAGAAATGGGGAAGCATAAGGTATCAAAGAAGGGTAAACCTATTGTGTGCAGTGTTTGTCATATGCCTGGCCACAACAAGGTTACTTGCCCCACAACAAATAAGCCGGTTAAGCTCAGGGTGAAAAGACCAAAGATAACCAAGACTACACAGGTATATTGAAATGATGTTGTCATTTTAGCAAAGCAAATTTGTAAATCTTAAATATTGACATGTTACCTTGTACAAGAATCTGTAGTTGAAGGGTCGGTGAATGGTAGTGCAGTAGGTGTGCAAGGATCAGTTAACAGTGTTGTAGGTGGTGTACATGGAGGTGAAGGTGGTGTGTATGGTGGTGAAGGTGGTGAAGTGCATGGTGTTCAAAAGAAAAAGGTACTTTGAAACTGTACAAGTATACCCCTAATAATGTTTTTAGTATTATTAATGGAAGGGTAATATGGTAATTTTATTATTTGAAACTGTACAAGTATACCCTTAATAATGTTTTAAGTATTTTGAATGGAAGGGTAATATGGTAATTTTCTTATTTACAGGTGAAAGCAAGAGGAGTGGGGGTTGCAGTTAGAACAAGAAAGCCTTCTGAGAGAATTTTGAAAACCAAACTTGCAAAAGCAGTGTATGGGAAAAATGGTGAAGGCAACTCAACAACAAATGTAGTGGATATAGATTAGGATTTGTCTCTTTACACATGTGTCATGTTTTGAACCTTTATGTTATGTAATAGTTTATGTTGTTGCTGCATGGGGAACATTTGTGTCTTTTGAACCTTTACTTAACTTCACATGGATCCCCTAATTCTGTCGTTTGAACCCTATGTAATTTGTCTTTATGAATTATTGTTCTAATATCATATGTGATGGTACCCTACTATTTTATCAATATTTAATCCTTGAGTTGGTCCACAAATATACACTCCTCCCAAAATGTTGTCATTTTAATCCGGATCTGGATCCCATGTGTGGTCCTCATTTTACCCAATGCCTTTTACCTGTATTGGTCCACAAACTCAATCACTTTCACTTGTCTGTTGTACCCATGTGATATGCATTATATTCAATTGTTTTGGTCCACAATAACCAATGCCTTTTATCAGTATTCAATTTCACTTAACAAGACCATTCAGTGGAACAAAATTATAGTAAAATAAAGATGCTTGTTTCCATAGATACAAAAATACATGGGGCATACAAAAGTTGCTTAAATTACAGGGGCATTTACCAGACAAGGGCATTTACATCCATACATATACTAATCTATATCATACCCACCAAAAACCACCAAAAACCACCAAAAACCATAGAAGATCTTCATATCCCCAACCCCAAGTTTACAAAAAGGGAGAGCATCTATACCACCAAAAACCATTAACTACGCCCAATCCCTTAGCCCCAACCATATCTATCCCACCACCTTTGCTTTCTGCATCATCAACATAGCAGCGAGAAGCACAAGAAACATCATAGCAATCCTGAACTTTAACCTCATAAACTTCAACTCACCCCTCAATTGTTTCTTTTCTTCAACAGCCATGGCTAGCTCACCATCAACAATTTCTTTAGCAGCAATGGATTCAACATTCAGGTTCTCCAGCAAAGCTACCCTTCTCTCTAGTCTTGCAGCGTAACTAGTGTCTTTCATTAGTTTCAACTCATACTTGAGATTGTTGAAAGCATTCTTGTAGTGTGGTGTCAGCTCATCATCGATCCACTTGAAGTATTTACACTTCTCAGCTGCCATCTCCACCTACAAACAAACATACCAATGAAATATTCAGTCACACACACACACACCAGAAGCTCATTCCACTATCCACTTAATCGAGAACAGTAAACCCTAAACTCAAAATTACCCCCATTGTTTGCTAAACCCTAATTCCACAATCTTGACAACAGATTTAAAGAAGACGATGCTTACCAAAGAGTCAACGCAGTTGCGAAATCTACGAGCTGGATTCTTATCTGACATCGACATCCTTTCTACGCTTAACTTTGGATGACGACAAGCGCACAGGTCGTTGTCACGATTCCTAGTAGCGAGAACAGTGTGGTTATCAGATGATGATCCAGATGAGTATGCCATCGAAGGAGAAGCTAATCGATTCTTAAGGATTCGTGACCTGAAAAGTAAATGTTATAAACTAGAAATGATTTTGAATATCTTGTCTTCATTTAGGGCACTCTAAATAGCGTATTAATGAAGCTGATCCGTCACTTGCCAACTGTGTATCTACGTGGACAACATTGTCCACCTATGCAGTAACTTCATGGATAACCGGCAATTGTGTGTAAATTTTAGGGTAAAGGGTATAAGAGACATGTAATTTTCAAGTTTGAGGGTCCATAAAGACCAAAAAAAACATTATTGGTCTTTTAAAACATAAAGTAAAAGTTAGATGGGTCTATATGACAAAAACCTTATAATTTAACGAGGCAAATGTCATTAAATAATAATAAAGAATGACAATTATTTCATCTTAACTCTTTAAGTAGATCAAACTTTTCTTGAAGAGGTTTAACCATTGAATTTTAGTTTTATTAGTTTTTATGAAATGCTGTGTTTTCCTATAACTTGGCAATTTACCCCGCCACTCATTAATTATTTCAAGTTTTAAAATTTATATAAGTAAAAATATATCTATTTTTTAAAAGTTTATCAACAATCATATCAATATCAATATCAATATCAATACATAAAATAAACATGGATACGATCACAACACTTGTATTATCAGCAATACTTGAAAAAACCTTGATACGAGTTACAAGAAAAGCAATCCCCTAAATGCTATTATTATTATTATAGCAAAGGGTAACAACTGTTGACTTTTTACTGATACCTTTTACTACTCAATAAGCATCCAAATCTACAACACATACTTTAGTTTCGGATAACAAACAATCCATGATTGATTTTGAGCTACAAATCAAATCTGGACAAGAGTTGTGAGGTTTCAGAATGTACATGTTCATCATCATCATCATCATCATTCATCAAACATCTTCTTGATCACTTCCACCAAAATGAGCATGAACTTCATGACTAACCCAATAACTGCTTCCATCAGGACCCGATAGCTTACACCTGCAAATGCAATTGTATGATCAAACACCCTTCAACTGCACTGCTGCTGGATGATCTTTCTACTGCTATTTTTGATAATCAGAATGACAAGGGCATAAACGTCTTTTCAATGAAAGCAAACACAGTGTCCTGTCCAATGGGTACTAACCGTTCCAGGACAGACTTCCCTTCCTTGTACTTTTGGTTCTTCTCATGAGCAGTTTCCTGAAAGTCACAGATCAAATTACAAATGAATTCTTAAAGAAAACGAGTGTGTGTGTGTGTGTGTGTTAAGGGTTATAAATCTTACGTATGTCCATCCAACAATGGATCCACATTTGACACAAAAAATGTCTGCAACTGTGTGAAGCCCTGTCATCATCAGTCTATCTTCCTTCACACCAACAGTCACGTTTACTCTGCAAAACAAGAAAATATAAGATGATGTATGTATTGTATGCTAGTTTTATTGGCATAGAGAAACAAATTTCCTTACTCATACCTAACTTCCTTCTAAAACTCTATTCACAAGAAAGTAGTAGGAATTGATGAAATAAAGCTATATATTATATTGGCACATCACTTTAGGAGCAAGGAAAACTTACACCTTATTGAAGAGATATGCCTTTCCATGCTTGCAATGAAAGGCCTGAACCAAAAGACACAGGGAAAGGATCAAGCTTTATATCTTCTTGATGTAGCAATTACATGTATATCAGAGTTGAGCCGGGATAAAGTATAAATAATGATCACTAACTGATTCATTTGCAATTCCCTCTTTCTATAAGAGTAACATAACAATTCGATTCGATCTAAAGTTGAGAATCAGCCCTATATATATTCTTCATAAATAATCTGATTGATTTTGCAAATTGAGATGTAGTTAGCTGTTTAGAATAGCGATCCACTTGAGTTGGTAAAGTTTCTTGAAACAGAAACACACAAGGGGAAGGCAAAATCAAGTAAATTAAGTCTAAATCTACGCCAGTGTTACAGAAGGTGTTTAGGTAAAACCGGAACAATATTTTCCAGTAATTTAGACCTTCGATCAAACTACCAATTCAAACGATACATAAAGATTATTAATCAGTCAATCAATCAATCAATCAAGATTTTACAATCCAAATCAAAACTTCCACATCAAATATTTTATCCACGATCATCTTCACACCACATCAAATAGATTAGATCGGAAAAATCAATTAGAAAACAACAAAATCACTGCGAGGAAATTTAATATAAGAAGAAAAGGCTACGTACATACCTTTGAAACGATATCATCGGAAAGAGCGAGATGGGTCTTGCAGTGTTTACAGGTGTAAAATTTGCCCTCTAACGTAACTTGAAACAATCGCCCCATTTCTCTCACACCGATTGATAGAATGGAAAGAAAGAAGGGAGTGAAATCGAGGAAGAATAAGGAATCAATCAACTCAAATTCCACGCAATCGAACGTACGCTTTTTTTTTTTTTTTTTTTTTTTTTTTTGGTTCAAAGTAGTTTAGTGGACCCATATTTCACAATTAACGGTTAATTTATGAATGTATTTTACGAGGGATAATGAATTACAAAGGTATTATATTTTTTGATTTTTACACATTTAGTCATTGAATTTTTTTTTGTTTATATTTACCTCTTCAACTTGTTAAACTGTACACATTTAGACCTTATGACCGACTATTTCAGGTTAGCCGGTAAAAATGACTTAATAGGGTAAAATATTTCTTACTTTGTACACATTTAATCCTTAATATTTTTGTACACATGTAGTCCTTAATATTTTTTTGTTGTTGTGTAACATCCGGATTCCCAGATATAATATTTTATTCCTTATTTTTTTTAGAAGTTGTAAGGAGACTCGGTGAGTTGGGGTTGAAACTCGCCGAGTATGGTCGCGGATTCGTATCCGGGTTCATAGCCGGACTCGGCGAGTTCATGAGTGGACTCGGCGAGTCCACGCTGTTTAATGAAACCCTAATTTCCTGGGTTTGGGACCTATTTAAAGGCCCTTAGGGCTGTCATTTGCGGCTACCAAACCCCAGAGAGAAACCCTAAGAGATCTAGAGCGTTTGTGAGGAAGGAGAGGCCATTCTTGATCCTTTTGTTGGTGTGTTTGCAAGAAGGAAGTGACCAAGGCAAGAGGAGGCTGAAGGAGGTGTGATTTTGGTGACTTCTGAGTTCATAGAGATCATATTGAGGTATTTGTTCGGACCTTTTTCAGTTTTGGTGTTGATTCTTAGAGTTAGGGTTTTCTAGCCCCTTTAAAGGATGGATATGTGGAGCAATTGGTCCCTTCTTGAGTCTATGCTTTGGATCTGGACCCAAAAAGGTCCAGAGACCTTAACCCTTGGAGCTTTATGAGTTATTTTGGGAGCCATGAGCTTGGGATGTCATTTTTGGGGCTAAATCACCAAGTTAGACCATTTAGATGTTATATGAGTGTCAAGGTCTGAACTTTACGTGATTATCATGCTTGGGAGGGATAGATCTATGAATTTAAGGAACAGATCTGACCTCAGGAGGCCTATGGAGTTTGTGCATGGCATGAACTCGCCGAGTCCAAAGAGCAGACTCGGCGAGTAGGATGAGGGTTTCCCGTAAATCACTTAGTGAGTAGACTTACCGAGTTGGGGAAATAACTCGGTGAGTCAGGGAGAGTTAGGGGACTGGAGTTCAAGGCGGAACTCGCCGAGTTGTCCTTGAGACTCGGTGAGTTGAGTCGGGGTGGCCCCGCGATTCATGCCATGTGTAGCTCGTCGAGTAAGGGGAAGGACTCGACGTGCCAAGAGAGGGACTAAGAGAGTCAGTGGACACGTGTAGACTCGCCGAGTCGTCTTAGTGCACTCGACGAGTCGGGTCAATGCTTGACTGTTGACTTTTGTTGACTTTTAGGGTTTGGTCAACAGTAAGGCCTTTAAGCCAAGAGAGTGGTAAAATGGTCTTTTACCCTTCTGAGGGTGTTAAGGAAAGGTGTGAGTATAGTTATATTTATGAGAGTATTTACTTTATGTGATTAGGCGGAGGCTAGATCACATTTCTACCGAGTCAGAGACTTACCGAGACACCTGAGGTGAGTCTTCTCACCATACGTTACCTAGAGTGGTATTATGTGCTGACCAGAGGGTCTTATGTGTTACGTATGAGATTATGTGCTATGTGATATATATATGTTGTATGATGTTATAGACCGGACCGGAGGGTCCAACGAGCTATGACCGGACCAGAGGGTCCAACGAGCTATGACCGAACCAGAGGGTCCAACGAGCTATGAGACTGGAGGGTCCTGATGAGACACATCGACCGGAGGGTCGTATTATAGCCTCGAGTGGCGTATGTGTTGTATGCGGTATTTTGAGGAACTCACTAAGCATTTATGCTTACAGTTGTTGTGTTATGTGTTTCAGGTACTAGCGAGAGCCGTGGAAAGGCGCCGACGTGACTCGTACACACTGGAGAGAGAGTTGATTTTATGATCTTGGGATATGTTGTGTTTCAAAAACTAAATATTGGAAATATTTGAAAATGTTTTTATGTGAACTTGGTTGATGAAAAATGAAAAATTTGTTTTGAAATTTTACGTTGTTACATGTTGCAAAATAAGTCATTTTTGTTTTTGTATTCATTTAGTACTTATGAATGATTTCTTTGGTTTTTTCTCACAACATCTTATGTGGGATAGCTATATGGTGGTCTTGTTATATGTTGTAGGTCAAGATACCCGGTGTGGGCCAGCTATAAGCTATAAGCACGGAGACTCGAGAAGAGCGGTTAGGTTAAGGCGGCAGGCCAACAAACCTTGGGTATTCCAATCTGATGACTGATTGGACCTGTTGCATGTTGGCATTCCAGTCCGATGACTGATTGGGCCAAATTATTCCAATATGATGAATGTGGGTCCGTTATGCATGGTAATACTTTGTTGTATTGAGTATTTTGAGGGAAACTCACTAAAGTTTATGCTTACCCAGTTTATGTTTTCAGGTTTTATCGTTGGTCGTGGGAAGAAGAATGCATGACTGTACATACTCATCAACAATATTGAGGATTCCGCGTTTCTTATATTACTCTAATTTTCGATAAATGTATTTTGGAATAAACATTTTTTTTTCTTAATAATGGATTTATAATTAGGGAGTTTGCCTTATTTAAAAATGAAAATTTTTGGTTGTGAAAATGAGACATTACACATAAACATCAAAAACCCCACACAATTCATTAATGATTGTCCCACGTAAGCTGTCGTGAGAAAAACCTAAAGAAAACATTCATAAGTACCGAATATGTACAAAAACAAAAATGACTTATTTTGAAACAAAATAATATTAAGGACTAAATGTGTACAAAAATATTAAAGACTAAATGTGTACCAAATGAGATATATATTACCCTATTAAGTCATTTTTCCCGGCTAACCTGGAGTAACCGGTCATAAAGACTAAATATGTACAGTTTAACAAGTTGAAGGGGTTAATGTGAACGAAAAAAAAAACTCAGTGACCAAATGTATACAAATCGAAAAATATATTACCCTTTTAAGTCATTATCCCATTTTATAATGTAAGTTATTAAGTGTGTAGAACGTATGGTCTCATTTTCATTCTACATGAAAAAAATTGATCATGATTTTCTATGTGATTCTCGTGTTTGCAGTATTTAACTAATTTTTATTTTATTTTATTATTAATATTGATATGTATTTATTAATATTAATATTGATACATATTTATTACTATTTACTATCATTATTTATTTAATTTTAGTAATATGTAAAACTTATTGTTTTATAGCAACCAAAACCAAGAACACTAGTCCATTGATCTGGTCATCTTCCCCATCGATCATATTTCCTCTTGAGTTTAATGTTCCTGATAGCGTATACATATATTATGTATATTTATTTATTAGATTTGGTTTGTTGGGTTTTTACCCTATACGGCCCAATGTATGTATATGGTAGTCCACAAACGTATCCTTTATATATTTTGGATGAAATACAATTATTGTTCATGAAAAATTATTGATTGTAACATTGTATCAACCCTAGCCGATCCTAAAGCGGTGTATTTTTCCATCGTCTCTGCCATTCATGTTCTCTTCTTCTACTGATCTTTATCTTCATGTTTTGGTTGTTAAGTCCTTCTCGTCTTCACTAACAATGACCGGTTCAGATTCTTCTGATCCCAAATGCTCTCCCATGGATAAGATCTACGTCATTACAAACATAAAATCTTATGTTCCTCTCCTCCTAGATCTTGATCGACTCAACTATGATTCTTGGAAAGAATTGTTTAAAACCCACTGTATTTTGGTTACTCAGTGTACTACGTGGGTTGAAGTTGACACCATTGTTAAGCAGTGGTTGTATGGTACTCTCACTCAATCGGTACTCTAGTCTATCATCACATCTGATGCCACTGCTGCACAAGTATGGAAAGTTATCGAAGACCTTTTTCATGAGAACAAAGAATCAAAGGCTATGGAGCTTGATGATGAGCTTCGTAACATCATCGTTGGAGACTCCTTCATCATGTTATTGTACCCGAATTAAATCCATATCTAATCTTCTTGCAAATATTGGTTTCCCTGTCCCTGAAAAAAACTTAGTCATATATACCCTCAATGGATTGTCTCAAAAATATGCTCACATTGTTACCACGATCCGTCATAAAAAAATGTTCCCAACCTTTCTCGAGATGTAACATCCTGAAAAGAGGTATTATTCACTGACCTTAATCTTTTATGCATTTGTCAAGACTAGTCCTTATTAAGAAAAAATGGCAATCGAGTACGCGGGGCGTACATATGTGTACGTGCAGCGTACTCATGTACTTTGCTTGATCGCGGAGGCCACCTAGTATGCTGGGCGTACTAGGCTCAAAGTAATACCCTAATGCCCTTGTGTACCCTTATTTAAGGAACATGATGGCCTCATTTCCAGCCACCATTTCCAGCCTCTAACCTCCCTCAAACCCTAATTTCGTATTCTTAGCTTGTGTGAGTGTTTATGGCTCATCGAGTGTTCTTGTGAAGCTTTTGGTGAAGAAGGAGCCTTGAAGGAAGCATAGCTTGTACTTCTAG
This sequence comes from Lactuca serriola, assembly GCF_051521515.1. Taxonomy (NCBI): domain Eukaryota; kingdom Viridiplantae; phylum Streptophyta; class Magnoliopsida; order Asterales; family Asteraceae; genus Lactuca; species Lactuca serriola. The sequence continues at coordinate 219,719,392 of NC_136409.1, forward strand.
CTCTTGGATCTGAGTTCTACTCTAGTTGGTGCATCTTCCAGAGGTATCAAGTTCGGAACTTGCTCATTTTTGTGTTAGTTCATGTTTTGGGTCCATTTTTAGGGTTTTATGTCCCAAGCTTGGAGCTTTGTGAGTTTGGTGAACTCTAGAGCATATCTCTTATCCATTTTAGTGTATTTAGTTGTCTAGATTCATAAAAATGGGAACTTGATCGTCTAAACCTCTCCATGCATGAGTTATGTGGACTTTTGTGTTGGGAAGGTTAGGGTTTGTGAGTTTGGGACTTGTTCAACCATGCTAAGGCTTAAAGTCCACGACTTTATGAAGTATTAGGCCTTATTCAACTCAGATATGTAGTTATAACATTTATCTTAACAGATTAAGACCAAATGAAGTGAGGAGTGGAAATCTGAGATGTACGTCGTGCGTACTCCCATCTACACGCAACGTAGCGTTGAGACCCCCCGATGCATGCATTGTTGGTTGTACGCCCAACGTAGAGGGTTGTATGCCCAATGTACTAGTTGGGTGTTGAATTTCGTTGACTTTTGAGCTCTTGTCCATTTTGTGGACTTTTGGTCAAGGAGGGGCAAAATGGTCTTTTCACCCTCCTGATATTTTGTAGAGAGATTCGGCCTAGCATTTTGGGGTTATTAGTATTAATTATTAATTATAGATGAATATGATATAATTAGGCAGAGTCTAGACTGGCAATTCGGGTGCGAGATTGATTGCTTTCCAATGAGAGGTGAGTTTTCTCACTATACTTACTTGTGTGGTAACTTTTGTGTGACCGAAGGGTCTTATTCATGTTATGGACCGGAGGGTCTTATGTGTTTATGTGTTATTATGCATTATGTCTTTGTGACTTATACTATTATGTTATTATGTGTATTTACTGAGCCGTGACCGGAGGGTCCATACAGAGGCGTGAGACTGGAGGGTCTTCACTGAGACACATAACCAGAGGGTCCTTATCGAGATTCAGCCATGAGAGGCTAATTATTTGTGTATATGGTATTGTGGGAAACTCACTAAGCTTTGTGCTTACAGTGTTGATTAAATATGTTGCAGGTACATCACAGGATTGCGAAAAGGCACCGACATGATTGTACACGCTAGCTTAATGTTTAGAGTTTATGTGGATTCTAAGATATTTGACTTGTTTCATGATATTTTGTACTTGACAATTACATATTAGCATGGGTTAATGCTATGAACTATGTTTTGAGAATTTAAAAATGATAAAAATTGTTTGAAAATTTGAGTTGTTACAAGTTGGTATCAGAGCTTTGGTTTGAGGGATTCGAGCACACCCTCGGGTATGTATGGACTCAAACCGAGGAATTGAAAAAAAATTTCAAAGAGAAACGAACCTTTTCTTAAAAAAGATTTTAAAAGAGTAAAGAACTTTAAGAGAAAAGCAAGACGAAGTAGTGTGTACAATCAGCCAGAGCCCGAACAACGATTTCCTAAAATACCCTTACTTGATTAAATTAAGAGTATGAGTTATTATTGAGTTGTTCGAACTGTATGCTAGAGAGTAGGCTAGGTATCTTCATGAGTATGAGCTAGAGTTTCCTGTTTTGTGATGCCTTAGCCTATGAGGTCGTTTCTTTGATTGAACCCATCCTTGCTAATTGCTCTAGGTATGCTGCTTAGTTGTACATGGTTAAGACTTTATAGCCTTAGAATGCATGATTTAGCCTTTCTTCTTGTTCCTTGTTTGGTTATGGACTTGAGGAAGAATCATTTATTCAACTGATTATCGATCCCCTGTATCATGTACAATTGGTGTGCACGGAGTGGATGGCGAGGGTGACGAAGATCCTTGCGAGGTGATTTGCATCGAGGAATAGTCTAGGCTGAGTGTCTAGATATCTATTTGAGGAGTTCGTCGAGGGATTAGTTAGATATCTACGAGGGATAGAGTACTTGTGACTTAGAGTCTTAAGAGGACGACTTGGGACAAATACGGGTTGGTGTGGAAGGTAGTATTAGGCCCGTACTATTGAAAGCATCAGATCTGTACGCGACTCAAGAAGGAATCTTAGGATGCTAAGGAGCTTGTGTAACGCCTGTGTTTTTGGGCTAAGCATTAAAGACGATGTAATAGTCTAGGTCAACTATTGTAACGTGTTTTGAAGTAATAAGAATGAATTATGTGAATTTATGTGCCTTATATTTAATTATGATGATATAATAAATTAAGGATAAAAAGAAGTGTGGAAAGTAAAATGTTACATAAAGCCAATATCTATGAAGAAAGTTGTAGTGGTCGAAACAAGAATTCTGGAGTTATATAAAGAATACCGAAATTCGAGTTATAACGAAGAAGTTATGACATGTCGAAATTTCGCGACAAAACCAACATAACGCTGCGTGACATAAAAAGTGAATTTACAATAAAGTGCTTTTTAGCCTTTATGATCTAAATGAAAGTCGTAGTATTCGTTAAACCGAGAACTTTCATAAAAAGAACGTCAAAATCTGACTTCGTATGAGGAAGTTATGATTTTTCTAAGAATCGGCATAGCAGTGTGCAACTCGAGATTCAAATTATAGATCGAACGATTTTTAGCCGACACAATCTAAACGAGAATCGAAGATCTTGTCGATAGTAGTTTAACGGTAAAAAGACAGATGAAAACGGAAGTCGGATGAAGAAGTTATGAATTTTTAACGGACTTTCCTGTCCCGGCCTGTTAAAAATATAACTTTAAAAATAAAGTCAAAATTAGCCGACGAAGTCTAAACGAAAGTTGTAGAGCACGGTCTCACCTACGCATAGATATAAAGAACGTAAAAACGGAGCTCGTATGCGAAAGTTATAAAATTTTGAAGTTTGAAAAATAGTTTCTCGAAGGAGTACGCCTAATGTACAAAGGAGTACGCTCAACATACAAAGGACTAGCTTCGATTTATGTTAGTAGCTTTGACACGTCCGAAGTCCGAAAACCAAACAGAAGGCACGTAGCCACTACGCCCAGCGTACTCGCATTTTGCTTGGTCCAGAAGAGGCCATGACACACCCTTCGCATGCTTGACACGTGGATGAACATGTCCGAAGTAATCCACTCCTAGCCCAACGAAGAACTTCTCAACGCAGTACGCACAACGTACTCTAAGATTACGCCCAACGTAACCTGAGACTTCGGCCACTATATAAGGGGTGCGAGACCTCGCAGATTTGTTTAGAAAGTTTTATACTTTTACACCCTCCACTTTCTTCTAAGCTATCCTAACACCCCCAAAGTCTAGGGAACCACCCTAACACCCGAAGCAAGTCCTGAAGCCCCGAAGTCCCCGAGAAAATAATATTTTCAGTCGAAACTCTCCCCGCATAAAGCCCGGTTTTTGAGAAAACATCCCGGTTTCATCGAAAAAGATTGTTTTAAGGGACGAAGTGCTGTCCAATCACCGTCTTATAAGGTGAGTGTATGGTCACTTTCATCTTACACATAGATATGAAGTATTTTATATAAAATACATGCTATATATATATATATATATATATATATATATATTTGTTTGTTTGTTTGTTTATGTGAGATGGATGTTGAATGAATGTTTTTTACATGTTTAGAATGATTGAAACTGTATATGTATTTTTATCTACAAATATGTTGGGTATAACATTGGTATATGAAATTATGTGTGATGAAATAAAATGATGAGAGGTCTTGATGTTGACGATGTTCCAGTCATCTAGCAGAATATAGATGATGACCGCAGACTTTTCTGGACAGTCTAGTGGAACGATAACAAACTCGTAATCTGTAGGTATTTTTGAACTTATATGTTCATCCGGTGTATTATTTTTGAACTATGTGCTCATCAGATATTTTTGAACTATGTGCTCATTAGGTGTTTTTGAACCGAGTGTTCACTAGGTGCTCATTAAGTATTTTTGAACTGAATGTTTACCATATGTTTTAAACTACGTGCTCACCAGTTGTAATTTAAGAACCCTGGTAGCGATGTACTTCATGCCTATTTCCTTAGGATAATCCTTAGGAATGAATGAATGAAGGACAAATGATTCTTAAGATCTTTAAGAATAAAGAAGATAATGGGAATGGGAAATTGGGTTGGTTGTTTGATGACTAAACTTAATAAATTTATTTATTGTGGGTTGAAAACCCTATGTGCTCACCAGGCTCCCAAGCCTGACCCACTCAGTTTTCTATATTACAGGTAGTGGAACAAGAGTATAGTTGGACGATGACAAGGGATTATGGATTATATGCCAGTAGATTAAATAACTGTTGTAAGGCATATATTGTACTGGTTATGCTTTTGGTCTGTATTGATGTGGACATCCCAAGTTTTGTAATGAAATGAAAAATACATTTCTTTAAGAAATGCTTTGATAAATTTTTATCATATTTTGTTTTTGGGGACAAATTCCGCAACACCTTTTGAAAGATTACTCTGATTTTATTTTTAAAATCAAGCATAAACAAATCGGTCTTTTCGGGTCGTAAAATTGGGTATGTCACAACTTGCAGGGACGTATGAATATTGTGTGTGCCTTTAGATCGTCCCTGATGATTTCTGTGTTTATGTTTCAGAGAATATGGTGGTTACCCGAGGTTCAAGCTCCAGCAACCCCGAGAGGACGAGTACCAGTGACGATGAGATCCACATGATAAATGCTGATGAGGTGTCCGTAGCAATCACGAAGGCCATCCCAGAGATGTTCGGGTCTATTTTTACCACGTTGATCTAGACTTTTGATGAGCGCTTTGCTTCCGTCACTAAGGCTGCCGTTGCCGCAGCCACCGCAGCTCTTGCAGTTGCGACCCCTCAGCGAGGTGATTCATTGATGTTCCGAGAGTTCAACAACACGAAGCCACCAGAGCTTGCGATGAAATGGATTTATGATGTTGAGGGATGTTTCTATAACTGTTCATGCCCTAAGAACCTGAAGGTTCGATTTGCATTGAACCAACTTCGCTTGGGAGAGAAGGACCGGTGGAAGTTTGTGATGATTGATTATTCTCTTGCAGAGCATGCTTCAGTGACTTGGGAGAGGTTCACTCGGCTGTTTCGAGATGAGTTTGTTCCCCGGGTGGAGAGGGAACAGTTGGGCCAGGACTTTCTGTCTCTCAAGCAAAAGAAAAAGATGGCGACGGAGATCACGAGGATGTTTCACGAGAGGGCATTATTTTGCCCTGAAAACGTGTCTACGGAGCAGGAACATGTGAGCTGGTACTTGAGCATTTTGAGGAGGTATATTCGGGAGTTTGTGGCTTACTCATCATATTGGACATTAGCCGAGCTGCAGACCAATGCTAGGAGGAGGGAGATCTAGCTGGAGACTCAGACGAGGGAGGAGGGAGAATCTCAAGGGAGAGATAGATGCCAGTGCAGTCGTGGCCGACAACCAAGTGGGCCAAGCCCGTTGATTTTAGATCACGAGGCCAGAAGGGTTGCACTTGTGGCAAGTGTGGTAAGAGTCACGAGGGACCTTTCCGAGCAGAGATTTGTTTCAAATGCGGCAAGGAGGGGCATATGGCAAAGGATTTCCCTAAGGGATTTTCGGTCAGCTTTCATTGCAACCAGACTGGCCACAGGATGGCCGAGTATACCCCACTCACTCATGGATCAACTCAGGCCCTTGATCCTGCTACCTTGCATATTACTGATGGTCGGCCGAGGCTCCGAGGGCTCGTGGGAGACCTTTTCAGCTGACTGCGAAAGAGGTTCATGCAACACCTGATGTCGTTGCTGGTATGTATCTCTTATTTATATTGTTTATTTGAATTGTTTATGCTTATGTTGTGTTTCTTGTTATTTACATTTCTTGTGAATTCTGTGCCTGCTTTAGTGTTATTTGACTCGGGCACGAGTTGATCCTTTGTGTCCTTATCCTTTAGTCGCTGTTTTAGCACTAGATGCGATGCCTTGATTCAACCATTGAGGGTTTCCGTAGCTGATAAGCACTCAATTTTTCTACCAATGTCTTTTGTGGTTGTGTATTGGAGATTTTTGGCATCGAGTTTCCGATTGATCTGGTGCCGATAGCGATATGGGATGTTTGTGTTATAGTGGGTATGGATTGGCTGAGCGATTTGGGGATTTGATTGATTGCGAGCGGTATTTAGTGACGTTTTGGGACTCAAGTGGGAGAGTGCTTACTATTTATGGCGAGGGTACTAGATCGGGATCAGCTTTCTGTTCTGCTGCCAGAGCAAGACAGAGTCTGCAACATGGATGTATGGGTTTACTGGCTTATGTGGTGGGTACTCGGATTGTAAAAGAGGGATTGATTTCTGTTTCTGATGTTCTGGTGGTATGTGATTTTCCTGATGTTTTCCCCGAGGAGTTACCGGGTGTGCCTTCTGAGAGGCAGGTGGAGTTCCAGATTGATATGGTTTTGGGGGTGGCGCCTATCGCCAAGGCACCATATAATCTTGCGGCGCCCGAGATGCAAGAGTTATCTTCGTAGCTTCAAGAGCTGTTGGGGAAGGGATTCATTCGGCTGAGTAGTTCACTGTGGGGAGCGTCGATCCTTTTTGTCAAGAAGAAAGATGGTTCACACCGAATGTGCATCGATTACCGGGAGTTGAACAAATTGATGGTTAAGAACCGCTATTCGTTTCCGAGGATTGACAACCTGTTCGACTAGTTGCAGGGGGTAGCTTGGTTTTCCAAGATTGACTTGAGATCTGGATATCATCATATGAGGGTACGTGAGGAGGATATTCAGAAGACAACCTTTCAGACTCGTTATGTGCATTATGAGTTCGTGGTGATGCCTTTGAGACTCACCAACGCATCGACAATGTTCATGGACCTCATGAATCGGGTGTGTAGGCCCATGTTGGACTGATCAGTGATCGTTTTCATCGACGATGTTTTGTTATATTCAAAGTCTAGGGAACAACATGAGGAGTATCTTCGGGAGATGATTGGGGTATTGAGGATGGAGAGGCTTTATGCCAAATTCTCCAAGTGCGATTTCTGGTTACAAGAGGTCCAGTTCTTGGGGCACCTCATTAATCAGAACAATATTTTGGTTGATCCAGCCAAAATTGAGGCGGTTATGTGATGGGAGGTGCCGAGATCTCCATCCGAGATACGGAGCTTCCTTGGTCTGGCAGGTTATTATCGGAGATTTATCATGGATTTTCCAAGATTACTGTTCCTCTCACCAAATTGACTAAGAAGGATGTTGCTTTTATTTGGCGGCCTGAGCAGTAGGCATCATTCGAGACCCTTCTCCAGAGGTTGTGCGAAGCTCGTGTGCTATCCCTCCCGGAGGGAGTGGAGGACTTTGTAGTCTATTGCGACACATCTATAGATGGGGTGGGTGCATTGTTGATGCAGAGAGGGCACATGATAGCATATGCATTGAGGCAGCTGAAGCCCTACGAGACGAGATATCTCACCCATGATTTGGAGCTGGGGGTGGTGGTATTCGCTCTCAAGATTTGGCGTCATTATCTCTATGGTGTCCGGTGTACCATATACACGGACCATAAGAGCCTGAGGTACCTTATGGATCAGCCCAACCTGAATATGAAGCAAAGAAGGTGGTTGGATGTAGTGAATGACTACAGTTGTGAGATTTTGTATCATCTAGGAAAAACTAATGTGGTAGCCGATTCCGTGAGTCGTAGAGCTGCGAGTGCCCCGATTCGAGATGTACGAATGAGGATGACAGTGATGACTCTAGTCTTAGATGTCATTAGGGAGGCCCAAGCGGTGGCCATGAGACTAGAAAACCAGAAGAAGGAGTGGGTGATAAGGCAAATTTCGGCTTTTGAGACAGATAGTAGAGGGCTTATAACTCTCCATGGGCGGATATGGGTGGATCTCGACAGATTTTGATGGAGGAGACCCATAAGTCGAGGTTTTCTATCCACCCGGGGGCCACGAAGATGTATCTGGATTTAAAGCACAATTATTGGTGGACCTGTATGAAGAGAGATGTGACATGAGCTGTAGAAAGATGTTTGGCCTGTCACAAGGTCAAGGAAGAACACCAATGCCCTCATGGCAAGTTGCAGACTCTAGAGGTTCCCCTTTGGAAGTGGGAACAAATTTCTATGGATTTCATAACCAAGTTACAGAGGACTGCGAGGGGTGTGGACACTATCTGGGTGATAGTGGACCGGTTGACAAAGAGTTCTCACTTATTCGCTACAAGTGAGAGCTCTTCCGCGGAGAAGCTGGCCGAGGTCTATGTTCAAGAAGTGGTGGATCGGTACGGAGTGCCGATATCTACAGTGTCTGAACAGGATGTGTGTTTTACTTCTAGATTTCAGAAGAAATTTCATGAGGAGTTGGGTACCCGACTGCATTTTAGCACCACATACCATCTGTAGACGGACGAAAAGAGCAAGCGGACGATTCAGACACTCGAGGATATGCTTCGTGCGTGCGTTATGGATTTTGGTGGGAGTTGGGACTCCTACCTTCCCTTGACTGAGTTTTCTTACAACACCAACCATCAGTCCAACATAGGGTTGCATCCCTTTGAGCTTATATATGGGAGGAGGTGCCAGACTCCTATCTGTTGGGGGGAGGTCGAACATAGAGTTATGGGGAGCACTGAGATAGCGCTCAAGACGACATAGCATATCCAGCAGGTCAGACAGAGATTGCTGACGGACCAGAGTCATCAGAAAAGTTGCACAAATTGACGACGTTTCGAGCCAGTATTCCAGGTCGGTGACGTTGTTCTCCTGAAGGTATCCCCATGGAGAGGGGTGATCTGATTCAGGAAGAGGGGAAAGTTGGGCCCTAGATTCACTGGTCCTTTCAAGGTGATTGATCGAGTGGGTAAGGTGGCTTATCGGTTAGAGCTGCCTGAGGAGTTGAGTCAGATTCATGACACCTTCCATGTATCCCAGTTGAGGAAGTGTGTAGCCGACGAAATAACAGTGGTTCCTTTAGAGGACATTCAGGTTGATGATCGCCTTATATCGCGAGGCCGGTGACGATCTTAAATAAGAAAGTAAATACCTTGAGGAATAAGGTAGTACACTTGGTTAAAGTTCAGTGGTAGCATCGTAGAGGCTCAAAGTGGACTTGGGGGCCGGAGTCTGAGATGCGCGAGCAGTAACCAAAGCTGTTTCTGGAGGATGACTTTGAGGGAGAAGTCTGATCCTAGTGGGGGAGAATTGTAATATCTCGAAAAGAGGTATAATTTGCTGACCTTAATATTTTAGGCATTTGTCAAGACTAGTCCTTATTGAGAAAAGGTGGGAATTGAGTACGCGGGGGGTACGTATGTGTATGTGCAGCATACTCATTCACTTTGCATGATCGCGGAGGCCACCTAGTACGCTGGGCGTACTAGGCTCAGAGTAAAATCCTAACGCCCTTGTGTGCTGTAACGCTCGTAGATCAGGGCTAGTTAATTTAGAGACGATAAACTTCAAAAATGACTTTTTGATAGAAGATTGTTTAGAATGAATAATCTTAACTAAGTTGTAGTGGTCGTGACAAGGGTTCCAGTTATATAAAGAATGTCGAAATCAGAGTTATAACGAAGAAGTTATGACTTGTCGAAGTTTCGTGATAGAACCGATATGACGTTGTGCGACCTAAATAGTGAGTTTACGATAGAGCGATATTTAGCCTTAGCGATCTAAATAAAAGTCATAGAATACGTTAAACCGAGAGCATACATAAAAAGAACGTCTAAATCTGACTTCGTATGAGGAAGTTATGATTTTTCTAAGTTTTGACTTAGCGGTATGCAACCCAAAGTTCGAATATGAGATCGAGTGATTTCTAGCCGAAACAATCAAAACGAGAATCGAAGATCTCGTCGATAGTAGTGTAACGGAAGAAAGACAGACAAAAACGGACGTCAGACGAAAGAGTTATGAATTTATAACGGAGTTTTCCTGTCCCGGCTTATTAAAAATAATATAATAAAAATAAATTCAAAATTAGCCGACGGAGTCTAAACGAGAGTTGTAGAGCATAATCTCACCTACGCATGGTATAAGGAACGTCGAAAATGGAGCTCGTATGCGAGAGATATGAATTTCTAAAGTTCGGAACACAAACTTCGAGGCCTGTGTCAGAGTTCACGACGTGAACATAGTGTTCACGACGTGAACAGGTGCTGGATGCCTTCCAGAGCAAGTGGACTGATGACGAACGCAATGACCTATGCTTGACCAAACTCACGACGTGAACATGTGCGGTTCACAACGTGAATCCAGAAAATCGACCATATAAATAGAAACCGAAGGGCAGCTGGCCATGATTGCTATTTCCCTTACTCGCTCACTCCCTATACCCTCTCTAGTCATCGTGAAGCACCCCCAAAGTCCCGGTATCATCCCGACACCCGAAGCGAGTCTCGAAACCCCGAAAACCCCGAGAAGAAAAGAGTTTCAAACCGAAGCTCTGCCCGCGAGAAGCCCGGTGTGTGAAGATATCCTGGTTTCATAGAAGAACTTCTACTTGAAGAGTCGTAGTGCTATCCGACAATCATCTTAACAAGTGAGTGTGTAGTTACTTTCTTCTAACACATAGATATGAAGTATTTGCTATGAAATACGTGCTATGTGTTTATACATTGTTTGTTTACTTGATATGGATGTTGAATGAATGTTTTATACAGGTTTTTAAATGGTTTAAGCTGTATATGTAATTTATATATACAAATATGTTGGGTAGAACATGGGTAAACAAAATAGTTGGTGTGTGATGAAAGATGAGTTTGAGGATGAGACGAAAGATGATTTAGATCATGAGACGAGGGTGACAGGTGAAAAATGAGTGAAACCTTTACCAAACGATGGCCCCGTCATTCAGCAGTGTAGGGATGACAACCACGGACTATTCTAGACATTCCTATGGAGCATTATCAGGCTCACAACATGTGGGTGTTGTGGACTTGATGTTTACCGGTGTACTCTAAAAACCATGACAACTATGGACTTAGTGCCTTATATAAATACGATGGTAGCTATGAATTTAGTACTGTGTAGATGAACCTTCGTAGCTATGGATTTAGTACTTTGTAGATGAACCTTGGTAGCTATGGATTTAGTACTGTGCAGATGAAACTTAGTAGCTATGGATTTAGTACTGTGTAGATGAACCTTTGTAGCTATGGATTTAGTGTTTGTCATAGGAACCTCGGGCAGCAATGGACTTTGTGCCAATTCCTGAGGTCAATCCTTAGGAATGAATGAATAAAGGATAATTGATTCTTATGGTAAATCCTTAAGAAATAAAGAATATAATGGGGATGGGTAATTGGTTCGATTGTTTGATGATTAAATATAATAATTATATTATTATCGGTTGAAAACCCTATATGCTCACCAGGCCCCCAAGTCTGACCCACTCAGTTTTTCTTTGTATTACAGGTAGTGGCACTAGTGAATAAGTCAGATGACTTCACAAGATACTTTGGATATAGACCAGTAGTTGAAAATAGCTGTTGTAAGGTCTATTTTGTACTGTTTATGCTTCTGGTCTGTATCGGAACATGACACCCCGACATATTGTTATTTAATGAAAATACATTTCTTTAAGAAAAGTTTTGATAGATTCTTATCATATTTTGTTTTGGGAACAAATTCCGCAACAGTTTTCTTTAAACGATTACTCTGGTTTTAAAACAAAGCATAAATAAATCGGTTTTTTCTGGCCGTAAAAATTGGGGATGCCATAGTTGGTATCAGAGCATTAGTTTAAGTGGACTAGGAATTTGTAGGAAGTTTCTAGACATAAACTTAGAATGCTAAGTAGTGATCGTGAGGAGTGTGTCCAAAGCATTTTAGGTAGTACACCTAAATCGACACGAGCACTAGTTTATTTTAGGAAAGATGCCTAAAATGCTTTTATGTGCTAAATGATATATGTTTGCTATATGTGATGTTATTTGTTCGTATCTATGGTTTGTTTCCAACCGGATCTAGAAACCTTATGTGATTAGGATTCTAAGTGTACGAATACGGTATTAGAACTAGCATGTAATCGTTTCGGAGTGACAACGATGATTTAAATATCTATCATGGTTGAGGATCTAAATTCACCTTATTCGGTGTATAGATAAAAAATGGCGAGAACTAGAAGCGGAGTTGGAAATGAAAACGAAAACAGGAATCAACCACCTATGATTGAACAAGTAGCTGTTGTAGCAGCAACACCTGAGCCGATGACAATGACTGGAGTACAATTCATGATTCAAACGATGTTGGATCGTCAGAAGGAAGAACCTAGACGTCCGCTTCAACATAATCGTGAAGAACTTTCAATACAAGTTGAAGAGCCCGAAGTGAATGGGGGGCAGTCAGAAGGTGGAAACTTCAGTGGGATGATTGGTCAAGCCGACCCGCCGTTAGTTAGGCAGAACAACTAGGATGGAGGAAACGACAGACATGGATGAAAGTACAAGGACTTCATGGCATCCAAACCACCGTGTCTATCTGGAAGCCCGATGCTAGTGGAAGTTACGGACTGGATCTCCGAAATGGATGCAATGTTTGAGAGTTGTGAATGCAGCAACAGACAGAAGACCGCTCTCGCGATCCCTCTGTTAAAGTCTGGAGTGCTGAACTAGTGGAAGCTACTAGCTGGTTCGATGCCCAAGGGAGAAGCTAGCAAGATGTCTTAGGAAGATTTTCTGGTGCAACTGAAGATGCGATACTGCTCTGAGCAGGATCTTCTGGAAATCAACAATGAGTTCCAGAATCTGAAGAAGGGAAGATTGAGCGTCACCGAGTACGCTACTAGTTTTACGGAGAAGATGAAGCTTGTTCCCTACCTAATTCCAACGGAACTTCCTAAGGTCAACAAGTTTGCCAATGGATTACCAGCGGACTTTGGTCCAATGGTTAAGCAAACTACCACTTTGAAAGCCGCCATCTGGGCAGCTAAAAATGTTGAGACCCAAATAAGGGAAAAGGGTCTGGAGAAAGCTGAAGTTGGAGAGAAGAGGAAGCTTGAAGGATCCTCAAGACCTGATAATAAGGGAATGTTCTCAAAGTCTAACATGGATGACCAAAGGTATGGAGCCAAGTGGTGTGAAAAGTGCAGGAAGAAGCACTTTGGAACATGCAACGAAGAAGTAACTTGTTACAAATGTGGAAGGATCGGCCACTACAAGAATTGTACACAAAATGATAAGGTATGCTACGGGTGCGGAGGCAAGGGGCACATGTCTAGTGACTGCCCAAAGAAAAATGGAGCAGTAAGGCTAGAGGCACCGCCAAAGCCAAGGGCATTCCACATGATCCTCGACGAAGCACGCAATAACGCGAGGAATCAGGAATAAGGATTTCATATCTAAAGATCAAGTTATGAAGTGGCAATGTGAATAGTAACATGTGGTGTAGCCTATTAGAGGCATAGTATAGGGTGAACTTGAACCTTTGTGTAATCGTTTCAAGAAATAATATAAACCCTGGTTTTGTTATCTGATGTGTTGAATGATTGTGTGATTTTGTATGGTGACTTGGTTGATTGCGAGACAATACTTGGGATGAGTATGAGTAGGTGTGGGTGGTAGTAGAGGCCTATACTACCGGAAGCACAAGACTTGCACTTGGATCAGGGAAAGTTAGAAGGTTACCAAGAAGGTAGTAATTGATTCTGTTTTGTTCATGTATGTCATTACCACTGTTTCGGTAATGACTAAGCTGATGATTGTTATTCTGACCCTAGTGGTCATATCAAAACGAGTCCGACTACGATGAGTTTGTTACGTGGTTCAAAGAACCAAGTTCGATGTAACATCTGACTTAAGTTAGAAGATTGAAATCAATGCGACCAATAACATCGTGCTCGTTGTTGAAGAAGTTAGTAGCTAGAAATGCTACATGTGATCATATCACATTAGAATATGAAGGAAGGTATATTCCACTCTGGAATTTAACTTTAAGAGACTTGAGTCTAAACGTTTCTTCATACGACAAAAGATCATTAGAACATGACCCATCGGTCTGTTACAATAGATAAAGGAAGGTACTTATCCTAAGAAGAAGAAGAAGTCCTCAATAAGGATTTATTTTGTAACTCGAAGGTTACGAATGAAAGTCCAACATAGTACGAAGAGGAGGTGCAAGATTTAGCATTACGGTTATTACTTAGGATGGAAAGATAACGTATGGAATCACTATACCAGACCTATTTGGTTGATGATTCCGGGACGTAATCATCCTAAGGGGGAGATAATTGTAACGCCCGTAGATTAGGGCTAGTCAATTTAGAGACGATAAACGTCAAAAATGACTTGTTGATAGAAGATTATTTAGAATGAATAATCTTAACTAAGTTGTAGTGTTCGTGACAAGGGTTCTGGATATATAAAGAATGCCGAAATCCGAGTTATAACTAAGAAGTTATGACCTGTCGATGTTTCGCGATAGAACCGATACGACGTTGTGCGACATAAATAGTGAGTTTACGATAGAGCGATATTTATCCTTAGCGATCTAAAAGAAAGTCGTAGAATACGTTAAACCGAGAGCATACGTAAAAAGAACGACTAAATTTGACTTCGTATGAGGAAGTTATGATTTTTTTAAGTTTTGACATAGCGGTATTCAACCCAAAGTTCGAATATGAGATCGACTGATTTCTAGCCGAAACAATCTAAACGAGAATCGAAGATCTCGTCGATAGTAGCGCAACGGAAGAAAGACAGACGAAAACGGACGTCAGACGAAAGAGTTATGAATTTATAATGGAGTTTTCCTATCTTGGCCTATTAAAAATAATATAATAAAAATAAAGTCAAAATTAGCCGACAGAGTCTAAACAAGAGTTGTAGAACATAATCTCACCTACGCGTGGATATAAAGAACGTCTAAAATGGAGCTCGTATGCAAGAGATATGACGTTCTGAAGTTCGGAACACAAACTTCGAGGCCTGTGTCAGAGTTCACGACGCGAACAAAGTGTTCACAAAGTGAACAGGTGCTGGACGCCTTCCGGAGCAAATGGACTGATGACGAAACGCAATGACCTATGCCTGACCAAACTCACGACGTGAACATGTGAGGTTCACGACGTGAATCCAGAAAATCGACCCTATAAATAGAAACCGAAGGGCAGCCGGCCATGGTTGCTATTTCCCTTACTCTTTTACTTTGAACATGGATCATGATTGGTTTAGATCTCTCAAGCTTGTAGCATGATGTACCGGATTAAGCAAATTCAATAAAAGAAAGCGATCTTCAATAATAATCAAATACAAACAATAGATAAATAATTTAAAAAGCCTACCCGACTTGGTCAGATTATTATGTCATATAGTGAACTACAAACAACCATAGTTTCAATATAATTTCAAATTTTCTAATAAAAAACTCATGATTTCAAACAAACTTCTAATGCATCTTCTTTATTAAAAGGCACTTTCACAGTTTCTCAAATCGAAATTCATTATTCTCATTATTCTCCTTTTTTCACCTTTTACGTTCAAAAAATTTTCAATCGAGAACTTGAGGTGAGAGATCTTGTTATTTTTTGAGTTCACCTTTCTCCTCCCTGCAATTTGTCGTTGGCTGTGACTTTTCTATGGGGAGAAGATGTGTATCTATTGTGGATTGAAGTGGTTTTTGTACAAATGGGGAATCAATTCTTACGTGTCCAAGGGAAAGAGTTCATAACAACCGTTACGAACACAAAAAGATAACTCGAGTTCCCGACAAAAAGATAACCTGTAGGGTTGCTGGAGACAACTCCGAATGACATATACAACTTTACTTGCTATGTCACCTAAGCCATAAATCGTTAATGTCTTCAACTTGATATGTAAATTATATAAATTATTCGATCGTTTACCATATACATAAAAATAACGCGCCACATTGAAATACTTGAAATCGTATATTAAATGACATAACTCATAAAATGGAAAAACCTAAGAGATCTCTTGATCTTGTTTGGGTTCTCCTTATGATTTCAATTATGACACCACCCCAACCTTTCTTCTATTCAAGAGCGGAGCCATTTCCTTAATACACCGTGCACATCGTAGATATCGGTCTTGAAAACCTCATGGTTGGCTGTGGACGGGCGTATCAACGGCCTTTTTTTAAAACGATTAACAATGGTAGCGAGTACCTTATCAAGTTTAATAACGATGATGTTTACACTTGTGCTTTCAACCGGAAAAATAAACATATGAAATTCGAAGTTTTTAATCAAACAATCACAAAGCTTTGCATCGGAGGGGTTAGTAAGGATTGTTTTTGGCGAGCAACACTCACCGAGTTTGACTTTTTGGAAGAAACTTGGGAAACGATGTACACTTGGTAAAAATTATTCTTTTGGTATTTAATTTTATATTATTTATTGTAATGATAAAAATAAAATTATCTAAGAAGTCCATATATACATAATTACAATCACGATCTTTTTCATTATCTCTGTTGCTAATTATCGGCATGTCAAAATAATGACAATGGAAGTTACAATATATTTTCATTTGTAAGAAGCCAAATAACCTGGCGTATTAGTGATTGAATCTCAGTGCTTTTTCATCGACGATGTAGTGTTTTCACTCATTAGTATCTCAATGTTAAACAGATTACATTCAACAAAATGCATTTTCCGAAAACAATATGAAATGAATTGGAGGGTCATAATATTTGTAAATATGTGCTAACCGATTTATATACAAAGTTTTGATTTGTGATCATTTTATGCATGAAATTACTTTGACACATATTTTATTTCCCTTTATGGACGAGACTTCACTTTTTCTGTTAAATGTTTAATGTATTGCGAGGTTATTACCATGATTTTAAAGAAGATACAACATGAAAACACAATTCTTTTTAGGAGAAGTAGTTCCATAAACTTTGAACATGGATCATGATTGGTTTAAATCTCTCAAGCTTGTAGCATGATGTACCGGCTTAATCAAATTCAACAAAAGAAAGTGATATTCAATAATAATCAAATACAAACAAAAGATAAATAATTTAATAAGCCTACCTGACTTGTTCAAATGATTATGTCATATAGTTAACTACAAACAACGATAGTTTCAAAATAATTTCAAATTTTCTAATAACCAAACTCTTGATTTCAAACAAACTTCTAATGCATCATCTTTATCAAAAGGCACTTTCATAGTTTCTCAAATCGAATATCATTATTTTCATTATTCTCCTTTTTTCACCTTTTACGATCGAAAATTTTTCAATCGAGAACTTGAGGTGAAAGATCTTGTAATTTTTTGAGTACCCCTTTCTCTTCCCAACAATTTGTCGTTGGTTGTGACTTTTCTACGGGAAGAAGATGTGTATCTATTGTGGATTGAAGTGGTTTTTGTACAAATGGGGAATCACTTCTTACGTGTCCAAGGGAAATAGTTCATAACAAGTGTTTGGAACAAAAAAAGATAATTCAAGTCCCGGACTAAAATACCAGATATGGTTGTTCCACATGAAAAACGCGTTTGGATTGTAACAGCTCAAGCTGCTAGACGGAGCAGTAAACTTATGCTACCTAAAACAAATTGTATGATCAATTCTTTCGGTTTTCATGGGGTTATTCCTAGCAACAATTTTTCTGCATAAAAAAAAGTTATTTTCATCGGTCGTATTCAATTTCATATAGTATATGTATAAGTATAATCATAATTCACCACTTTTGAAACTATCTTAGGGTCTTTAAAAGTCATTACACAACTTTCATTTTTGTACATATATCTCTTAGTGTCCTCGAGTATTATCCCGTATGGGATTTTGTGATTGTCAGGTATAGGGTTAAAATATAAATATAGAAAGTTAACCTACACAAACCTCAAGATATTTAGGCATTTAGTTGATTATTTTTTCATTCTAATTTTGTACCTTATTTCCAAGAATCGTCAACAATTTTGATTGATGGATGACGCACATGCCTAGGCTTGTTTTTCTCAAAGTAAACCCACACTCAAAATATTACTCATATTAATGATATCATGCATAATGGATCAAGATTTCTGTATCCCACATTGAAATTATGACCCAAGAGCAAAAACATAAAGCATCCAAAGATTCTTCACTTTGAACATCAGTCAATAAAAACAATTATATGTTGGATCGGCTGATGCATTGTTGGATTTAGAATTTCCCTAGGTTGTGGGTATTACATACTAGTGTAAGGTATGTGATCTTCTCGGGCCAAAATGACATGGTCGGATTGAATTGTCTCTTTTTACTCCAATTTAAACAAATCATATTTAATCCGTTAACTTTAAAAATCAAAACCTTGTAATCTCAACAAAATTACATTTATAATTAAGTTCAAAGTACAACATTTATAAAAATTACTAAGTCAAGAAAATATAAATAAAAACGATTAATTAAAACAATAATTTGCTAAATTATATATACAACTTTACTTGCTATGTCACCTAAGCCATAAATCGTTAATGTCTTTAACTTGATATGTAAATTATATAAATTATTCGAACGTTTACCATATACATAAAAATAACCCGCCACATTGAAATACTTGAAATCGTATATTAAATGAGATAACTCATATTCTAGCCTATAAATCAACTTGGTAGGACCAAAGTTTACCTACCAAATAATAAAATGGAAAATCCTAAGAGATGTCTTGATCTTGTTTGGGTTCTCTTTATGATTTCAATGATGACAGCACCCCAACCTTTCTTCTATTCAAAGGCGGAGCCATTTCCTAAATACACCGTGCACATCGTAGATATCGGTCTTGAAAACCTCATGGTTGGCTGTGGACGGGCGTATCAACAGCCTTTTTTTAAAACGATTAACAATGGTAGCGAGTACCTTATCGAGTTTAATAACGATGATGTTTACACTTGTGCTTTCAACTGGAAAAATAAATATACGAAATTCGAAGTTTTTAATCAAACAATCAATAAGCTTTGCATCGGAGGGGTTAGTAAGGATTGTTTTTGGCGAGCAACACTCACCGAGTTTGATTTTTTGGAAGAAACTTGGGAAATGATGTACACTTGGTAAAAATTATTCTTTTGGTATTTAATTTTATATTATTTATTGTAATGATAAAAATAAAATTATCTAAGAAGTCCATATATACATAATTACAACTACGATCTTTTTCATCGCCATTCTTTTGAATATCTCTGTTGTTAATTATTGGCTTGTCAAAACAATGAAGATGGAAGTTACAAAATATTTTCGTTTGTATGAAGCCAAATAACTTGGCGTATTAGTGATTGAATCTCATTGCTTCAGAGACGATGTAGTTTTTTTCACTCTTTAGTATCTTAATGTTAAACTGATTACATTCAACAAAATGCATTTTCCGAAAACAATATGAAATCAATCGTAGGGTGATAATATTTTCAAATAAGTGGTAACCGGTTTATATACAAAGTTTTGATTTTTGATCATTTTATGCATGAAATTACTTTGACACATATTTTAGTTCCCTTTATGGACGAGACTTCACTTATTCTGTTAAATGTTTAATGTATTGCGCGGTTATTACTATGATTTTAAAGAAGATACAACATAAAAACACAATTCTTTTTTAGGAGAAGTAGTTCCATAAACTTTGAACAGGGATCATGATTGTTTTAAATCTCTCAAGCTTGTAGCATGATGTACCGGCTTAATCAAATTCAACAAAAGAAAGTGATATTCAATAATAATCAAATACAAACAAAAGATAAATAATTTAATAAGCCTACCCGACTTGTTCAAATGATTATGTCATATAGTTAACTACAAACAACGATAGTTTCAAAATAATTTCAAATTTTCTATAAACAAAACTCTTGATTTCAAACAAACTTCTAATGCATCATCTTTATCAAAAGGCACTTTCATAGTTTCTCAAATCGAATATCATTATTTTCATTATTCTCCTTTTTTCACCTTTTACGATCGAAAATTTTTCAATCGAGAACTTGAGGTGAAAGATCTTGTAATTTTTTGAGTACCCCTTTCTCTTCCCAACAATTTGTCGTTGGTTGTGACTTTTCTACGGGGAGAAGATGTGTATCTATTGTGGATTGAAGTGGTTTTTGTACAAATGGGGAATCACTTCTTACGTTTCCAAGGGAAATAGTTCATAACAACTGTTGGGAACACAAAAAGATAATTCGAGTTCCGGACTAAAATACCAGATATGGTTGTTCCACATGAAAAACGCGTTTGGATTGTAACAGCTCAAGCTGCTAGACGGAGCAGTAAACTTATGCTACCTAAAACAAATTGTATGATCAATTCTTTCGGTTTTCATGGGGTTATTCCTAGCAACAGTTTTTCTGCATAAAAAAAAGTTATTTTCATCGGTCGTATTCAATTTCATATAGTATATGTATAAGTATAATCATAATTCACCACTTTTGAAACTATCTTAGGGTCTTAAAAAGTCGTTACACAACTTTCATTTTTGTACATATATCTCTAAGTGTCCTCGAGTATTATCCCGTATGGGATTTTGTGATTGTCAGGTATAGGGTTAAAATATAAATATAGAAAGTTAACCTACACAAACCTCAAGATATATAGACATTTAGTTGATTATTTTTTCATTCTAATTTTGTACCTTATTTCCAAGAATCATCAACAATTTTGATTGATGGATGACGCACATGCCTAGGATTGTTTTGCTCAAAGTAAACCCACACTCAAAATATTACTCATATTAATAATATCATGCATAATGGATCAAGATTTCCATATCCCACATTGAAAATATGACCCAAGAGCAAAAACATAAAGCACCGAAAGATTCTTCGCTTTGAACATCAGTCAATAAAAACAATTATATGTTGGATCGGCTGATGAATTGTTGGATTTAGAATTTCCATAGGTTGTGGGTATTACTTACTAGTCTTAGGTATGTGATCTTCTCGGGCCAAAATGACATGGTCGGATTGAATTGTCTCTTTTTACTCCAATTTAAACAAATCATATTTAATCCGTTAAACTTTAAAAATCAAAACCTCGTAATCTCAACAAAATTACATTTATAATTAAGTTCAAAGTACAACATTTATAAAAATTACTAAGTCAAGAAAATATAAATAAAAACGATTAATTAAATCAATAATTTGCTAAATTATTGATTTAATATCATATACTTTGATAATACAGTTTCACGATCATATTTAACATTATAATTATACAATACACACTCAGAAAAGGTAGGCTGCGAGAAGGTATGGAGTCGAGCGCATTTGCAGTTTTATTTACAAAGAAATCTAATATTTTTTTATCGTTATCTTATTGACCGAATGTGATGTATTAAATCATAATATAATCACCGATGGTCTGATATGTAATTATCACATTGAGCTAACTTCCTTATAGAGAAAAATTTGATCCAAAATATTTCATTGAGGGCCTGGCCCCGTAGGGTTGCTGGAGACAACTCCGAATGACATACAACTTTACTTGCTATGTCACCTAAGCCATAAATCGTTAATGTATTTAACTTGATATGTAAATTATATAAATTATTCGATCGTTTACCATATACATAAAAATAACGCGCCACATTGAAATACTTGAAATCGTATATTAAATGACATAACTCATATTCTAGCCTTTAAATCAACTCGGTAGGATGGAAGTTTACCTAACAAATAATAAAATGGAAAATCCTAAGAGATGTCTTGATCTTGTTTGGGTTCTCCTTATGATTTCAATTATGGCGCCACCCCAACCTTTCTTTTATTCACAGGCGGAGCCATTTCCTAAATACACCTTGCACATCGTAGATATCGGTCTTGAAAACCTCATGGTTGGCTGTGGACGGGCGTATCAATGGCCTTTTTTTTAAAACGATTAACAATGGTAGCGAGTACCTTATCGAGTTTAATAACGATGATGTTTACACTTGTGCTTTCAACTGGAAAAATAAACATACGAAATTCGAAGTTTTTAATCAAACAATCAATAAGCTTTGCATCGGAGGGGTTAGTAAGGATTGTTTTTGGCGAGCAACACTCACCGAGTTTGATTTTTTGGAAGAAACTTGGGAAACGATGTACACTTGGTAAAAATTATTCTTTTGGTATTTAATTTTATATTATTTATTGTAATGATAAAAATAAAATTATCTAAGAAGTCCATATATACATAATTACAACTACGATCTTTTTCATCGCCATTCTTTTGAATATCTCTGTTGTTAATTATCGGCTTGTCAAAACAGTGAAGATGGATGTTACAAAATATTTTCGTTTGTATAAAGCCAAATAACTTGGCCTATTAGTGATTGAATCTCATTGCTATTTCAGCGACGATGTAGTTTTTTTCACTCTTTAGTATCTTAATGTTAAACTGATTACATTCAACAAAATGCATTTTCTGAAAACAATATGAAATGAATTGGAGGGTCATAATATTTGCAAATATGTGCTAACCGGTTTATATACAAAGTTTTGATTTTTGATCATTTTATGCATGAAATTACTTTGACACATATTTTAGTTCCCTTTATGGACGAGACTTCACTTTTTCTGTTAAATATTTAATGTATTGCGAGGTTATTACCATGATTTTAAAGAAGATACAACATAAAAACACAATTCTTTTTTAGGAGAAGTAGTTCCATAAACTTTGAACATGGATCATGATTGGTTTAAATCTCTCAAGCTTGTAGCATGATGTACCGGCTTAATCAAATTCAACAAAAGAAAGTGATATTCAATAATAATCAAATACAAACAAAAGATAAATAATTTAATAAGCCTACCTGACTTGTTCAAATGATTATGTCATATAGTTAACTACAAACAACGATAGTTTCAAAATAATTTCAAATTTTCTAATAACAAAACTCTTGATTTCAAACAAACTTCTAATGCATCATCTTTATCAAAAGGCACTTTCATAGTTTCTCAAATCGAATATCATTATTTGCATTATTCTCCTTTTTTCACCTTTTACGATCGAAAATTTTTCAATCGAGAACTTGAGGTGAAAGATCTTGTAATTTTTTGAGTACCCCTTTCTCTTCCCAACAATTTGTCGTTGGTTGTGACTTTTCTACGGGGAGAAGATGTGTATCTATTGTGGATTGAAGTGGTTTTTGTACAAATGGGGAATCACTTCTTACGTTTCCAAGGGAAATAGTTCATAACAACTGTTGGGAACACAAAAAGTAATTCGAGTTCCGGACTAAAATACCAGATATGGTTGTTCCACATGAAAAACGCGTTTGGATTGTAACAGCTCAAGCTGCTAGACGGAGCAGTAAACTTATGCTACCTAAAACAAATTGTATGATCAATTCTTTCGGTTTTCATGGGGTTATTCCTAGCAACAGTTTTTCTACATAAAAAAAAGTTATTTTCATCGGTCGTATTCAATTTCATATAGTATATGTATAAGTATAATCATAATTCACCACTTTTGAAACTATCTTAGGGTCTTAAAAAGTCGTTACACAACTTTCATTTTTGTACATATATCTCTAAGTGTCCTCGAGTATTATCCCGTATGGGATTTTGTGATTGTCAGGTATAGGGTTAAAATATAAATATAGAAAGTTAACCTACACAAACCTCAAGATATAGACATTTAGTTGATTATTTTTTCATTCTAATTTTGTACCTTATTTCCAAGAATCATCAACAATTTTGATTGATGGATGACGCACATGCCTAGGATTGTTTTGCTCAAAGTAAACCCACACTCAAAATATTACTCATATTAATAATATCATGCATAATGGATCAAGATTTCCATATCCCACATTGAAAATATGACCCAAGAGCAAAAACATAAAGCACCGAAAGATTCTTCGCTTTGAACATCAGTCAATAAAAACAATTATATGTTGGATCGGCTGATGAATTGTTGGATTTAGAATTTCCATAGGTTGTGGGTATTACTTACTAGTCTTAGGTATGTGATCTTCTCGGGCCAAAATGACATGGTCGGATTGAATTGTCTCTTTTTACTCCAATTTAAACAAATCATATTTAATCCGTTAAACTTTAAAAATCAAAACCTCGTAATCTCAACAAAATTACATTTATAATTAAGTTCAAAGTACAACATTTATAAAAATTACTAAGTCAAGAAAATATAAATAAAAACGATTAATTAAATCAATAATTTGCTAAATTATTGATTTAATATCATATACTTTGATAATACAGTTTCACGATCATATTTAACATTATAATTATACAATACACACTCAGAAAAGGTAGGCTGCGAGAAGGTATGGAGTCGAGCGCATTTGCAGTTTTATTTACAAAAAAATCTAGTATTTTTTTATCGTTATCTTATTGACCGAATGTGATGTATTAAATCATAATATAATCACCG
The DNA here is from genome assembly GCF_051521515.1 of Lactuca serriola. NCBI lineage: Eukaryota > Viridiplantae > Streptophyta > Magnoliopsida > Asterales > Asteraceae > Lactuca > Lactuca serriola. The sequence continues at coordinate 219,743,625 of NC_136409.1, forward strand.
ATGGTCTGATATGTAATTATCACATTGAGCTAACTTCCTTATAGAGAAAAATTTGATCCAAAATATTTCATTGAGGGCCTGGCCCCGTAGGGTTGCTGGAGACAACTCCGAATGACATACAACTTTACTTGCTATGTCACCTAAGCCATAAATCGTTAATGTATTTAACTTGATATGTAAATTATATAAATTATTCGATCGTTTACCATATACATAAAAATAACGCGCCACATTGAAATACTTGAAATCGTATATTAAATGACATAACTCATATTCTAGCCTTTAAATCAACTCGGTAGGATGGAAGTTTACCTAACAAATAATAAAATGGAAAATCCTAAGAGATGTATTGATCTTGTTTGGGTTCTCCTTATGATTTCAATTATGGCGCCACCCCAACCTTTCTTTTATTCACAGGCGGAGCCATTTCCTAAATACACCGTGCACATCGTAGATATCGGTCTTGAAAACCTCATGGTTGGCTGTGGACGGGCGTATCAATGGCCTTTTTTTTAAAACGATTAACAATGGTAGCGAGTACCTTATCGAGTTTAATAACGATGATGTTTACACTTGTGCTTTCAACTGGAAAAATAAACATACGAAATTCGAAGTTTTTAATCAAACAATCAATAAGCTTTGCATCGGAGGGGTTAGTAAGGATTGTTTTTGGCGAGCAACACTCACCGAGTTTGATTTTTTGGAAGAAACTTGGGAAACGATGTACACTTGGTAAAAATTATTCTTTTGGTATTTAATTTTATATTATTTATTGTAATGATAAAAATAAAATTATCTAAGAAGTCCATATATACATAATTACAACTACGATCTTTTTCATCGCCATTCTTTTGAATATCTCTGTTGTTAATTATCGGCTTGTCAAAACAGTGAAGATGGATGTTACAAAATATTTTCGTTTGTATAAAGCCAAATAACTTGGCGTATTAGTGATTGAATCTCATTGCTATTTCAGCGACGATGTAGTTTTTTTCACTCTTTAGTATCTTAATGTTAAACTGATTACATTCAACAAAATGCATTTTCTGAAAACAATATGAAATGAATTGGAGGGTCATAATATTTGCAAATATGTGCTAACCGGTTTATATACAAAGTTTTGATTTTTGATCATTTTATGCATGAAATTACTTTGACACATATTTTAGTTCCCTTTATGGACGAGACTTCACTTTTTCTGTTAAATATTTAATGTATTGCGAGGTTATTACCATGATTTTAAAGAAGATACAACATAAAAACACAATTCTTTTTTAGGAGAAGTAGTTCCATAAACTTTGAACATGGATCATGATTGGTTTAAATCTCTCAAGCTTGTAGCATGATGTACCGGCTTAATCAAATTCAACAAAAGAAAGTGATATTCAATAATAATCAAATACAAACAAAAGATAAATAATTTAATAAGCCTACCTGACTTGTTCAAATGATTATGTCATATAGTTAACTACAAACAACGATAGTTTCAAAATAATTTCAAATTTTCTAATAACAAAACTCTTGATTTCAAACAAACTTCTAATGCATCATCTTTATCAAAAGGCACTTTCATAGTTTCTCAAATCGAATATCATTATTTGCATTATTCTCCTTTTTTCACCTTTTACGATCGAAAATTTTTCAATCGAGAACTTGAGGTGAAAGATCTTGTAATTTTTTGAGTACCCCTTTCTCTTCCCAACAATTTGTCGTTGGTTGTGACTTTTCTACGGGGAGAAGATGTGTATCTATTGTGGATTGAAGTGGTTTTTGTACAAATGGGGAATCACTTCTTACGTTTCCAAGGGAAATAGTTCATAACAACTGTTGGGAACACAAAAAGTAATTCGAGTTCCGGACTAAAATACCAGATATGGTTGTTCCACATGAAAAACGCGTTTGGATTGTAACAGCTCAAGCTGCTAGACGGAGCAGTAAACTTATGCTACCTAAAACAAATTGTATGATCAATTCTTTCGGTTTTCATGGGGTTATTCCTAGCAACAGTTTTTCTACATAAAAAAAAGTTATTTTCATCGGTCGTATTCAATTTCATATAGTATATGTATAAGTATAATCATAATTCACCACTTTTGAAACTATCTTAGGGTCTTAAAAAGTCGTTACACAACTTTCATTTTTGTACATATATCTCTAAGTGTCCTCGAGTATTATCCCGTATGGGATTTTGTGATTGTCAGGTATAGGGTTAAAATATAAATATAGAAAGTTAACCTACACAAACCTCAAGATATAGACATTTAGTTGATTATTTTTTCATTCTAATTTTGTACCTTATTTCCAAGAATCATCAACAATTTTGATTGATGGATGACGCACATGCCTAGGATTGTTTTGCTCAAAGTAAACCCACACTCAAAATATTACTCATATTAATAATATCATGCATAATGGATCAAGATTTCCATATCCCACATTGAAAATATGACCCAAGAGCAAAAACATAAAGCACCGAAAGATTCTTCGCTTTGAACATCAGTCAATAAAAACAATTATATGTTGGATCGGCTGATGAATTGTTGGATTTAGAATTTCCATAGGTTGTGGGTATTACTTACTAGTCTTAGGTATGTGATCTTCTCGGGCCAAAATGACATGGTCGGATTGAATTGTCTCTTTTTACTCCAATTTAAACAAATCATATTTAATCCGTTAAACTTTAAAAATCAAAACCTCGTAATCTCAACAAAATTACATTTATAATTAAGTTCAAAGTACAACATTTATAAAAATTACTAAGTCAAGAAAATATAAATAAAAACGATTAATTAAATCAATAATTTGCTAAATTATTGATTTAATATCATATACTTTGATAATACAGTTTCACGATCATATTTAACATTATAATTATACAATACACACTCAGAAAAGGTAGGCTGCGAGAAGGTATGGAGTCGAGCGCATTTGCAGTTTTATTTACAAAGAAATCTAGTATTTTTTTATCGTTATCTTATTGACCGAATGTGATGTATTAAATCATAATATAATCACCGATGGTCTGATATGTAATTATCACATTGAGCTAACTTCCTTATAGAGAAAAATTTGATCCAAAATATTTCATTGAGGGCCTGGCCCCGTAGGGTTGCTGGAGACAACTCCGAATGACATACAACTTTACTTGCTATGTCACCTAAGCCATAAATCGTTAATGTATTTAACTTGATATGTAAATTATATAAATTATTCGATCGTTTACCATATACATAAAAATAACGCGCCACATTGAAATACTTGAAATCGTATATTAAATGACATAACTCATATTCTAGCCTTTAAATCAACTCGGTAGGATGGAAGTTTACCTAACAAATAATAAAATGGAAAATCCTAAGAGATGTCTTGATCTTGTTTGGGTTCTCCTTATGATTTCAATTATGGCGCCACCCCAACCTTTCTTTTATTCACAGGCGGAGCCATTTCCTAAATACACCTTGCACATCGTAGATATCGGTCTTGAAAACCTCATGGTTGGCTGTGGACGGGCGTATCAATGGCCTTTTTTTTAAAACGATTAACAATGGTAGCGAGTACCTTATCGAGTTTAATAACGATGATGTTTACACTTGTGCTTTCAACTGGAAAAATAAACATACGAAATTCGAAGTTTTTAATCAAACAATCAATAAGCTTTGCATCGGAGGGGTTAGTAAGGATTGTTTTTGGCGAGCAACACTCACCGAGTTTGATTTTTTGGAAGAAACTTGGGAAACGATGTACACTTGGTAAAAATTATTCTTTTGGTATTTAATTTTATATTATTTATTGTAATGATAAAAATAAAATTATCTAAGAAGTCCATATATACATAATTACAACTACGATCTTTTTCATCGCCATTCTTTTGAATATCTCTGTTGTTAATTATCGGCTTGTCAAAACAGTGAAGATGGATGTTACAAAATATTTTCGTTTGTATAAAGCCAAATAACTTGGCCTATTAGTGATTGAATCTCATTGCTATTTCAGCGACGATGTAGTTTTTTTCACTCTTTAGTATCTTAATGTTAAACTGATTACATTCAACAAAATGCATTTTCTGAAAACAATATGAAATGAATTGGAGGGTCATAATATTTGCAAATATGTGCTAACCGGTTTATATACAAAGTTTTGATTTTTGATCATTTTATGCATGAAATTACTTTGACACATATTTTAGTTCCCTTTATGGACGAGACTTCACTTTTTCTGTTAAATATTTAATGTATTGCGAGGTTATTACCATGATTTTAAAGAAGATACAACATAAAAACACAATTCTTTTTTAGGAGAAGTAGTTCCATAAACTTTGAACATGGATCATGATTGGTTTAAATCTCTCAAGCTTGTAGCATGATGTACCGGCTTAATCAAATTCAACAAAAGAAAGTGATATTCAATAATAATCAAATACAAACAAAAGATAAATAATTTAATAAGCCTACCTGACTTGTTCAAATGATTATGTCATATAGTTAACTACAAACAACGATAGTTTCAAAATAATTTCAAATTTTCTAATAACAAAACTCTTGATTTCAAACAAACTTCTAATGCATCATCTTTATCAAAAGGCACTTTCATAGTTTCTCAAATCGAATATCATTATTTGCATTATTCTCCTTTTTTCACCTTTTACGATCGAAAATTTTTCAATCGAGAACTTGAGGTGAAAGATCTTGTAATTTTTTGAGTACCCCTTTCTCTTCCCAACAATTTGTCGTTGGTTGTGACTTTTCTACGGGGAGAAGATGTGTATCTATTGTGGATTGAAGTGGTTTTTGTACAAATGGGGAATCACTTCTTACGTTTCCAAGGGAAATAGTTCATAACAACTGTTGGGAACACAAAAAGTAATTCGAGTTCCGGACTAAAATACCAGATATGGTTGTTCCACATGAAAAACGCGTTTGGATTGTAACAGCTCAAGCTGCTAGACGGAGCAGTAAACTTATGCTACCTAAAACAAATTGTATGATCAATTCTTTCGGTTTTCATGGGGTTATTCCTAGCAACAGTTTTTCTACATAAAAAAAAGTTATTTTCATCGGTCGTATTCAATTTCATATAGTATATGTATAAGTATAATCATAATTCACCACTTTTGAAACTATCTTAGGGTCTTAAAAAGTCGTTACACAACTTTCATTTTTGTACATATATCTCTAAGTGTCCTCGAGTATTATCCCGTATGGGATTTTGTGATTGTCAGGTATAGGGTTAAAATATAAATATAGAAAGTTAACCTACACAAACCTCAAGATATAGACATTTAGTTGATTATTTTTTCATTCTAATTTTGTACCTTATTTCCAAGAATCATCAACAATTTTGATTGATGGATGACGCACATGCCTAGGATTGTTTTGCTCAAAGTAAACCCACACTCAAAATATTACTCATATTAATAATATCATGCATAATGGATCAAGATTTCCATATCCCACATTGAAAATATGACCCAAGAGCAAAAACATAAAGCACCGAAAGATTCTTCGCTTTGAACATCAGTCAATAAAAACAATTATATGTTGGATCGGCTGATGAATTGTTGGATTTAGAATTTCCATAGGTTGTGGGTATTACTTACTAGTCTTAGGTATGTGATCTTCTCGGGCCAAAATGACATGGTCGGATTGAATTGTCTCTTTTTACTCCAATTTAAACAAATCATATTTAATCCGTTAAACTTTAAAAATCAAAACCTCGTAATCTCAACAAAATTACATTTATAATTAAGTTCAAAGTACAACATTTATAAAAATTACTAAGTCAAGAAAATATAAATAAAAACGATTAATTAAATCAATAATTTGCTAAATTATTGATTTAATATCATATACTTTGATAATACAGTTTCACGATCATATTTAACATTATAATTATACAATACACACTCAGAAAAGGTAGGCTGCGAGAAGGTATGGAGTCGAGCGCATTTGCAGTTTTATTTACAAAGAAATCTAGTATTTTTTTATCGTTATCTTATTGACCGAATGTGATGTATTAAATCATAATATAATCACCGATGGTCTGATATGTAATTATCACATTGAGCTAACTTCCTTATAGAGAAAAATTTGATCCAAAATATTTCATTGAGGGCCTGGCCCCGTAGGGTTGCTGGAGACAACTCCGAATGACATACAACTTTACTTGCTATGTCACCTAAGCCATAAATCGTTAATGTATTTAACTTGATATGTAAATTATATAAATTATTCGATCGTTTACCATATACATAAAAATAACGCGCCACATTGAAATACTTGAAATCGTATATTAAATGACATAACTCATATTCTAGCCTTTAAATCAACTCGGTAGGATGGAAGTTTACCTAACAAATAATAAAATGGAAAATCCTAAGAGATGTATTGATCTTGTTTGGGTTCTCCTTATGATTTCAATTATGGCGCCACCCCAACCTTTCTTTTATTCACAGGCGGAGCCATTTCCTAAATACACCGTGCACATCGTAGATATCGGTCTTGAAAACCTCATGGTTGGCTGTGGACGGGCGTATCAATGGCCTTTTTTTTAAAACGATTAACAATGGTAGCGAGTACCTTATCGAGTTTAATAACGATGATGTTTACACTTGTGCTTTCAACTGGAAAAATAAACATACGAAATTCGAAGTTTTTAATCAAACAATCAATAAGCTTTGCATCGGAGGGGTTAGTAAGGATTGTTTTTGGCGAGCAACACTCACCGAGTTTGATTTTTTGGAAGAAACTTGGGAAACGATGTACACTTGGTAAAAATTATTCTTTTGGTATTTAATTTTATATTATTTATTGTAATGATAAAAATAAAATTATCTAAGAAGTCCATATATACATAATTACAACTACGATCTTTTTCATCGCCATTCTTTTGAATATCTCTGTTGTTAATTATCGGCTTGTCAAAACAGTGAAGATGGATGTTACAAAATATTTTCGTTTGTATAAAGCCAAATAACTTGGCGTATTAGTGATTGAATCTCATTGCTATTTCAGCGACGATGTAGTTTTTTTCACTCTTTAGTATCTTAATGTTAAACTGATTACATTCAACAAAATGCATTTTCTGAAAACAATATGAAATGAATTGGAGGGTCATAATATTTGCAAATATGTGCTAACCGGTTTATATACAAAGTTTTGATTTTTGATCATTTTATGCATGAAATTACTTTGACACATATTTTAGTTCCCTTTATGGACGAGACTTCACTTTTTCTGTTAAATATTTAATGTATTGCGAGGTTATTACCATGATTTTAAAGAAGATACAACATAAAAACACAATTCTTTTTTAGGAGAAGTAGTTCCATAAACTTTGAACATGGATCATGATTGGTTTAAATCTCTCAAGCTTGTAGCATGATGTACCGGCTTAATCAAATTCAACAAAAGAAAGTGATATTCAATAATAATCAAATACAAACAAAAGATAAATAATTTAATAAGCCTACCTGACTTGTTCAAATGATTATGTCATATAGTTAACTACAAACAACGATAGTTTCAAAATAATTTCAAATTTTCTAATAACAAAACTCTTGATTTCAAACAAACTTCTAATGCATCATCTTTATCAAAAGGCACTTTCATAGTTTCTCAAATCGAATATCATTATTTGCATTATTCTCCTTTTTTCACCTTTTACGATCGAAAATTTTTCAATCGAGAACTTGAGGTGAAAGATCTTGTAATTTTTTGAGTACCCCTTTCTCTTCCCAACAATTTGTCGTTGGTTGTGACTTTTCTACGGGGAGAAGATGTGTATCTATTGTGGATTGAAGTGGTTTTTGTACAAATGGGGAATCACTTCTTACGTTTCCAAGGGAAATAGTTCATAACAACTGTTGGGAACACAAAAAGTAATTCGAGTTCCGGACTAAAATACCAGATATGGTTGTTCCACATGAAAAACGCGTTTGGATTGTAACAGCTCAAGCTGCTAGACGGAGCAGTAAACTTATGCTACCTAAAACAAATTGTATGATCAATTCTTTCGGTTTTCATGGGGTTATTCCTAGCAACAGTTTTTCTACATAAAAAAAAGTTATTTTCATCGGTCGTATTCAATTTCATATAGTATATGTATAAGTATAATCATAATTCACCACTTTTGAAACTATCTTAGGGTCTTAAAAAGTCGTTACACAACTTTCATTTTTGTACATATATCTCTAAGTGTCCTCGAGTATTATCCCGTATGGGATTTTGTGATTGTCAGGTATAGGGTTAAAATATAAATATAGAAAGTTAACCTACACAAACCTCAAGATATAGACATTTAGTTGATTATTTTTTCATTCTAATTTTGTACCTTATTTCCAAGAATCATCAACAATTTTGATTGATGGATGACGCACATGCCTAGGATTGTTTTGCTCAAAGTAAACCCACACTCAAAATATTACTCATATTAATAATATCATGCATAATGGATCAAGATTTCCATATCCCACATTGAAAATATGACCCAAGAGCAAAAACATAAAGCACCGAAAGATTCTTCGCTTTGAACATCAGTCAATAAAAACAATTATATGTTGGATCGGCTGATGAATTGTTGGATTTAGAATTTCCATAGGTTGTGGGTATTACTTACTAGTCTTAGGTATGTGATCTTCTCGGGCCAAAATGACATGGTCGGATTGAATTGTCTCTTTTTACTCCAATTTAAACAAATCATATTTAATCCGTTAAACTTTAAAAATCAAAACCTCGTAATCTCAACAAAATTACATTTATAATTAAGTTCAAAGTACAACATTTATAAAAATTACTAAGTCAAGAAAATATAAATAAAAACGATTAATTAAATCAATAATTTGCTAAATTATTGATTTAATATCATATACTTTGATAATACAGTTTCACGATCATATTTAACATTATAATTATACAATACACACTCAGAAAAGGTAGGCTGCGAGAAGGTATGGAGTCGAGCGCATTTGCAGTTTTATTTACAAAGAAATCTAGTATTTTTTTATCGTTATCTTATTGACCGAATGTGATGTATTAAATCATAATATAATCACCGATGGTCTGATATGTAATTATCACATTGAGCTAACTTCCTTATAGAGAAAAATTTGATCCAAAATATTTCATTGAGGGCCTGGCCCCGTAGGGTTGCTGGAGACAACTCCGAATGACATACAACTTTACTTGCTATGTCACCTAAGCCATAAATCGTTAATGTATTTAACTTGATATGTAAATTATATAAATTATTCGATCGTTTACCATATACATAAAAATAACGCGCCACATTGAAATACTTGAAATCGTATATTAAATGACATAACTCATATTCTAGCCTTTAAATCAACTCGGTAGGATGGAAGTTTACCTAACAAATAATAAAATGGAAAATCCTAAGAGATGTATTGATCTTGTTTGGGTTCTCCTTATGATTTCAATTATGGCGCCACCCCAACCTTTCTTTTATTCACAGGCGGAGCCATTTCCTAAATACACCGTGCACATCGTAGATATCGGTCTTGAAAACCTCATGGTTGGCTGTGGACGGGCGTATCAATGGCCTTTTTTTTAAAACGATTAACAATGGTAGCGAGTACCTTATCGAGTTTAATAACGATGATGTTTACACTTGTGCTTTCAACTGGAAAAATAAACATACGAAATTCGAAGTTTTTAATCAAACAATCAATAAGCTTTGCATCGGAGGGGTTAGTAAGGATTGTTTTTGGCGAGCAACACTCACCGAGTTTGATTTTTTGGAAGAAACTTGGGAAACGATGTACACTTGGTAAAAATTATTCTTTTGGTATTTAATTTTATATTATTTATTGTAATGATAAAAATAAAATTATCTAAGAAGTCCATATATACATAATTACAACTACGATCTTTTTCATCGCCATTCTTTTGAATATCTCTGTTGTTAATTATCGGCTTGTCAAAACAGTGAAGATGGATGTTACAAAATATTTTCGTTTGTATAAAGCCAAATAACTTGGCGTATTAGTGATTGAATCTCATTGCTATTTCAGCGACGATGTAGTTTTTTTCACTCTTTAGTATCTTAATGTTAAACTGATTACATTCAACAAAATGCATTTTCTGAAAACAATATGAAATGAATTGGAGGGTCATAATATTTGCAAATATGTGCTAACCGGTTTATATACAAAGTTTTGATTTTTGATCATTTTATGCATGAAATTACTTTGACACATATTTTAGTTCCCTTTATGGACGAGACTTCACTTTTTCTGTTAAATATTTAATGTATTGCGAGGTTATTACCATGATTTTAAAGAAGATACAACATAAAAACACAATTCTTTTTTAGGAGAAGTAGTTCCATAAACTTTGAACATGGATCATGATTGGTTTAAATCTCTCAAGCTTGTAGCATGATGTACCGGCTTAATCAAATTCAACAAAAGAAAGTGATATTCAATAATAATCAAATACAAACAAAAGATAAATAATTTAATAAGCCTACCTGACTTGTTCAAATGATTATGTCATATAGTTAACTACAAACAACGATAGTTTCAAAATAATTTCAAATTTTCTAATAACAAAACTCTTGATTTCAAACAAACTTCTAATGCATCATCTTTATCAAAAGGCACTTTCATAGTTTCTCAAATCGAATATCATTATTTGCATTATTCTCCTTTTTTCACCTTTTACGATCGAAAATTTTTCAATCGAGAACTTGAGGTGAAAGATCTTGTAATTTTTTGAGTACCCCTTTCTCTTCCCAACAATTTGTCGTTGGTTGTGACTTTTCTACGGGGAGAAGATGTGTATCTATTGTGGATTGAAGTGGTTTTTGTACAAATGGGGAATCACTTCTTACGTTTCCAAGGGAAATAGTTCATAACAACTGTTGGGAACACAAAAAGATAATTCGAGTTCCGGACTAAAATACCAGATATGGTTGTTCCACATGAAAAACGCGTTTGGATTGTAACAGCTCAAGCTGCTAGACGGAGCAGTAAACTTATGCTACCTAAAACAAATTGTATGATCAATTCTTTCGGTTTTCATGGGGTTATTCCTAGCAACAGTTTTTCTACATAAAAAAAAGTTATTTTCATCGGTCGTATTCAATTTCATATAGTATATGTATAAGTATAATCATAATTCACCACTTTTGAAACTATCTTAGGGTCTTAAAAAGTCGTTACACAACTTTCATTTTTGTACATATATCTCTAAGTGTCCTCGAGTATTATCCCGTATGGGATTTTGTGATTGTCAGGTATAGGGTTAAAATATAAATATAGAAAGTTAACCTACACAAACCTCAAGATATATAGACATTTAGTTGATTATTTTTTCATTCTAATTTTGTACCTTATTTCCAAGAATCATCAACAATTTTGATTGATGGATGACGCACATGCCTAGGATTGTTTTGCTCAAAGTAAACCCACACTCAAAATATTACTCATATTAATAATATCATGCATAATGGATCAAGATTTCCATATCCCACATTGAAAATATGACCCAAGAGCAAAAACATAAAGCACCGAAAGATTCTTCGCTTTGAACATCAGTCAATAAAAACAATTATATGTTGGATCGGCTGATGAATTGTTGGATTTAGAATTTCCATAGGTTGTGGGTATTACTTACTAGTCTTAGGTATGTGATCTTCTCGGGCCAAAATGACATGGTCGGATTGAATTGTCTCTTTTTACTCCAATTTAAACAAATCATATTTAATCCGTTAAACTTTAAAAATCAAAACCTCGTAATCTCAACAAAATTACATTTATAATTAAGTTCAAAGTACAACATTTATAAAAATTACTAAGTCAAGAAAATATAAATAAAAACGATTAATTAAATCAATAATTTGCTAAATTATTGATTTAATATCATATACTTTGATAATACAGTTTCACGATCATATTTAACATTATAATTATACAATACACACTCAGAAAAGGTAGGCTGCGAGAAGGTATGGAGTCGAGCGCATTTGCAGTTTTATTTACAAAGAAATCTAGTATTTTTTTATCGTTATCTTATTGACCGAATGTGATGTATTAAATCATAATATAATCACCGATGGTCTGATATGTAATTATCACATTGAGCTAACTTCCTTATAGAGAAAAATTTGATCCAAAATATTTCATTGAGGGCCTGGCCCGTAGGGTTGCTGGAGACAACTCCGAATGACATACAACTTTACTTGCTATGTCACCTAAGCCATAAATCGTTAATGTATTTAACTTGATATGTAAATTATATAAATTATTCGATCGTTTACCATATACATAAAAATAACGCGCCACATTGAAATACTTGAAATCGTATATTAAATGACATAACTCATATTCTAGCCTTTAAATCAACTCGGTAGGATGGAAGTTTACCTAACAAATAATAAAATGGAAAATCCTAAGAGATGTCTTGATCTTGTTTGGGTTCTCCTTATGATTTCAATTATGGCGCCACCCCAACCTTTCTTTTATTCACAGGCGGAGCCATTTCCTAAATACACCGTGCACATCGTAGATATCGGTCTTGAAAACCTCATGGTTGGCTGTGGACGGGCGTATCAATGGCCTTTTTTTAAAACGATTAACAATGGTAGCGAGTACCTTATCGAGTTTAATAACGATGATGTTTACACTTGTGCTTTCAACTGGAAAAATAAACATACGAAATTCGAAGTTTTTAATCAAACAATCAATAAGCTTTGCATCGGAGGGGTTAGTAAGGATTGTTTTTGGCGAGCAACACTCACCGAGTTTGATTTTTTGGAAGAAACTTGGGAAACGATGTACACTTGGTAAAAATTATTCTTTTGGTATTTAATTTTATATTATTTATTGTAATGATAAAAATAAAATTATCTAAGAAGTCCATATATACATAATTACAACTACGATCTTTTTCATCGCCATTCTTTTGAATATCTCTTTTGTTAATTATCGGCTTGTCAAAACAATGAAAATGGAAGTTACAAAATATTTTCGTTTGTATGAACCAAATAACTTGGCATATTAGTGATTGAATCTCATTGCTATTTCAGCGACGATGTAGTTTTTTTCACTCTTTTGTATCTTAATGTTAAACTGATTACATTCAACAAAATGCATTTTCCGAAAACAATATGAAATGAATTGGAGGGTCATAATATTTGCAAATATGTGCTAACCGGTTTATATACAAAGTTTTGATTTTTGATCTTTTTATGCATGAAATTACTCTGACACATATTTTAGTTCCCTTTATGGACGAGACTTCACTTTTTCTGTTAAATATTTAATGTATTGCGAGGTTATTACCATGATTTTAAAGAAGATACAACATAAAAACACAATTCTTTTTAAGAGAAGTAGTTCCATAAACTTTGAACATGGATCATGATTGGTTTAAATCTCTCAAGCTTATAGCATGATGTACCGGATTCAACAAAAGAAAGTGATATTTAATAATAATCAAATACAAACAAAAGATAAATAATTTAATAAGCCTACTCGACTTGTTCAAATTATTATGTCATATAGTTAACTACAAACAACGATAGTTTCAAAATAATTTCAAATTTTCTAAAAACAAAACACATGATTTCAAACAAACTTCTAATGCATCATCTTTATCAAAAGGCACTTTCACAGTTTCTCAAATTGAAATTCATTATTTTCATTATTCTCCTTTTTTCACCTTTTACGATCGAAAATTTTTCAATCGAGAACTTGAGGTGAGAGATCTTGTTATTTTTTGAGTTCTGCTTTCTAAAAAATATGCAAATACATAACATATGCAAATACATAACATAACATATGCAACAGTCACGCAGTAAATATGCAAATACATAACATATGCAAGAGTCACGCAGACATCTAGCATCTAAAACATAACAAACCATGGGCTGGAATTGGTGCCTTCGACCCGCTAACACAGTGAGGAAACTGACCTATAGCTGCTGAAACACTCAAATGAATCTCTGTGTGCTGGTCCGGAAAATTATCCCGCTATCATATGACATGTATGTGTATTTTTGGGAAAACTTGAGTTCGGTCAATTGCATGCGTCACACCCTAGTCTTTTATTAGAAACCCTGTAACGACCCGTTTCCGGTATGTTAATTCCTTGGTAATTGTTGTAAGTTTTGCAAGAGGAACTCGGCGAGTTCATAGCCTGACTCGCCGAGTAGGGTCGCGGCTGCGAGCTCGCGTGAGCCGGGGACTCGGCGAGTCCATATCCTGGACTCGGCGAGTCCATCCGTCTGGGTGAAACCCTAAATCCCCGGGTTGCCCACTATTTAAACCACCTTATAGCCCCTTTCTCGCCTCCCTCACCCTGAGAACACAGTGAGAAAACCCTAATCCTCCCTTGAGAGCTTATAAGTGATTTGGTGCCATTTTGTGAAGGTGTGAAGAAGGAGAAGAAGAAAGAAGCAAGGAAACGAGTTGTAGTGCAAAGATCCAAGGGCAAATCTAAGTTTATTGAGGTATTTTCGGAGTTCCCTTCTTGTTATATGCTTTAAACTTCCATTAGAGCTCTTCTAAGAGCTATTTGATGTTTGTTCCAAGCCTTATGTTTGCATGAATGTCTTAATAAGTCGAAATACCTTTGGATCTGGATGTTGGGGTGTTGTAGAGCCCAGATCTACTGTCTTTTTGGAGTTACTTTGCATATTAATCATAGATCTACCCATTTTATGCATCTTTTAGCCTTATTTCCCTTATTCATGAGGTTGTGCATGTAAAGTTGGAAACTTTACGTGGTAAATCAGCTTATTGGACTCAGATCTATCAATTGTATGTGTTGGATTCAAACAAAATCGAGTAAAAATCAGTTGCATGGCGGCAACTCGGCGAGTCGGGAAGAACGACTCGGCGAGTTGGGTCGCGAGTTCCCCAGTCCTTCATTTTGATCAGTGTCGAGTGAATCCAGTGAGTTAGAGAGTGGACTCAGCGAGTTGAGGGTAGACTCAGTGATGGAGGGACTCGGCGAGTTGTTCATACAACTCGGCGAGTCCAAGGCAATCTTCTTAGGATCATGAACAACTCGTCGAGTTTGTTCATACGGCTCGGCGAGTCGGATGAAGATTGTTTGAGTTCTTGGATCAAGAGGGTACTCGTCGAGTCGATGCCACACTCGACGAGTAGCAGCGTGTAGAACTGAGAAGTGAGAGTAGGACTCGGCGAGTTGGGTGGCCCAACTCGGCGAGTCAGCCCAAAGAGAGTTGACTTTGACCAAGGGTAAAAGAGTCATTTTACCCCAAGTGCAGTGTTTAGTATTTGATTGAGTGTGCTTATGGACTTGTAGCCGAGGAGATTCAGGAGCAGCAGCCGTTAGCTTCCCGAGCCACACACTCAGCAGCCAGCTTACGAGGTGAGTTTCCTTCCAGTAGGGACGGGTCTAAGGCCACAATGCCGGCCCGTCCAGTTAGCAGTAGTTTCCGGACTTGATCCGATGCAGAAGTTAGTATGTTTGATGCCTTCGTGGCTCAGACAGGATTTGTGAGCTATATTTTGTGTGTTATGTATTATGTGTTCCGGGCTACGGCCCGATGTAGTATGTAGTATATGTGTTCATGCTAGTTGTTATGATATGCTATGCTATGTTCAGTCCCGGACTTCGGTTCGATGCAGTTAGTTCCGGACTTCGGTCCGATGCAGTTAGTTCCGGACTTTGGTCCGATGCAGGGGACAAGGTCCCAGTCAGTTCCGGACTTCGGTCCGATGCAGTTAGTTCCGGACCTTGGTCCGATGCAGGGTACAAGGTCCCAGTCAGTTCCGGACTTCGGTCCGATGCAGTTTCCGGGCTTCGTCCCGATGCAGTGGGCAAGGCCCGATATGTGTTTATATGATATTGCTATTGTATGGTATGTGGTATTTTGGGGGAGCTCACTAAGCTTCGTGCTTACAGTTTCAGTTTTGGTTTCAGGTACTTCCGCAAGCAAAGGGAAGAGCTCGGGATGACGGCATCGCACACACCACCGCCTCAGCTTTAGCCTGGGATTGATTTAGTTGTTTGATTTGATGTAGTATGATACAGTTTTCCGCACAGTATTTTATTATGTTTTGGAGTACATCACGCATGGTTTTATTATATGATGCTCTGATTACAGTTTTGATTATATTAAAAACAAAAAAAATTTTGGGTCGTATTTTTGGGTCATTTCAAGTTGGTATCAGAGCCCTGGTTTGAGGGATTCGGATACACTTCCGGGTGTATCTGAACTCAAACTAAGGGAAATAAAAGATTTTAGTAAAATAAAAATGTTTTACAAAAAAAAAAAAAATTGAAAGCACTTAGAAAGAAAGAATTGTTTTTAGCAAGATAGAGGTGTGTGCATGCGGTCAGCCGAGCTCAAGTAAGTACTCCCAAATTACCCATACAAGTTATTTGTTCAGTTTCAGCTTCAGTAGAACAGCATGCTAGTATAAGACTAAGGATCTAGGAGGATGCCTTATGTGCCTGCTTTATGTGTTACATCTTTATGAGTATTGCATGCTAGTATTGAGTAGACAGCAGTAGGATAGCCTGTTTAGGTTATGCCTGATAGTATGAGCTTAGCACTGCATGCTAGATCAGTTTCTCGTTTTGAGAATAGTTTTGCCTAAGTATGTTCCCTTATTCCGAATGCTGCTTGCTTCGTGCTTTGTGGGAGTTCTGAGTGATGGAAGTTAACCATTAAGTGAACACGTTACACCATATGTGATCAGGGTTAAATAATCCCAGAGTGCTGGAACTGGCCCTATTGCGCAGCTCTTGTTTGAGTCCAACCGTTATAGGGACGGGTCTTTTACTTGAAGGATTATCTGATCTTCGTCACATGTGATGGTGTTCAGGTGATGGTTAATTAGCATTATAAGGAGACCTGCAGCAGCTGAGGACTAGTTGAGTTGAGTCTGAGGTTTCCCTGGGGCAAGCCTAGGATGAGAGTAGCAGAGATCAGTAGTAGTAGAAGTGACTTGGTGGAGTCAGGGCAATTCTTAAAGAAAGTACGGATAGATGTGGAAGGTAGTATGGGCCCGTACTACTGGAAGCAGAGGATCCGTACTCGAATCAAGAAAGGCTGAGACAAGACCAGGAAGCTAGTTGTAGTATCAATGATCCCTCAAGATATTTTTGTTTTCTAATGTAGTTGTGATGTGTTTCAGAATGGTGGTTCTGCGTTCGAGACCAGCAGCCGGCAGCGGAGGTGCCGGGGAGGGATCAGGTTCAGGATCGGGGGATGAGCGCATGGATGAGCAGACCCGAGAGTTCCTTTCTTCGGAGATTACGCGCATCATTATAGAGCAGACTCCTGTGATCTTCAGTTCGATCAAGGAGGGGATTCTAGAGCTGATGGATGAGAGATTGGGCACCTTCCGTGCCGAGGTGGCGGCCATGATGGGGTCGCGCACCCTTACTTTCAGGGAGTTCAGGGCATGTGGAGCTCCGGACTATCATGGGGCGCGAGACCCCATAGCGAGCAGCAGATGGTTGGCGGATGTGGCCAACGCCTTCCGCACTAGCAGATGTCCCGAGGGGGACAAGGTCAGATTGGCGTCCTGTCTTTTGAAGGACAGGGCACGAGATTGGTGGGAGGAGGTCGGGCATGCCATTGGGGATGATGCAGCATTGGACGCCATGACCTGGGCTGATTTCTCTACCAGGTTCAGGGCGGAGTTTGCACCGGTCATTGAGGTGCAACAGCTAGCTAGGGAGTTTCAGGACCTCACCCAGACTACAGAGACAGTGGCGGAGATCACCGCCAAGTTCAGGGAGAGGGCTCTTCTCGTTCCTCAGTATGTAGCTGATGAGGAAATGAAGAAGGCCCGTTATCATGAGATGTTGCGGAGCGATATCCGCCAGTTTGTGAGCCGGTCCAGCTGTAAAACGCTGGAAGATATGATTGCTAGAGCTCGGGAGAGGGAGATTGATCTTGAGATGGAGAAGAAGAGGAAACCGGAGGCGGTTTCGGGTTCAGGCGGTTCGGGCAAAAAGCCCAAGGTTTCAGATCACAGATCTACGAGTCAGCAGAGCCACGGTCGATGTGGCAAGTGTGGGAGATTGCACGAGGGAGCGTGCAAGGCAGGGAGTTCCGGCTGCTACAAGTGCGGTCAGATTGGGCATTTGAGTAGGGATTGTACGGCCCCTGCTACTGCCGTCGCAGCATCAGATCTGATTTGCTTTCAGTGCAATCAGAGGGGACATAAAAAGTCCCAGTGTCCGAGTTTAGCTTCAGCAGGGAAGGTGGCTGCACCTGCCCCTGCTACCTTGAGGATTACAGATGGCCGGCAGGGCCGAGCTGATGCGCCAGTGGCGAAGAGTAGGGCGTTTCAGATGACAGCAGAGGAGGCGCGAGCGACTCCTGATGTGGTGACGGGTATGTATCTTCCCTTTTATCTCTTTATTATTATTGATTAAATGTTTCTTATGATGGTATGTTTTATTCAGGGCCGTTCTCTGTGAACGGCATTTCTGCTTTGGTATTATTCGATTCGGGGGCTACCCGATCATTCGTATCTCTTGCGCTTAGCAAGAGGTTCAGTAGAGCTCCAGGGGAGCTGGATTGTCCATTAGAGGTTGAGATAGCGGATGATAGGACCGTGAGGGTCGGCAGAGTGCACAGAGGGTGTTCTCTTCAGTTATTTGATGAGCAGTTTTCAGTGGATCTGGTACCTATTCCCCTGCGAGGGAATAAGGTTATTGTGGGTATGGATTGGCTAAGCCCCAATGGGGCGGTGATTGATTGCGAGCTTCAGCTAGTGAGGGTTCGCACTCCCAGTGGGGGAGAGTTGGTGATTCATGGCGAGAGGCCACAGCGAGGACCGACCTTTTGTTCCGCCGCAAGGGCGAGGCGCTATGTTCAGCAGGGTTGCGCCGGTTTTGTAGCCTACGTTTTGGATGCCCGGGAGAAGGGCAAGTCGACAGTGGATGATGTTCCTATTGTTCGAGACTACCCGGACGTGTTTCCTGAGGATTTGCCGGGGATACCTCCTGAGAGACAGGTTGAGTTCAGGATCGACCTCGTCCCTGGTGCGGCTCCGATAGCCAAGGCACCGTATCGACTAGCTCCCCCTGAGATGCAGGAGTTGTCTACACAGCTGCAGGAGCTGTTAGACAAGGGTTTCATTCGGCCGAGCAGCTCGCCTTGGGGAGCGCCGATCCTGTTTGTGAGAAAGAAGGATGGGTCGCATCGTATGTGTATTGATTATCGGGAGTTGAATAAGGTAACGGTGAAGAACCGTTACCCACTCCCGAGGATAGATGATTTGTTTGATCAGCTTCAGGGAGCGTCTTGGTTCTCCAAGATTGATCTACGCTCCGGATATCATCAGATGCGGGTTAGAGATGAGGATGTTCAGAAGACTGCTTTCAGGACCAGGTATGGTCATTACGAGTTTGTGGTGATGCCATTTGGGCTCACCAATGCTCCAGCCGCGTTCATGGATCTCATGAACCGCGTGTGTAGACCGATGCTGGATCGGTCAGTGATAGTGTTCATAGATGACATCTTGGTATATTCCAAGACGCAGGAGCAGCATGAGGAGCACCTGCGGGAGGTGCTGGAGGTTTTGAGGAGGGAGAGACTTTTCGCAAAGTTCTCCAAATGTGAGTTTTGGTTGCGCGAGGTGCAGTTCCTTGGTCACCTCGTCAACCAGAAGGGTATTCTGGTAGATCCGGCCAAGATAGAGGCCGTCATGCAGTGGGAGGTCCCGAAGTCTCCATCTGAGATTCGGAGCTTCCTAGGGTTGGCAGGGTATTATCGGAGATTTATTCAGGATTTCTCCAAGATAGCAGTGCCGCTCACCCGACTGACCAAGAAGTCGGTGGTATTTCGTTGGGGTCCGGAGCAGCAGACAGCATTCGAGACCCTCAGGCAGAGATTGTGCGAGGCTCCGATCCTTACCTTGCCAGAGGGAGTAGAGGACCTTGTAGTCTATTGTGATGCCTCGATCACAGGTTTGGGAGCAGTTCTGATGCAACGAGGCCATGTGATAGCTTATGCCTCGAGACAGTTGAAGCCTCACGAGGCAAATTATCCTACCCATGATTTGGAGCTGGGGGCAGTTGTGTTTGCCCTCAAGATTTGGAGGCACTACCTTTATGGGGTCCGTTGTACTATATACACGGATCGCAAGAGTTTGAGATATCTTATGGATCAGCCGAGTTTGAACATGAGGCAGAGGAGGTGGTTGGACGTGCTGAAGGACTATGACTGTGAGATCCTTTATCATCCAGGGAAGGCCAACGTGGTGGCCGACGCCCTAAGCCGCAAGGTGTCGGCGGCCCCTATCAGGGATCTGTGTATGAGGATGACAGTGATCACTCCACTGTTGGAGCGGATCAAGGAGGCTCAGATGGAGGGCCTCAAGGAGGAGAGGCAGAAGTGTGAGAGGATAGTAGGCCGAGTAGCTTCATTTGATTACGACAGTCGGGGTTTGTTGACACTTCATGGTAGGGTATGGGTACCGTACTGGGGTGGGGTACGGCAGGTATTGATGGACGAGGCTCATAAGTCTCGATTTTCTATCCACCCAGGAGCGACAAAGATGTACCGAGATCTTCGACCCGATTATTGGTGGCCCTGCATGAAGCGGGACGTCGCCTGGTACGTCGAGAGATGCCTGACCTGCCGGAAGGTCAAGGCGGAGCACCAGAGACCTCACGGCAGGATGCAGCCGTTAGACATTCCCGTGTGGAAATGGGAGGACATTACCATGGATTTTGTCACCAAGCTTCCCCGGACCGCACGTGGAGTGGACTCGATATGGGTAGTAGTGGATCGGTTGACGAAGAGTGCCCATTTTATCCCGATCCAGGAGAGTATATCGGCAGAGAAGTTAGCCGATATCTATGTGCGTGAGATCATGGCACGTCATGGAGTGCCGGTATCAGTGGTGTCTGACCGAGATGTCCGTTTCACATCCAGATTTTGGAAGCGGTTCCACGACGAGATGGGTACTCGTCTCCATTTCAGCACCGCTTTCCACCCTCAGACAGATGGGCAGAGCGAGAGGACGATTCAGACTCTCGAGGACATGCTTAGGGCATGTGTCCTAGATTTCGGTGGCAGTTGGGATACGTATCTTCCGTTAGCGGAATTCTCGTATAACAACAGTTATCATGCGAGCATTGATCGACCTCCCTTTGAGATGTTGTATGGGAGGAAGTGTAGGACCCCGATTTGTTGGGGCGAGGTCGGTCAGCGAGTCATTGGGAGCACAGAGGTGGTGCTCAAGACGACTGAGTTGATCCAACAGGTCCGTAGTAGACTGCAAACTGCTCAGAGTCGGCAGAAGAGCTACGCCGATAGGAGGCGTTCGGATTTGGAGTTCCAGGTGGGAGATATGGTCCTTCTGAAAGTCTCACCTTGGAAGGGTGTCATCAGGTTCCGGAAGAAGGGCAAGTTGGGCCCCAGATTTATTGGTCCTTTCAGGGTTTTGGCCCGGGTGGGTCGGGTTGCTTATCGGTTAGATCTTCCTGAGGAGCTTAGTCAGATCCACAGCACTTTCCATGTGTCTCAGTTGAGAAAGTGTCTGGTGGATGAGTCAGCAGTCGTTCCCCTAGAGGATATTCAGGTTGATAGCAGCCTGAATTATATTGAGAGACCGGTCGCAATTCTGGACCGGAAGACCAAGGCCTTGAGGAACAAGGAAATTCAGTTAGTAAAGGTGTAGTGGCAGCACCGGAAGGGGTCCGAGTGGACGTGGGAGGCTGAGGAGGAAATGAGAGAGCACTACCCAGAGTTATTTGTAGATCCATCCGTAGCAGACTTCGAGGACGAAGTCTGAGACAAGTGGGGGAGAATTGTAACGACCCGTTTCCGGTATGTTAATTCCTTGGTAATTGTTGTAAGTTTTGCAAGAGGAACTCGGCGAGTTCATAGCCTGACTCGCCGAGTAGGGTCGCGGCTGCGAGCTCGCGTGAGCCGGGGACTCGGCGAGTCCATATCCTGGACTCGGCGAGTCCATCCGTCTGGGTGAAACCCTAAATCCCCGGGTTGCCCACTATTTAAACCACCTTATAGCCCCTTTCTCGCCTCCCTCACCCTGAGAACACAGTGAGAAAACCCTAATCCTCCCTTGAGAGCTTATAAGTGATTTGGTGCCATTTTGTGAAGGTGTGAAGAAGGAGAAGAAGAAAGAAGCAAGGAAACGAGTTGTAGTGCAAAGATCCAAGGGCAAATCTGAGTTTATTGAGGTATTTTCGGAGTTCCCTTCTTGTTATATGCTTTAAACTTCCATTAGAGCTCTTCTAAGAGCTATTTGATGTTTGTTCCAAGCCTTATGTTTGCATGAATGTCTTAATAAGTCGAAATACCTTTGGATCTGGATGTTGGGGTGTTGTAGAGCCCAGATCTACTGTCTTTTTGGAGTTACTTTGCATATTAATCATAGATCTACCCATTTTATGCATCTTTTAGCCTTATTTCCCTTATTCATGAGGTTGTGCACGTAAAGTTGGAAACTTTACGTGGTAAATCAGCTTATTGGACTCAGATCTATCAATTGTATGTGTTGGATTCAAACAAAATCGAGTAAAAATCAGTTGCATGGCGGCAACTCGGCGATTCGGGAAGAACGACTCGGCGAGTTGGGTCGCGAGTTCCCCAGTCCTTCATTTTGATCAGTGTCGAGTGAATCCAGTGAGTTAGAGAGTGGACTCAGCGAGTTGAGGGTAGACTCAGTGATGGAGGGACTCGGCGAGTTGTTCATACAACTCGGCGAGTCCAAGGCAATCTTCTTAGGATCATGAACAACTCGTCGAGTTTGTTCATACGGATCGGCGAGTCGGATGAAGATTGTTTGAGTTCTTGGATCAAGAGGGTACTCGTCGAGTCGATGCCACACTCGACGAGTAGCAACGTGTAGAACTGAGAAGTGAGAGTAGGACTCGGCGAGTTGGGTGGCCCAACTCGGCGAGTCAGCCCAAAGAGAGTTGACTTTGACCAAGGGTAAAAGAGTCATTTTACCCCAAGTGCAGTGTTTAGTATTTGATTGAGTGTGCTTATGGACTTGTAGCCGAAGAGATTCAGGAGCAGCAGCCGTTAGCTTCCCGAGCCACACACTCAGCAGCCAGCTTACGAGGTGAGTTTCCTTCCAGTAGGGACGGGTCTAAGGCCACAATGTCGGCCCGTCCAGTTAGCAGTAGTTTCCGGACTTGATCCGATGCAGAAGTTAGTATGTTTGATGCCTTCGTGGCTCAGACAGGATTTGTGAGCTATATTTTGTGTGTTATGTATTATGTGTTCCGGGCTACGGCCCGATGTAGTATGTAGTATATGTGTTCATGCTAGTTGTTATGATATGCTATGCTATGTTCAGTCCCGGACTTCGGTTCGATGCAGTTAGTTCCGGACTTCGGTCCGATGCAGTTAGTTCCGGACTTTGGTCCGATGCAGGGGACAAGGTCCCAGTCAGTTCCGGACTTCGGTCCGATGCAGTTAGTTCCGGACCTTGGTCCGATGCAGGGGACAAGGTCCCAGTCAGTTCCGGACTTCGGTCCGATGCAGTTTCCGGGCTTCGTCCCGATGCAGTGGGCAAGGCCCGATATGTGTTTATATGATATTGCTATTGTATGGTATGTGGTATTTTGGGGGAGCTCACTAAGCTTCGTGCTTACAGTTTCAGTTTTGGTTTCAGGTACTTCCGCAAGCAAAGGGAAGAGCTCGGGATGACGGCATCGCACACACCACCGCCTCAGCTTTAGCCTGGGATTGATTTAGTTGTTTGATTTGATGTAGTATGATACAGTTTTCCGCACAGTATTTTATTATGTTTTGGAGTACATCACGCATGGTTTTATTATATGATGCTCTGATTACAGTTTTGATTATATTAAAAACAAAAAAAATTTTGGGTCGTATTTTTGGGTCGTTTCAAGTTGGTATCAGAGCCCTGGTTTGAGGGATTCGGATACACTTCTGGGTGTATCTGAACTCAAACTAAGGGAAATAAAAGATTTTAGTAAAATAAAAATGTTTTACAAAAAAAAAAAAAAAAATTTTGAAAGCACTTAGAAAGAAAGAATTGTTTTTAGCAAGATAGAGGTGTGTGCATGCGGTCAGCCGAGCTCAAGTAAGTACTCCCAAATTACCCATACAAGTTATTTGTTCAGTTTCAGCTTCAGTAGAACAGCATGCTAGTATAAGACTAAGGATCTAGGAGGATGCCTTATGTGCCTGCTTTATGTGTTACATCTTTATGAGTATTGCATGCTAGTATTGAGTAGACAGCAGTAGGATAGCCTGTTTAGGTTATGCCTGATAGTATGAGCTTAGCACTGCATGCTAGATCAGTTTCTCGTTTTGAGAATAGTTTTGCCTAAGTATGTTCCCTTATTCCGAATGCTGCTTGCTTCGTGCTTTGTGGGAGTTCTGAGTGATGGAAGTTAACCATTAAGTGAACACGTTACACCATATGTGATCAGGGTTAAATAATCCCAGAGTGCTGGAACTGGCCCTATTGCGCAGCTCTTGTTTGAGTCCAACCGTTATAGGGACGGGTCTTTTACTTGAAGGATTATCTGATCTTCGTCACATGTGATGGTGTTCAGGTGATGGTTAATTAGCATTATAAGGAGACCTGCAGCAGCTGAGGACTAGTTGAGTTGAGTCTGAGGTTTCCCTGGGGCAAGCCTAGGATGAGAGTAGCAGAGATCAGTAGTAGTAGAAGTGACTTGGTGGAGTCAGGGCAATTCTTGAAGAAAGTACGGATAGATGTGGAAGGTAGTATGGGCCCGTACTACTGGAAGCAGAGGATCCGTACTCGAATCAAGAAAGGCTGAGACAAGACCAGGAAGCTAGTTGTAGTATCAATGATCCCTCAAGATATTTTTGTTTTCTAATGTAGTTGTGATGTGTTTCAGAATGGTGGTTCTACGTTCGAGACCAGCAGCCGGCAGCGGAGGTGCCGGGGAGGGATCAGGTTCAGGATCGGGGGATGAGCGCATGGATGAGCAGACCCGAGAGTTCCTTTCTTCGGAGATTACGCGCATCATTATAGAGCAGACTCCTGTGATCTTCGGTTCGATCAAGGAGGGGATTCTAGAGCTGATGGATGAGAGATTGGGCACCTTCCGTGCCGAGGTGGCGGCCATGATGGGGTCGCGCACCCTTACTTTCAGGGAGTTCAGGGCATGTGGAGCTCCGGACTATCATGGGGCGCGAGACCCCATAGCGAGCAGCAGATGGTTGGCGGATGTGGCCAACGCCTTCCGCACTAGCAGATGTCCCGAGGGGGACAAGGTCAGATTGGCGTCCTGTCTTTTGAAGGACAGGGCACGAGATTGGTGGGAGGAGGTCGGGCATGCCATTGGGGATGATGCAGCATTGGACGCCATGACCTGGGCTGATTTCTCTACCAGGTTCAGGGCGGAGTTTGCACCGGTCATTGAGGTGCAACAGCTAGCTAGGGAGTTTCAGGACCTCACCCAGACTACAGAGACAGTGGCGGAGATCACCGCCAAGTTCAGGGAGAGGGCTCTTCTCGTTCCTCAGTATGTAGCTGATGAGGAAATGAAGAAGGCCCGTTATCATGAGATGTTGCGGAGCGATATCCGCCAGTTTGTGAGCCGGTCCAGCTGTAAAACGCTGGAAGATATGATTGCTAGAGCTCGGGAGAGGGAGATTGATCTTGAGATGGAGAAGAAGAGGAAACCGGAGGCGGTTTCGGGTTCAGGCGGTTCGGGCAAAAAGCCCAAGGTTTCAGATCACAGATCTACGAGTCAGCAGAGCCACGGTCGATGTGGCAAGTGTGGGAGATTGCACGAGGGAGCGTGCAAGGCAGGGAGTTCCGGCTGCTACAAGTGCGGTCAGATTGGGCATTTGAGTAGGGATTGTACGGCCCCTGCTACTGCCGTCGCAGCATCAGATCTGATTTGCTTTCAGTGCAATCAGAGGGGACATAAAAAGTCCCAGTGTCCGAGTTTAGCTTCAGCAGGGAAGGTGGCTGCACCTGCCCCTGCTACCTTGAGGATTACAGATGGCCGGCAGGGCCGAGCTGATGCGCCAGTGGCGAAGAGTAGGGCGTTTCAGATGACAGCAGAGGAGGCGCGAGCGACTCCTGATGTGGTGACGGGTATGTATCTTCCCTTTTATCTCTTTATTATTATTGATTAAATGTTGCTTATGATGGTATGTTTTATTCAGGGCCGTTCTCTGTGAACGGCATTTCTGCTTTGGTATTATTCGATTCGGGGGCTACCCGATCATTCGTATCTCTTGCGCTTAGCAAGAGGTTCAGTAGAGCTCCAGGGGAGCTGGATTGTCCATTAGAGGTTGAGATAGCGGATGATAGGACCGTGAGGGTCGGCAGAGTGCACAGAGGGTGTTCTCTTCAGTTATTTGATGAGCAGTTTTCAGTGGATCTGGTACCTATTCCCCTGCGAGGGAATAAGGTTATTGTGGGTATGGATTGGCTAAGCCCCAATGGGGCGGTGATTGATTGCGAGCTTCAGCTAGTGAGGGTTCGCACTCCCAGTGGGGGAGAGTTGGTGATTCATGGCGAGAGGCCACAGCGAGGACCGACCTTTTGTTCCGCCGCAAGGGCGAGGCGCTATGTTCAGCAGGGTTGCGCCGGTTTTGTAGCCTACGTTTTGGATGCCCGGGAGAAGGGCAAGTCGACAGTGGATGATGTTCCTATTGTTCGAGACTACCCGGACGTGTTTCCTGAGGATTTGCCGGGGATACCTCCTGAGAGACAGGTTGAGTTCAGGATCGACCTCGTCCCTGGTGCGGCTCCGATAGCCAAGGCACCGTATCGACTAGCTCCCCCTGAGATGCAGGAGTTGTCTACACAGCTGCAGGAGCTGTTAGACAAGGGTTTCATTCGGCCGAGCAGCTCGCCTTGGGGAGCGCCGATCCTGTTTGTGAGAAAGAAGGATGGGTCGCATCGTATGTGTATTGATTATCGGGAGTTGAATAAGGTAACGGTGAAGAACCGTTACCCACTCCCGAGGATAGATGATTTGTTTGATCAGCTTCAGGGAGCGTCTTGGTTCTCCAAGATTGATCTACGCTCCGGATATCATCAGATGCGGGTTAGAGATGAGGATGTTCAGAAGACTGCTTTCAGGACCAGGTATGGTCATTACGAGTTTGTGGTGATGCCATTTGGGCTCACCAATGCTCCAGCCGCGTTCATGGATCTCATGAACCGCGTGTGTAGACCGATGCTGGATCGGTCAGTGATAGTGTTCATAGATGACATCTTGGTATATTCCAAGACGCAGGAGCAGCATGAGGAGCACCTGCGGGAGGTGCTGGAGGTTTTGAGGAGGGAGAGACTTTTCGCAAAGTTCTCCAAATGTGAGTTTTGGTTGCGCGAGGTGCAGTTCCTTGGTCACCTCGTCAACCAGAAGGGTATTCTGGTAGATCCGGCCAAGATAGAGGCCGTCATGCAGTGGGAGGTCCCGAAGTCTCCATCTGAGATTCGGAGCTTCCTAGGGTTGGCAGGGTATTATCGGAGATTTATTCAGGATTTCTCCAAGATAGCAGTGCCGCTCACCCGACTGACCAAGAAGTCGGTGGTATTTCGTTGGGGTCCGGAGCAGCAGACAGCATTCGAGACCCTCAGGCAGAGATTGTGCGAGGCTCCGATCCTTACCTTGCCAGAGGGAGTAGAGGACCTTGTAGTCTATTGTGATGCCTCGATCACAGGTTTGGGAGCAGTTCTGATGCAACGAGGCCATGTGATAGCTTATGCCTCGAGACAGTTGAAGCCTCACGAGGCAAATTATCCTACCCATGATTTGGAGCTGGGGGCAGTTGTGTTTGCCCTCAAGATTTGGAGGCACTACCTTTATGGGGTCCGTTGTACTATATACACGGATCGCAAGAGTTTGAGATATCTTATGGATCAGCCGAGTTTGAACATGAGGCAGAGGAGGTGGTTGGACGTGCTGAAGGACTATGACTGTGAGATCCTTTATCATCCAGGGAAGGCCAACGTGGTGGCCGACGCCCTAAGCCGCAAGGTGTCGGCGGCCCCTATCAGGGATCTGTGTATGAGGATGACAGTGATCACTCCACTGTTGGAGCGGATCAAGGAGGCTCAGATGGAGGGCCTCAAGGAGGAGAGGCAGAAGTGTGAGAGGATAGTAGGCCGAGTAGCTTCATTTGATTACGACAGTCGGGGTTTGTTGACACTTCATGGTAGGGTATGGGTACCGTACTGGGGTGGGGTACGGCAGGTATTGATGGACGAGGCTCATAAGTCTCGATTTTCTATCCACCCAGGAGCGACAAAGATGTACCGAGATCTTCGACCCGATTATTGGTGGCCCTGCATGAAGCGGGACGTCGCCTGGTACGTCGAGAGATGCCTGACCTGCCGGAAGGTCAAGGCGGAGCACCAGAGACCTCACGGCAGGATGCAGCCGTTAGACATTCCCGTGTGGAAATGGGAGGACATTACCATGGATTTTGTCACCAAGCTTCCCCGGACCGCACGTGGAGTGGACTCGATATGGGTAGTAGTGGATCGGTTGACGAAGAGTGCCCATTTTATCCCGATCCAGGAGAGTATATCGGCAGAGAAGTTAGCCGATATCTATGTGCGTGAGATCGTGGCACGTCATGGAGTGCCGGTATCAGTGGTGTCTGACCGAGATGTCCGTTTCACATCCAGATTTTGGAAGCGGTTCCACGACGAGATGGGTACTCGTCTCCATTTCAGCACCGCTTTCCACCCTCAGACAGATGGGCAGAGCGAGAGGACGATTCAGACTCTCGAGGACATGCTTAGGGCATGTGTCCTAGATTTCGGTGGCAGTTGGGATACGTATCTTCCGTTAGCGGAATTCTCGTATAACAACAGTTATCATGCGAGCATTGATCGACCTCCCTTTGAGATGTTGTATGGGAGGAAGTGTAGGACCCCGATTTGTTGGGGCGAGGTCGGTCAGCGAGTCATTGGGAGCACAGAGGTGGTGCTCAAGACGACTGAGTTGATCCAACAGGTCCGTAGTAGACTGCAAACTGCTCAGAGTCGGCAGAAGAGCTACGCCGATAGGAGGCGTTCGGATTTGGAGTTCCAGGTGGGAGATATGGTCCTTCTGAAAGTCTCACCTTGGAAGGGTGTCATCAGGTTCCGGAAGAAGGGCAAGTTGGGCCCCAGATTTATTGGTCCTTTCAGGGTTTTGGCCCGGGTGGGTCGGGTTGCTTATCGGTTAGATCTTCCTGAGGAGCTTAGTCAGATCCACAGCACTTTCCATGTGTCTCAGTTGAGAAAGTGTCTGGTGGATGAGTCAGCAGTCGTTCCCCTAGAGGATATTCAGGTTGATAGCAGCCTGAATTATATTGAGAGACCGGTCGCAATTCTGGACCGGAAGACCAAGGCCTTGAGGAACAAGGAAATTCAGTTAGTAAAGGTGTAGTGGCAGCACCGGAAGGGGTCCGAGTGGACGTGGGAGGCTGAGGAGGAAATGAGAGAGCACTACCCAGAGTTATTTGTAGATCCATCCGTAGCAGACTTCGAGGACGAAGTCTGAGACAAGTGGGGGAGAATTGTAACGACCCGTTTCCGGTATGTTAATTCCTTGGTAATTGTTGTAAGTTTTGCAAGAGGAACTCGGCGAGTTCATAGCCTGACTCGCCGAGTAGGGTCGCGGCTGCGAGCTCGCGTGAGCCGGGGACTCGGCGAGTCCATATCCTGGACTCGGCGAGTCCATCCGTCTGGGTGAAACCCTAAATCCCCGGGTTGCCCACTATTTAAACCACCTTATAGCCCCTTTCTCGCCTCCCTCACCCTGAGAACACAGTGAGAAAACCCTAATCCTCCCTTGAGAGCTTATAAGTGATTTGGTGCCATTTTGTGAAGGTGTGAAGAAGGAGAAGAAGAAAGAAGCAAGGAAACGAGTTGTAGTGCAAAGATCCAAGGGCAAATCTGAGTTTATTGAGGTATTTTCGGAGTTCCCTTCTTGTTATATGCTTTAAACTTCCATTAGAGCTCTTCTAAGAGCTATTTGATGTTTGTTCCAAGCCTTATGTTTGCATGAATGTCTTAATAAGTCGAAATACCTTTGGATCTGGATGTTGGGGTGTTGTAGAGCCCAGATCTACTGTCTTTTTGGAGTTACTTTGCATATTAATCATAGATCTACCCATTTTATGCATCTTTTAGCCTTATTTCCCTTACTCATGAGGTTGTGCACGTAAAGTTGGAAACTTTACGTGGTAAATCAGCTTATTGGACTCAGATCTATCAATTGTATGTGTTGGATTCAAACAAAATCGAGTAAAAATCAGTTGCATGGCGGCAACTCGGCGATTCGGGAAGAACGACTCGGCGAGTTGGGTCGCGAGTTCCCCAGTCCTTCATTTTGATCAGTGTCGAGTGAATCCAGTGAGTTAGAGAGTGGACTCAGCGAGTTGAGGGTAGACTCAGTGATGGAGGGACTCGGCGAGTTGTTCATACAACTCGGCGAGTCCAAGGCAATCTTCTTAGGATCATGAACAACTCGTCGAGTTTGTTCATACGGATCGGCGAGTCGGATGAAGATTGTTTGAGTTCTTGGATCAAGAGGGTACTCGTCGAGTCGATGCCACACTCGACGAGTAGCAACGTGTAGAACTGAGAAGTGAGAGTAGGACTCGGCGAGTTGGGTGGCCCAACTCGGCGAGTCAGCCCAAAGAGAGTTGACTTTGACCAAGGGTAAAAGAGTCATTTTACCCCAAGTGCAGTGTTTAGTATTTGATTGAGTGTGCTTATGGACTTGTAGCCGAAGAGATTCAGGAGCAGCAGCCGTTAGCTTCCCGAGCCACACACTCAGCAGCCAGCTTACGAGGTGAGTTTCCTTCCAGTAGGGACGGGTCTAAGGCCACAATGCCGGCCCGTCCAGTTAGCAGTAGTTTCCGGACTTGATCCGATGCAGAAGTTAGTATGTTTGATGCCTTCGTGGCTCAGACAGGATTTGTGAGCTATATTTTGTGTGTTATGTATTATGTGTTCCGGGCTACGGCCCGATGTAGTATGTAGTATATGTGTTCATGCTAGTTGTTATGATATGCTATGCTATGTTCAGTCCCGGACTTCGGTTCGATGCAGTTAGTTCCGGACTTCGGTCCGATGCAGTTAGTTCCGGACTTTGGTCCGATGCAGGGGACAAGGTCCCAGTCAGTTCCGGACTTCGGTCCGATGCAGTTAGTTCCGGACCTTGGTCCAATGCAGGGTACAAGGTCCCAGTCAGTTCCGGACTTCGGTCCGATGCAGTTTCCGGGCTTCGTCCCGATGCAGTGGGCAAGGCCCGATATGTGTTTATATGATATTGCTATTGTATGGTATGTGGTATTTTGGGGGAGCTCACTAAGCTTCGTGCTTACAGTTTCAGTTTTGGTTTCAGGTACTTCCGCAAGCAAAGGGAAGAGCTCGGGATGATGGCATCGCACACACCACCGCCTCAGCTTTAGCCTGGGATTGATTTAGTTGTTTGATTTGATGTAGTATGATACAGTTTTCCGCACAGTATTTTATTATGTTTTGGAGTACATCACGCATGGTTTTATTATATGATGCTCTGATTACAGTTTTGATTATATTAAAAACAAAAAAAATTTTGGGTCGTATTTTTGGGTCGTTTCAAGTTGGTATCAGAGCCCTGGTTTGAGGGATTCGGATACACTTCTGGGTGTATCTGAACTCAAACTAAGGGAAATAAAAGATTTTAGTAAAATAAAAATGTTTTACAAAAAAAAAAAAAAAAAATTTGAAAGCACTTAGAAAGAAAGAATTGTTTTTAGCAAGATAGAGGTGTGTGCATGCGGTCAGCCGAGCTCAAGTAAGTACTCCCAAATTACCCATACAAGTTATTTGTTCAGTTTCAGCTTCAGTAGAACAGCATGCTAGTATAAGACTAAGGATCTAGGAGGATGCCTTATGTGCCTGCTTTATGTGTTACATCTTTATGAGTATTGCATGCTAGTATTGAGTAGACAGCAGTAGGATAGCCTGTTTAGGTTATGCCTGATAGTATGAGCTTAGCACTGCATGCTAGATCAGTTTCTCGTTTTGAGAATAGTTTTGCCTAAGTATGTTCCCTTATTCCGAATGCTGCTTGCTTCGTGCTTTGTGGGAGTTCTGAGTGATGGAAGTTAACCATTAAGTGAACACGTTACACCATATGTGATCAGGGTTAAATAATCCCAGAGTGCTGGAACTGGCCCTATTGCGCAGCTCTTGTTTGAGTCCAACCGTTATAGGGACGGGTCTTTTACTTGAAGGATTATCTGATCTTCGTCACATGTGATGGTGTTCAGGTGATGGTTAATTAGCATTATAAGGAGACCTGCAGCAGCTGAGGACTAGTTGAGTTGAGTCTGAGGTTTCCCTGGGGCAAGCCTAGGATGAGAGTAGCAGAGATCAGTAGTAGTAGAAGTGACTTGGTGGAGTCAGGGCAATTCTTGAAGAAAGTACGGATAGATGTGGAAGGTAGTATGGGCCCGTACTACTGGAAGCAGAGGATCCGTACTCGAATCAAGAAAGGCTGAGACAAGACCAGGAAGCTAGTTGTAGTATCAATGATCCCTCAAGATATTTTTGTTTTCTAATGTAGTTGTGATGTGTTTCAGAATGGTGGTTCTACGTTCGAGACCAGCAGCCGGCAACGGAGGTGCCGGGGAGGGATCAGGTTCAGGATCGGGGGATGAGCGCATGGATGAGCAGACCCGAGAGTTCCTTTCTTCGGAGATTACGCGCATCATTATAGAGCAGACTCCTGTGATCTTCGGTTCGATCAAGGAGGGGATTCTAGAGCTGATGGATGAGAGATTGGGCACCTTCCGTGCCGAGGTGGCGGCCATGATGGGGTCGCGCACCCTTACTTTCAGGGAGTTCAGGGCATGTGGAGCTCCGGACTATCATGGGGCGCGAGACCCCATAGCGAGCAGCAGATGGTTGGCGGATGTGGCCAACGCCTTCCGCACTAGCAGATGTCCCGAGGGGGACAAGGTCAGATTGGCGTCCTGTCTTTTGAAGGACAGGGCACGAGATTGGTGGGAGGAGGTCGGGCATGCCATTGGGGATGATGCAGCATTGGACGCCATGACCTGGGCTGATTTCTCTACCAGGTTCAGGGCGGAGTTTGCACCGGTCATTGAGGTGCAACAGCTAGCTAGGGAGTTTCAGGACCTCACCCAGACTACAGAGACAGTGGCGGAGATCACCGCCAAGTTCAGGGAGAGGGCTCTTCTCGTTCCTCAGTATGTAGCTGATGAGGAAATGAAGAAGGCCCGTTATCATGAGATGTTGCGGAGCGATATCCGCCAGTTTGTGAGCCGGTCCAGCTGTAAAACGCTGGAAGATATGATTGCTAGAGCTCGGGAGAGGGAGATTGATCTTGAGATGGAGAAGAAGAGGAAACCGGAGGCGGTTTCGGGTTCAGGCGGTTCGGGCAAAAAGCCCAAGGTTTCAGATCACAGATCTACGAGTCAGCAGAGCCACGGTCGATGTGGCAAGTGTGGGAGATTGCACGAGGGAGCGTGCAAGGCAGGGAGTTCCGGCTGCTACAAGTGCGGTCAGATTGGGCATTTGAGTAGGGATTGTACGGCCCCTGCTACTGCCGTCGCAGCATCAGATCTGATTTGCTTTCAGTGCAATCAGAGGGGACATAAAAAGTCCCAGTGTCCGAGTTTAGCTTCAGCAGGGAAGGTGGCTGCACCTGCCCCTGCTACCTTGAGGATTACAGATGGCCGGCAGGGCCGAGCTGATGCGCCAGTGGCGAAGAGTAGGGCGTTTCAGATGACAGCAGAGGAGGCGCGAGCGACTCCTGATGTGGTGACGGGTATGTATCTTCCCTTTTATCTCTTTATTATTATTGATTAAAATATAAATAAAAACGATTAATTAAATCAATAATTTGCTAAATTATATATGAAAAATCATATACTTTGATAATACAGTTTCACGATCATATTTAACATTATAATTATACAATACACACTCAGAAAAGGTAGGCTGCGAGAAGGTATGGAGTCGAGCGCATTTGCATTTTTATTTACAAAGAAATCTAGTATTTTTTTATCGTTATCTTATTGACCGAATGTGATGTATTAAATCATAATATAATCACCGATGGTCTGATATGTAATTATCACATTGAGCTAACTTCCTTATAGAGAAAAATTTGATCCTAAATATTTCATTAAGGGCCTGGCCCCGTAGGGTTGCTGGAGACAACTCCGAATGACATATACAACTTTACTTGCTATGTCAGCTAAGCCATAAATCGTTAATGTATTTAACTTGATATGTAAATTATATAAATTATTCGATCGTTTACCATATACATAAAAATAACGCGCCACATTGAAATACTTGAAATCGTATATTAAATGACATAACTCATATTCTAGCCTATAAATCAACACGGTAGGATGGAAGTTTACCTAACAAATAATAAAATGGAAAATCCTAAGAGATGTCTTGATCTTGTTTGGGTTCTCCTTATGATTTCAATTATGACGCCACCCCAACCTTTCTTTTATTCACAGGCGGAGCCATTTCCTAAATACACCGTGCACATCGTAGATATCGGTCTTGAAAACCTCATGGTTGGCTGTGGACGGGCGTATCAATGGCCTTTTTTTAAAACGATTAACAATGGTAGCGAGTACCTTATCGAGTTTAATAACGATGATGTTTACACTTGTGCTTTCAACTGGAAAAATAAACATACGAAATTCGAAGTTTTTAATCAAACAATCAATAAGCTTTGCATCGGAGGGGTTAGTAAGGATTGTTTTTGGCGAGCAACACTCACCGAGTTTGATTTTTTGGAAGAAACTTGGGAAACGATGTACACTTGGTAAAAATTATTCTTTTGGTATTTAATTTTATATTATTTATTGTAATGATAAAAATAAAATTATCTAAGAAGTCCATATATACATAATTACAACTACGATCTTTTTCATCGCCATTCTTTTGAATATCTCTTTTGTTAATTATCGGCTTGTCAAAACAATGAAAATGGAAGTTACAAAATATTTTCGTTTGTATGAACCAAATAACTTGGCATATTAGTGGTTGAATCTCATTGCTATTTCAGCGACGATGTAGTTTTTTTCACTATTTAGTATCTTAATGTTAAACTGATTACATTCAACAAAATGCATTTTCCGAAAACAATATGAAATGAATTGGAGGGTCATAATATTTGCAAATATGTGCTAACCGGTTTATATACAAAGTTTTGATTTGTTATCTTTTTATGCATGAAATTGGTTTATATACAAAGTTTTGATTTGTTATCTTTTTATGCATGAAATTACTCTGACACATATTTTAGTTCCCTTTATGGACGAGACTTCACTTTTTCTGTTAAATATTTAATGTATTGCGAGGTTACTACCATGATTTTAAAGAAGATACAACATAAAAACACAATTCTTTTTAAGAGAAGTAGTTCCATAAACTTTGAACATGGATCATAATTGGTTTAAATCTCTCAAGCTTATAGCATGATGTACCGGATTCAACAAAAGAAAGTGATATTTAATAATAATCAAATACAAACAAAAGATAAATAATTTAATAAGCCTACCCGACTTGTTCAAATTATTATGTCATATAGTTAACTACAAACAACGAGAGTTTCAAAATAATTTCAAATTTTCTAAAAACAAAACACATGATTTCAAACAAACTTCTAATGCATCATCTTTATCAAAAGACACTTTCACAGTTTCTCAAATCGAAATTCATTATTTTCATTATTCTCCTTTTTTCACCTTTTACGATCGAAAATTTTTCAATCGAGAACTTGAGGTGAGAGATCTTGTTATTTTTTGAGTTCCGCTTTCTAAAACATATGCAAATACATAACATAACATATGCAACAGTCACGCAGTAAATATGCAAATACATAACATATGCAAGAGTCACGCAGACATCTAGCATCTAAAACATAACAAACCATGGGCTGGAATTGGTGCCTTCGACCCGCTAACACAGTGAGGAAACTCACCTATAGCTGCTGAAACACTCAAATGAATCTCTGTGTGCTGGTCCGGAAAATTATCCCGCTATCATATGACATGTATGTGTATTTTTGGGAAAACTTGAGTTCGGTCAATTGCATGCATCACACCCTAGTCTTTTATTAGAAACCCTTTTTATAAAACATTTATTTTTTAAAAACTCTACCAACCCTCAGTTTGAGTTCAGACACACTCGAGAGTATGTCCGAATCCATCAAACCAAGGCTCTGATACCAACTTGAAAAGTCCCAAAAATTAAGACTAAAAATTTCGTTTTTAAATTAATAAAATATTATCCAAAACATCATCATAAATAAATCATTATGGAACAAGTGTATCAACAACATCACAAAACATTAGAGTAACATAAAATGCGGAACGAGGTGGTGTGTACACTTCAATCATCCCGGACTCTTCCCCTTTGAACCAGAAGTACCTGAAAACAAAATTGAAAACCGTAAGCACAAAGCTTAGTGAGTTCACCAGAATACCACATACCATACATATCAAACACATAAATGGCCCCGATCGTCATCGGGCCCCGCTTGGTGTACATATCTATCAACCATCAAGCCCCGGGCATCTCACCCTGCCCGACATCGAGCCATGCTTGGTATAAAGATATGCTAGTCATCGGGCCTCGCCCTAAGAGATGTTGAAACGTCCAAAAAATTAAGACTAAAATATTCGTTTTTAAATTAATGAAACTATTATCCAAAACTTCATCATAAAGAAATCATGGTGGAACAAATGTATCAAAAACATCACAAAACATCAAAGTAACATAAAATGTAGAACGAGGTGGTGTGTGCACTACAATCATCTCAGGATCTTCCCCTTTGAACTAGAAGCACCTGAAAACAAAACTGAATACCGTAAGCACAAAGCTTAGTGAGTTCCCCAGAATACCACATACCATACATACCAAACATATAATGGGCTCCGCTCGTCATCGGGCCTTGCCCGACATCGACCCTCACTCGGTATACAAATATTTCAATCATTGGGGCCTGCTCGGTATACAAATCTATCAGTCATCGGGCCCAACCCGGTACACATATAAAATATAAGAATGTAAACACATAACACATGCAATAATCAAAAAGATAAATATCATACAAAATGGTCATTGGGCCCCGCCCAGCATCGGGCTCCGCCTAGTAAACATGCAAACACATAACATATGCAAGAGTCACACAGACATCTAGCATCCTAAACATAACAAACCATGGGCTGGAATTGGTGCCTTCGACCGGCTGACATAGTGAGGAAACTCACCTCTAGCTGCTGAAACACTCAAATAAATCTTTGTTTGCTGGTCTGGAAAATCCTTGCGCTATCATATAACATGTATGTGTATTTTGGGAAAACTTACTTGAGCTCGGTCGATTGCATGCACCACACCCTTGTCTTTTGTTAGAAACCTTTATTATAAAACATTTATTTTTGAAAAATTCTACCAAACCCTCAATTTGAGTTCAGAGACACTCGAGAGTATGTCCGAGCCCCTCAAACCAAGGCTCTTATACCAACTTCAAATGTCCCAAAAATTAAGACAAAAAATTTCGTTTTTAAATTTATAAAATATTATCCAAAAAATCATCATAAAGAAATAATTGTGGAACAAGTGTATCAACAACATCACAAAACATTAGAGTAACAAAAAATGCGGAACGAGGTGGTGTGTGCACTTCAGTCATCCCGATCTCTTCCCCTTCGAACCATAAATACCTGAAAACAAAGCTGAAAATCGTAAGCACAATGCTTAGTGGGTTCCCCAGAATACCACATACCATACATATCAAACATATAAATGGCCCCGCTCGTCATCAGGCCCTGCTCGATATACAGATCTATCAGCCATTGGGCCTCGGGCATCTCGCCCTACCTGATATCGAGCCCCGCTCGGTATACAGATATGGCAATCATCGGGCCCCGCCCGATATACATATAAAAATATAAGCATATAAACACATAACACATGCAATAATCATAAAGATAAATAACATGCATGATGGTTATCGGGCCCCACCCGACATCGGGCTCTGATCGGTTAACAGGCAAACACATAACATATGCAAGAGTCATGCAAACATCTAGCATCCTAAACATAACAAACCATGGGCCGACATTAGAGCCATCGACCCGCTAACACAATGAGGAAACTCATATCTAGTTGTTGAAACACTCAAATGAATCTCTGTCTGCTGGTCCGGAAAATCCTCGTGCTATCATCACAAAACAATATCCAATTAATAGTTGGATCTTGACCCCTAATCAAGAATCTAAACTAAATGTCTAATACACAGGGTAAAAGACCATTTCACCTTTTTTTTCTTACTTGGACCAAAACCAAGGCCCAACCCATCTATTCAAAAAGGCCCCAATCCTAAGTGGCAACCCAAAGCCTAATATTGCCCAATCTTCCAAATTGGACCCAAAACCCATCACGGGACTAAATCCATGAGAGCCCAATATAGTAACAAAACCCAAAAATAGAATTCTAATGGCCCAAAAAGGCCCAAAGTCAATGGTCCAAACTCCAACAGTTGGTCCTTACGTCGTGACCAGCTCATGCTCACGTCGTGAGCACTAACTCGACCCAGTCCCAACTCAGTGGGTCAATTCAGGCCTTCAAGACGATTCCAATCCTTGTCACATAGCAACCTCAACCTAAGTCACATCGTGACCTAATCCGGACAAAATAGTTAGGATAGCTAGTATTCTCACGACGCGACAGGCTTAATCATCACGTTGTGAGATCTACACTGACCAGCTTTAAGCATTAAGCTCTTATTCCTTATAGCCATAACCTGGGAATTTCCATAGGGTCTTTCCCTTTCCTAAAGGATGATAAGAACCATAGCTTTTTAGTCATGCATGTCCAATACATGAATCAAACTCTTACTAGGCCAAGAGTGGGAAAATGCGATCTAGACTCATGCTTGGAGTCTCAAACTATACCAAAACTCAGATCTAAAGACTATATCATAGAGAATAACTAAATGATCCATAAAGTTTTCAACTTTATGGATCCTTAGGATGCAATCCAACACAAACATGCAAAAAGGAGCTTAGAACTTAGATCTAGCATGCAAGAGGTAGACATGTCCAAGCTTTAAGACTTACAATGGTCCTAAAGCTCCAACGATTTGTAAATATGTGCTAACCGATTTATATACAAAGTTTTGATTTTTGATCATTTTATGCATGAAATTACTTTGACACATATTTTATTTCCCTTTATGGACGAGACTTCACTTTTTCTGTTAAATGTTTAATGTATTGCGAGGTTATTACCATGATTTTAAAGAAGATACAACATGTAAACACAATTCTTTTTAGGAGAAGTAGTTCCATAAACTTTGAACATGGATCATGATTGGTTTAAATCTCTCAAGCTGGTAGCATGATGTACCGGCTTAATAAAATTCAACAAAACAAAGTGATATTCAATAATAATCAAATACAAACAAAAGATAAATAAGTTAATAAGCCTACCCGACTTGTTCAAATTAATATGTCATATAGTTAACTACAAACAACGATAGTTTCAAAATAATTTCAAATTTTCTAAAAACAAAACTCATGATTTCAAACAAACTTCTAATGCATCATCTTTATCAAAAGGCACTTTCACTGTTTCTCAAATCGAAATTCATTATTTTCATTATTCTCTTTTTTTCACCTTTTACGATCGAAAATTTTTCAATCGAGAACTTGAGGTGAGAGATCTTGTTATTTTTTGAGTTCCCCTTTCTCCTCCCAGCAATTTGTCGTTGGTTGTGACTTTTCTACGGGGAGAAGATGAGTATCTATTGTGGATTGAAGTGGTTTTTGTACAAATGGGGAATCACTTCTTACGTTTCCAAGGGAAATAGTTCATAACAACTGTTTGGAACACAAAAAGATAATTCAAGTTCCGGACTAAAATACCAGATATGGTTGTTCCACATGAAAAACGCGTTTGGATTGTAACAGCTCAAGCTGCTAGACGGAGTAGTAAACTTATGCTACCTAAAACAAATTGTATGATCAATTCTTTCGGTTTTCATGGGGTTATTCCTAGCAACAGTTTTTCTGCATAGAAAAAAGTTATTTTCATCGGTCTTATTCAATTTCATATAGTATATGTATATGTATAATCATAATTCACCAATTTTGAAACTATCTTAGGGTCTTTAAAAGTCGTTACACAACTTTCATTTTTGTACATATATCTCTTAGTGTCCTCGAGTATTATCCCGTATGGGATTTTGTGATTGTCAGGTATAGGGTTAAAATATAAATATAGAAAGTTAACCTACACAAACCTCAAGATATATAGGCATTTAGTTGATTATTTTTTCATTCTAATTTTGTACCTTATTTCCAAGAATCGTCAACAATTTTGATTGATGGATGACGCACATGCCTAGGCTTGTTTTTCTCAAAGCAAAATATTACTCATATTAATGATATCATGCATAATGGATCAAGATTTCCGTATCCCACATTGAAATTATGACCCAAGAGCAAAAACATAAAGCATCCAAAGATTCTTCACTTTGAAATCAGTCAATAAAAACAATTATATGTTGGATCGGCGGATGCATTGTTGGATTTAGAATTTCCCTAGGTTGTGGGTATTACATACTAGTGTTAGGTATGTGATCTTCTCGGGCCAAAATGACATGGTCGGATTGAATTGTCTCTTTTTACTCCAATTTAAACAAATCATATTTAATCCGTTAAACTTTAAAAATCAAAACCTCGTAATCTCAACAAAATTACATTTATAATTAAGTTCAAAGTACAACATTTATAAAAATTACTAAGTCAAGAAAATATAAATAAAAACGATTAATTAAATCAATAATTTGCTAAATTATATATGAAAAATCATATACTTTGATAATACAGTTTCACGATCATATTTAACATTATAATTATACAATACACACTCAGAAAAGGTAGGCTGCGAGAAGGTATGGAGTCGAGCGCATTTGCATTTTTATTTACAAAGAAATCTAGTATTTTTTTATCGTTATCTTATTGACCGAATGTGATGTATTAAATCATAATATAATCACCGATGGTCTGATATGTAATTATCACATTGAGCTAACTTCCTTATAGAGAAAAATTTGATCCTAAATATTTCATTGAGGGCCTGGCCCCGTAGGGTTGCTGGAGACAACTCCGAATGACATATACAACTTTACTTGCTATGTCAGCTAAGCCATAAATCGTTAATGTATTTAACTTGATATGTAAATTATATAAATTATTCGATCGTTTACCATATACATAAAAATAACGCGCCACATTGAAATACTTGAAATCGTATATTAAATGACATAACTCATATTCTAGCCTATAAATCAACACGGTAGGATGGAAGTTTACCTAACAAATAATAAAATGGAAAATCCTAAGAGATGTCTTGATCTTGTTTGGGTTCTCCTTATGATTTCAATTATGACGCCACCCCAACCTTTCTTTTATTCACAGGCGGAGCCATTTCCTAAATACACCGTGCACATCGTAGATATCGGTCTTGAAAACCTCATGGTTGGCTGTGGACGGGCGTATCAATGGCCTTTTTTTAAAACGATTAACAATGGTAGCGAGTACCTTATCGAGTTTAATAACGATGATGTTTACACTTGTGCTTTCAACTGGAAAAATAAACATGCGAAATTCGAAGTTTTTAATCAAACAATCAATAAGCTTTGCATCGGAGGGGTTAGTAAGGATTGTTTTTGGCGAGCAACACTCACCGAGTTTGATTTTTTGGAAGAAACTTGGGAAACGATGTACACTTGGTAAAAATTATTCTTTTGGTATTTAATTTTATATTATTTATTGTAATGATAAAAATAAAATTATCTAAGAAGTCCATATATACATAATTACAACTACGATCTTTTTCATCGCCATTCTTTTGAATATCTCTTTTGTTAATTATCGGCTTGTCAAAACAATGAAAATGGAAGTTACAAAATATTTTCGTTTGTATGAACCAAATAACTTGGCATATTAGTGGTTGAATCTCATTGCTATTTCAGCGACGATGTAGTTTTTTTCACTCTTTAGTATCTTAATGTTAAACTGATTACATTCAACAAAATGCATTTTCCGAAAACAATATGAAATGAATTGGAGGGTCATAATATTTGCAAATATGTGCTAACCGGTTTATATACAAAGTTTTGATTTGTTATCTTTTTATGCATGAAATTGGTTTATATACAAAGTTTTGATTTGTTATCTTTTTATGCATGAAATTACTCTGACACATATTTTAGTTCCCTTTATGGACGAGACTTCACTTTTTCTGTTAAATATTTAATGTATTGCGAGGTTACTACCATGATTTTAAAGAAGATACAACATAAAAACACAATTCTTTTTAAGAGAAGTAGTTCCATAAACTTTGAACATGGATCATAATTGGTTTAAATCTCTCAAGCTTATAGCATGATGTACCGGATTCAACAAAAGAAAGTGATATTTAATAATAATCAAATACAAACAAAAGATAAATAATTTAATAAGCCTACCCGACTTGTTCAAATTATTATGTCATATAGTTAACTACAAACAACGAGAGTTTCAAAATAATTTCAAATTTTCTAAAAACAAAACACATGATTTCAAACAAACTTCTAATGCATCATCTTTATCAAAAGGCACTTTCACAGTTTCTCAAATCGAAATTCATTATTTTCATTATTCTCCTTTTTTCACCTTTTACGATCGAAAATTTTTCAATCGAGAACTTGAGGTGAGAGATCTTGTTATTTTTTGAGTTCCGCTTTCTAAAACATATGCAAATACATAACATAACATATGCAACAGTCACGCAGTAAATATGCAAATACATAACATATGCAAGAGTCACGCAGACATCTAGCATCTAAAACATAACAAACCATGGGCTGGAATTGGTGCCTTCGACCCGCTAACACAGTGAGGAAACTCACCTATAGCTGCTGAAACACTCAAATGAATCTCTGTGTGCTGGTCCGGAAAATTATCCCGCTATCATATGACATGTATGTGTATTTTTGGGAAAACTTGAGTTCGGTCAATTGCATGCATCACACCCTAGTCTTTTATTAGAAACCCTTTTTATAAAACATTTATTTTTTAAAAACTCTACCAACCCTCAGTTTGAGTTCAGACACACTCGAGAGTATGTCCGAATCCATCAAACCAAGGCTCTGATACCAACTTGAAAAGTCCCAAAAATTAAGACTAAAAATTTCGTTTTTAAATTAATAAAATATTATCCAAAACATCATCATAAATAAATCATTATGGAACAAGTGTATCAACAACATCACAAAACATTAGAGTAACATAAAATGCGGAACGAGGTGGTGTGTACACTTCAATCATCCCGGACTCTTCCCCTTTGAACCAGAAGTACCTGAAAACAAAATTGAAAACCGTAAGCACAAAGCTTAGTGAGTTCACCAGAATACCACATACCATACATATCAAACACATAAATGGCCCCGATCGTCATCGGGCCCCGCTTGGTGTACATATCTATCAACCATCAAGCCCCGGGCATCTCACCCTGCCCGACATCGAGCCATGCTTGGTATAAAGATATGCTAGTCATCGGGCCTCGCCCTAAGAGATGTTGAAACGTCCAAAAAATTAAGACTAAAATATTCGTTTTTAAATTAATGAAACTATTATCCAAAACTTCATCATAAAGAAATCATGGTGGAACAAATGTATCAAAAACATCACAAAACATCAAAGTAACATAAAATGTAGAACGAGGTGGTGTGTGCACTACAATCATCTCAGGATCTTCCCCTTTGAACTAGAAGCACCTGAAAACAAAACTGAATACCGTAAGCACAAAGCTTAGTGAGTTCCCCAGAATACCACATACCATACATACCAAACATATAATGGGCTCCGCTCGTCATCGGGCCTTGCCCGACATCGACCCTCACTCGGTATACAAATATTTCAATCATTGGGGCCTGCTCGGTATACAAATCTATCAGTCATCGGGCCCAACCCGGTACACATATAAAATATAAGAATGTAAACACATAACACATGCAATAATCAAAAAGATAAATATCATACAAAATGGTCATTGGGCCCCGCCCAGCATCGGGCTCCGCCTAGTAAACATGCAAACACATAACATATGCAAGAGTCACACAGACATCTAGCATCCTAAACATAACAAACCATGGGCTGGAATTGATGCCTTCGACCGGCTGACATAGTGAGGAAACTCACCTCTAGCTGCTGAAACACTCAAATAAATCTTTGTTTGCTGGTCTGGAAAATCCTTGCGCTATCATATAACATGTATGTGTATTTTGGGAAAACTTACTTGAGCTCGGTCGATTGCATGCACCACACCCTTGTCTTTTGTTAGAAACCTTTATTATAAAACATTTATTTTTGAAAAATTCTACCAAACCCTCAATTTGAGTTCAGAGACACTCGAGAGTATGTCCGAGCCCCTCAAACCAAGGCTCTTATACCAACTTCAAATGTCCCAAAAATTAAGACAAAAAATTTCGTTTTTAAATTTATAAAATATTATCCAAAAAATCATCATAAAG
Source organism: Lactuca serriola (assembly GCF_051521515.1). NCBI lineage: Eukaryota > Viridiplantae > Streptophyta > Magnoliopsida > Asterales > Asteraceae > Lactuca > Lactuca serriola. The sequence continues at coordinate 219,788,153 of NC_136409.1, forward strand.
AAATAATTGTGGAACAAGTGTATCAACAACATCACAAAACATTAGAGTAACAAAAAATGCGGAACGAGGTGGTGTGTGCACTTCAGTCATCCCGATCTCTTCCCCTTCGAACCATAAATACCTGAAAACAAAGCTGAAAATCGTAAGCACAATGCTTAGTGGGTTCCCCAGAATACCACATACCATACATATCAAACATATAAATGGCCCCGCTCGTCATCAGGCCCTGCTCGATATACAGATCTATCAGCCATTGGGCCTCGGGCATCTCGCCCTACCTGATATCGAGCCCCGCTCGGTATACAGATATGGCAATCATCGGGCCCCGCCCGATATACATATAAAAATATAAGCATATAAACACATAACACATGCAATAATCATAAAGATAAATAACATGCATGATGGTTATCGGGCCCCACCCGACATCGGGCTCTGATCGGTTAACAGGCAAACACATAACATATGCAAGAGTCATGCAAACATCTAGCATCCTAAACATAACAAACCATGGGCCGACATTAGAGTCGCTAGCACAATGAGGAAACTCATATCTAGTTGTTCAAACACTCAAATGAATCTCTGTCTGCTGGTCCGGAAAATCCCCGTGCTATCATCACAAAACAATATCCAATTAATAGTTGGATCTTGACCCCTAATCAAGAATCTAAACTAAATGTCTAATACACAGGGTAAAAGACCATTTCACCCTTTTTTTCTTACTTGGACCAAAACCAAGGCCCAACCCATCTATTCAAAAAGGCCCCAATCCTAAGTGGCAACCCAAAGCCTAATATTGCCCAATCTTCCAAATTGGACCCAAAACCCATCACGGGACTAAATCCATGAGAGCCCAATATAGTAACAAAACCCAAAAATAGAATTCTAATGGCCCAAAAAGGCCCAAAGTCAATGGTCCAAACTCCAACAGTTGGTCCTTACGTCGTGACCAGCTCATGCTCACGTCGTGAGCACTAACTCGACCCAGTCCCAACTCAGTGGGTCAATTCAGGCCTTCAAGACGATTCCAATCCTTGTCACATAACAACCTCAACCTAAGTCACATCGTGACCTAATCCGGACAAAATAGTTAGGATAGCTAGTATTCTCACGACGCGACAGGCTTAATCATCACGTTGTGAGATCTACACTGACCAGCTTTGAGCATTAAGCTCTTATTCCTTATAGCCATAACCTGGGAATTTCCATAGGGTCTTTCCCTTTCCTAAAGGATGATAAGAACCATAGCTTTTTAGTCATGCATGTCCAATACATGAATCAAACTCTTACTAGGCCAAGAGTGGGAAAATGCGATCTAGACTCATGCTTGGAGTCATAAACTATACCAAAACTCAGATCTAAAGACTATATCATAGAGAATAACTCAATGATCCATAAAGTTTTCAACTTTATGGATCCCAAGGATGCAATCCAACACAAACATGCAAAAAGGAGCTTAGAACTTAGATCTAGCATGCAAGAGGTAGACATGTCCAAGCTTTAAGACTTACAATGGTCCTAAAGCTCCAAGAGATTGCAGGGTAGGAGCCAAAATTCCAAGAGGTTGCTTAACCAAGGTCATCTTCCACTTTAAGTAGTTAAAAACCACCAAAGAATGCTTCAAAGATCACAAAAATGTCGAAGGACTTCAAGAGGGTCGATATTAGGATTTTCAGGAGGCAAAAAGAGTGTGGTAGCTAAGGATGGGCAACCTTATCCATCTCTTTCTGTTAAATACCCAAAATATTAGGTTTTGGTCATCATTACAATCTCACATGTGTGACATCCTGTTTTCTGGTCGTTTTCATTTCAGAATGGTGATCAAGGATTAGTTATCAACAGTGTTAGAATCCTTTAAGAAGTTAGTATTTGGCTCATTTTGAGGTGAATGCTATATTGGATGATTCAGGTATTCGGTTGTTATTTGGAGCGAAAAGGGGTATTTCGGTAATTTGTCAGTCTGGGCTCTTATGGCAAGTATGAATTGATGATAGTGTTGAGCGTCTCGATGCCTTTCTATGGATATATGGATGGTCGAAACCGGAGTTGTATCGAGTGAGTTATGGCCTTCAAAAGATTTAGGGTTTAGGCGAAAACCCTAGTATGTGGGGCATACTAGGGAGGTACATGGGGCGTACTAATGCGAAGCCGGATACGCGAGGCGTAGCGAAGAGAACGCGTATCGGAGTGTTAATGATGAGTCGGGGTGCGAGACCTCGTAAGCGGGGAGTACGAGAAGGTATGTTGGGCGTACGAGGGACAGGTTGAAAACCCTAATTTTTTAGGGTTGTACCCTAAATAAGGATAATGTTGGTCCTTTTTCTTCATTTCCAATCAAGCCGTCATGCCCTAGAAACCCTAAATCAACCTTGTTGCCTCTTGAGGGTGATCTTGAGCTCTTGGATGGAATTAGTGCTCTTTTATGCTTTGGGGAAGGAAAGAAGAGGAGTTTGAAGTTGCTTGGCTTGGTGGAGTGACCTTAGATCCATATACATCATCTTGTGGAGAAGCCATTAGATGTATCAAGTTTCAATATTGTCTTGTACACGATTAGATCTCCTTATGGCTAGATTATTGTGATTTTGGCCTTCTCTTTAAGATAAGAGATAAGTTAAGTTGTTTAAAGGTTCATCCTTTCAGATCTGAGGTCATCTTAATACCTTTGAGCATAAAGGAGCAAGCTTTATGTGTATTGTGAGGTTATGCATGTATTAAGTCATTTATTAAGTCCCTTTCTAGCCTAAGAGTTTCACTTAGCCATTTGTGGACGTAAATTTGGCAACTTTACATGGTATTCCATATCAAGGCGGTCAGATCTATGATTTGGGAAGTTTTGTCTTAATAGATTAAGTGGTAATGAGGTTTGGGTTGGATAAGGTGAGTACGCTGGGCGTACAAGTAGGTATGCACATCGTACAAGCCTCCAAGCGAGTACGTCGCGCGTACATGCTTGTACGCCCCGCGTACTATGTCTGAGTGAGTTTGCGTAATTAGGCTTCGGTTTGGGCTATCTTCTTGGGCCTAGGTGCTTGGTGCTTTATTGGGCCATCTGAGAAAATATGTTTTGGATTAGGGTTAAGTCATGGGCTTTAGGGTAAGTCCTAAGTAAGGGTTTAGGCCCAATTTGGAAAATTAGGCCATTAGTGGACCTTTGTGGACCTTTTTGGTCGTGGGCCTTGGTGGGCCTAATGAGTTAGGTCAGGGGTGGGCCTGGTTAGTTGGTCCATCTTTGGGCTTAGTGTTGGGGTTTAGACTTGATTAGTTATTGATTATGGTGTTGGGTTGTTTGGCTCAGTTCGGGAACCAGTTCGCGGCAACTGTGGCGGTGTAGGATTACTCGCGTAGCGGTTGAGGTGAGTCTTCTCACTATACTTACCTGTGTTGTAATGCATACTTGACCGGAGGGTCTTATTTGTGTTATTGACCAAAGGGTCTTATGTATGTTGTTGACCAGAGTGTCTTAGTTATATTATTGACCGGAGGGTCTTATTTGTACTACTGACCGGAGGATCTTATCTGCTTTATGTGTTATTATGCATTCTGTCTTTGTGACTTATGTTGTTACATTATTTTGTATATGTGTTGAGCTATGACCGGAGGGTCTATACTAAGATGTGGGTCAGAGTGTCTTCACTGAGACACATGAGCAGAGGGTCCTTATCGAAATATAGCCATGAGAGGATTATTATTTGTGTATGTGGTATCTTGGGGAACTCCCTATGCTTCGTGCTTACCGTGTCGATTTAAATGTGTTTCAGATACTTATGTGGATTCCGGGAAGGCGGAGGCATAATTGTACACATTTGTCGACTTATGAAGATTTAAGGATTTTAGCTTACAGTTTCAGTTTTGGTTTCAGGTACTTCCGCAAGTAAAGGGAAGAGCTCGGGATGATGGCATCGCACACACCACAGCTTCAGTCTTTGTCCTGGGAATTTGTTTTGATTCTTAGTTTGATTTGATACAGTTGTTTCACGACATTTTATTATGATTTGAGATATTTGACATATGGTTTTGTGATATGTCGTTCAGTATATGATTTTTATTATTATTAAAACAAAAAAATTTGGGTCGTATTTTTGGGATGTTTCACTCGGGCTCTGGGTGATTGTACACACCACTCCGCCTTCCCCGCAGTAGCTAAACTCGGACATTGGGACTTTTTATGTCCCCTCCGATTGCACTGAAAGCAAATCAGATCTGAAGCCGCAATGGCGGTAGTAGTGGTTGTATAATCTTTGCTCATATGCCCAGTCCGGCCGCACTTGTAGCAGCCGGCACTCCCTGCCTTGCACGCCCCATCGTGTAATCTCCCACACTTGCCTCACCAACTGTGGCTCTGCTGACTCCTAGCTCTGTGATATGAACCCTTGGGCTTTGTGCTCGAACTCCCTGAACCTGGAGCCGCCTCCAGCTTCCTCTTTCTCTCCATCTCAAGGTCAATCTCTCTCTCTCTCTCTCTCTCTCTCTCTCTCGCCCTAGCAATCATGTCATCCAGCATTTTACAGTTGGACCGGCTCACAAACTGGCGGATATCACTCCGCAACATCTCATGATACCGAGCCTTCTTCATTTCCTCATCAACTGCGTACTGAGGAACGAGAAGTGCCCTCTCCCTGAACTTGGCGGTGATCTCCACCACTGTCTCTGTCATCTGGGTGAGGTCCTGAAACTCTCTGGCCAACTGTTGCACCTCAATAACCGGTGCAAACTCAGCCCTGAACCTGGTAGTAAAGTCAGCCCAGGTCATAGCATCCAAACCTGCGTCATCTCCAATGACATGTCCGACCTCCTCCCACCAATCTCGTGCCCTGTCCTTCAGAAGACAGGACGCCAATCTGACCTTGTCCCCCTCGGGACATCTGCTCGTGCGGAAAGCCATCTAGTACTCACTATGGGGTCCCGCACCCCGTGATAATCCGGAGCTCCGCATTCCCGGAACTCCCTAAACGTAAGCGTGTGTGACCCCATCATGGCCGCCACCTCAACACGAAATGTGTCTAGTCTCTCCTCCATCAACTCTAGTATACCCTCCTTGATCGAACCAAAGATCACAGGAGTCTGCTCAAGTATGATGTGCGTAATCTCTGAAGAGAGAAACTCCCTAGTCTGCTCGTCCAACTGCCCAACCTCCGGGCCTGGTCCTGATCCCTCTCCGGCACCTGAACTGCCGAATGCTGGTCTAGGGCGCAAAACCACCATTCTGAAAATACATCACAACAAACGTCAGAACACTGATATGACTCGAGGGATCATTACTACTACCGGCCTTTCGGTCTCATCTCAGCCTTCCTCGATTCAAGTACGGATCCTATGCTTCCAGTAGTATGGGCCCCAACTACCTTCCACATCTATCCGTACATTCCTCAAAAATTGCATCGACTCCACCTAGCCACTACTACTGCTGCTGATCTCTACTGCTCTCATCCTAGGCTTGTCCTAGGGAAATCTCTCACTCAACCCAACCAGTCCTCAGCTGCTGAAGGCCTCCTTGTTATGCCAATTAACCTTTACCTGAATACCATCACATGTGGCGAGGGTCAGATAATCATTCAAGTAAAAGACTCTTCCCCACAACGGTTAGACACAAACAAGAGTTGCGCAGTAGGGACAAATCCAACACTCTGAGATTATTCAACCCTATTCACATGTGATTTGGCGTATTCATATATTGAACGACATATCACAAAACCATACGTCAAATATCTCAAATCATAATAAAATGTCGTGAAACAACTGTATCAAATCAAACTAAGAATCAAAACAAACTCCCAGGACAAAGACTGAAGTTGTGGTGTGTGCGATGCCATCATCCCGAGCTCTTCCCTTTACTTGCGGAAGTACCTGAAACCAAAACTGAAACTGTAAGCACGAAGCTTAGTGAGCTCCCCCAAACTACCAGATACCATAAAACAACATGTAAACACATACTGGGCCTTGCCCACTGCATCGGACCGAAGTCCAGAAACTGCATCGGACCGAAGTCCGGAACTAACCAGGGCCTTGCGCTCAGCATCGGACCAGAGTCCGGAAACTGCATCGGACCGAAGTCCGGAACAGACTGGGACCTTGTCCCATGCATCGGACCGAAGTCTGGAACTAACTGCATCTGACCGAAATCTGGAACTGACTGGAACCTTGCCCCCTGCATCGGACCGATGTCCGGAAACTGACTAAGCATAACATAGCATATCATAAACATATCAAATAGCATGAACACATATACTGCATACTGCATCGGACCAGGTTCTGGAACACATAACACAAAACATGCTTGAATCACAAAGACATCAAGCAATCTAATTACTGCATCGGACCGAGGTCCGAAACTACTGCTAACTAAACGGGCCGACATTGTGGCCGTAGACCCGTTCCTACTAGAAGGAAACTCACCTCGTGATATTGACTGTTGAACTCCTGAATGAGAAATCCCCGACTGCTGCTCCGGCTGCTTCCCAGCTATCATGGGAAATAAAATACTAAATCAGAATAGGGACCCTCCTATGGGTAAAATGACCATATTACCCCTGCTATGGCATGGGTCACAACATGGCCCAAAACCCTCAATTCCTTCTAAGCCCATCCATGGCCCCACTAAAGGCCCACTAACGGCCCAATTTGCTCCATTGGGCCCAAAGCCCTTTATTGGGCCTTACCCAAGCCCAATACTAACCTTTGGCCCATATTACAGAATTCTGAAGGCCACTAAGGCCCGAAGACCCTACGTCCCAAACTCAGCCCACACCAAGGCCTAAACGCTCGAAGCCCAAACTAGCAACGTATGCGGGGCGTACACCAAGGTATGTTGAGCGTATTGGCTACTGGATAGTACGCGGCGCGTACCTCCTTGTACGCCTAGCGTACAACCCTGATAAGCCACAGTCTCATTAAGTGCTTAATAATCCAGGTCAGAAGCTAAAATCTTAGATCCAGGTCTTATCCTACGTTTGAAACCATAAAGTTGCTTACTTGATGGCTTACAAGACTCTCTTAAGCTCAAACTTCTAAAAACAACCATTTATAACCAATAAGGTGGCTAGATCTCATGCTGGCTTCATGAGAGCCTCAAAAATCGAAACTTTATTGCTATGGGGGCACTTGAGCTTCAAGGATAGCAATCCCAAGCTCCAGAAACGAAGTTGCATGATAAAGGTCCTTCCTTTGGACCTAAAAGGTCCAACTTCCAAAAAATCTTAGATCTAAGCTTACAAGAGGAAAGTTGGAAGCTTTATACCTCTTTTGGATGCCAAATGAATGAATGATCCCAGATCTATGAGCTCAAGGTGCTCAACTTCTCCTTCTTCCACTTGTCTTCTTCTTCTTCCCAACTTTTCTTCACAAAAATGAGCCCAAAAGATCAAACATACACCCAACAAGGAGAAAGGGACGAACTAGGGTTTTCTGAGAGTGAGGAGGCTGATGGGAAAATAGGGAAGGAGGCTATAATGGGGTTTATATAGCCTTAAACCCCTAAAATTAGGGTTTTTCCTCTGGCCGCGTACGCTGGGCGTACCATATGGTACGCGGCGCATACGCTTCTCCTCCCCGCGTTTCATTAAGTCACTATGCCCAACGTAGAACGGGTTTACGCCCCGCGTACGGCTTATGGGCAGACTATGGCTCGGCCCAAAACAAGAGGCCCAATCCCAAATATAATTCTATTATAACCCCACATAAAACTTGTGAATCTAAATAAATTTATACCTCGGAAGACGATCGTTACACCGAGTGGTGATTTCCCAAAATACCCTTACTTGATTATGTGTTGTTATTCTGAATTGATAGAACTGCATGTTAGTTTAGGTCTAGGAATCTGCTCAGAATTGCATGCTAGTGTGCCTACTTAGGAGATATGCCTTTATGCCTGTTATGTGAGTTGGTAATACTGTATATGTATGATTAGAGATCTTCAGGGAGTTGAGAGGTAGGATTGTATGAGTTTGGTGATGCCTTTTGTTTTGTGGATATAGCAATTGGAATTGTATGCTAGAGTTGTTTTATGTGCTGGTAGAGGTTGCACGATGCCCGAATGCTGCTTGCTTTGTGCTTTGTGGAACTCATGAGTGATGCGAGTTAGCTATTAAGTGAATATGTCAAGTCACATGTGAAAAAGCTTGGATAATCTCAAAGTGATGGATTTGACCCTGTTGCACAGCTCTCGTTGAGTCCAACCATTGTAGGGATGAGTCTGTTACTCGAAGGATTATCTGAGCTTTATTGCATGTGACTGTATTCATGAAATAGCTAATTGACATTGTGAGGAGTTCTTCAGCAGCTGATGGTAGAGAAGTGTGGGAACCTAGGAGAGCCTAGGGAGTAATTTCAGTCCGATGAGTACACTATTTAGCAGTGAGTATTCGCTGGGGAGCGAGCATGTGGAATAGGATTGGTCGATAGGGAAAGTTGAGCAGCTACTTAGGAAAGTTGGGAGGATCCTTGAGGAAAGTGCGGGTAGATGTAGAAGGTAGTATTAGGCCTGTACTACTGAAAGCAGAGCTCCCATACTCAAAATGAGGAGAATTCCAGAGGTTCTAAGTAGCAGGTTGAGGGGAGATAACATGGTTTAGGTACCCTTATTCATAGCAGAGTGTGTTTCCGTCTTTATCGGTTATCCGACTGTGTTTTTCAGACTGAGAGTGGATATGGTAAATTGATTTTAGGTCTCGAGGGATTTGACTAGTGAGGGGCCAGTTGGAATCGCAGGACTCAAAAAGGAAGTGGAGATGATGCATTGTGGAGGACTGCAGTCTGAGTTGAGTGGTCGGCCACTGGATTGTGATGGCAATTTCTATAGAGAGGATTATATTATTTCCATTTTCCATTTTGGAAGGAAGGGTGAGTGAACTTCTGATTTCTAAATTTGGAGGTAGACCTTGTGGGGTACTAAATAGTTGTGGTATTAACACCAAAGGGATTTTGTGGTATGAGTGCCTTGAGTTATTCCTTATGCCGATAATGAGTCATCAATGGGGACTGTGACATATGAGGACACGGATGCACCTCAATTTAGTATCGTAAGGCGTATTCTAGCAACAGTTCCAGGTAACCAGGGGGAGTATCTCGGGACAACGACCTTCGTTTTCTATGCTGCGAATTGACTGTGAGGGTGAGGTCTCCTATTTCTATGTTGATTTTTTTTTGTGATGGGGTGATGGTTGTGGATTCCGAGATGAAGTGTGTGATAGTCCATTATTCCCAGATGAAGAGTCGATACTATTTCAGGATAATCAAAATATCTGGTTGTGCAGCTGTATGAGATTCTTGGTGATTGGAGGTAGTCCCATTGGGAGGTTTTCCGAGGTCTCCATCTGATATTCGGAAAACGTGGAGTTGATTGATATATACCTAGAAGATCATCGAGTGTTGCGTAATGCGTCCCAAGAGGCGAGTATGGTATGTCTGGTGAGCCATTTCATAGTGTGGTCTGTTTGGTATACCAATTGGCGATGGTACGAACCCTAAGTGGGGTAGAACTGGGTATTCTGTTGGGATGATCATCAATATGTTTAAGTTGCAGTTCAGAAGATTGGGTTATGGGGGTCTGCGGTCCGGGTATATGAGACTTGGGTCTGGTGGTAGCCAATGCAAGGTTCAGAGCAAGATGATGCATGTTGTATGTGCTCAGGAATGAATGAGCGTCTTCACGGCAGTTAGTTGTTGGACATGGATCTTATCGTGGTCATTGTTTCTTTTGATTCGCCAATGTTCAAGTTTCGAGGTGTTTGGGTAGTTGAGGCAGTTTCAATTGTTGAGAAATTTGCTAGCTCGGCGTATAGATTGTTATTTGTACTCTGAGAAGAGCAGTCGTTGATTTGTCAATCAACTTCAGAGTTGGTATGTGTGATTTCGCTTGGCTTTTTATCAGTAAAAGTTGGGGTTTTATATTGTCATCAACGCGTTCTCAGTCATTGACGATTCCTCCGTACTTTAATTAAGAGTTGGAGTACTTCAAAGGTTTCGAGTTGTGTATGTTGAAGATCAATGGTCGTGGCAAGCTATCGTGAGATTATGTGATAGTGTATCGTGGTATCCGAGTATGATGCCCTAAATTGTTGAATTACTTATCTAAGATTTGATCGATCCTAGCTCTAGCAATTTAATGGTCACTAAATCACTAAGTAATCAAGTTCATGTAATTTAATGGTCACTAAGCTATACTACACTTGAAATTAAGCAACAAAGTTACAAACATTAACATGCTAGGTAATGATAATCAAACACATGCATAAACCAAATTCATATAATCCATAAAGTAAGAAACTAACTCATAGTTTTAGGCTTCATCTAACTAAACGAAAGCAAGGGTTTTTAGCCCATAATCACAGCTGGAAAACACATAAACATAAGGGAAACTAGACTAATCATGATTAAACTAAGCAAACCGAATGTGTAGAAGCAAATCTTTGCTCCAATCTCTTTATCCTATGATCTCTAGATGAATTCTTCCCTCAAAGGGGTCTTGGAAGGGTATTTTTTTCGTTAATAGTCGCAGCTTTCAACCCTCTCTCCTCTGGAATCGACCTAATGTCTGAGATATATATAGTTACCAAAAATGTCGACACCACGATGTGGTAAAGGAAACACGTCGTGGTCCTCAAGTTTATCCCGTATTCTCCAAATCGGCGTCAAGAATCACGAATATTTCATTCACCACGATGTGGTGGTTGAAAATCCGACTTTTCTCAACACAAGAAAGTCATCCGACATTGTGTCTAGTTTTCAGATCATTTTGAATCTCGTCAATCGGAGTTACGAGTCATGAGATATGGTCAAAATACTGATGAGGGGTCAAGCTTTCCAACAACATCTTTCTTGTGTCTTCTTCTTGCCTAAGCTCGCATTTTCCTGCTTCTAGCTTCCATATTGCTTCCGATCATGTATTTTATGCTACATAACAGATATTAAACATAATAAGCACCTTTTGTTCTATAATAAACATAATTATAGCTAAAAGTATTAAGATATGATGTAATATATATATATATATATGTGTGTGTGTGTGTGTGTGCACATATCAAAATACCCCACACTTAACCTTTGCTTGCCCACAAGCAAACTATTTTTTTAAAGTCTAACTTTCATCACCAATATTAAATAAGACAATCCATTTTGAACTCATTTATTATACCAAGACCTCAATGCGCATATTTGTGTCTAAGGTTCCTAAAAACTTCTCAATCCTAAATACTCACAATCCTTATGAACCTTCACTCCTTAGCTTATACGACACTCATTTTTGCAACCTTCCGAATCAATCCTCATAAATCTTTCTTAACCTCAATGTATTTTTATTAAGCTACCCAAGCATACATAATCTAGAAAAATTACAACTTTTGATATCACAATGCAGCTCTCGGAATTCTTCACTTCTTTGAATAATTGGTCTTTGATTTCTTTTAATTCACCTCCTTTTTGTTTGATTTTGGGTATCTTCAACTTTTGATTCTTCGGAATTTTTATCTTTTGATCGATAGCTCCAAAATTCTTACAAATTTTTTTTTTTTTTGTAATTGCTCTCTTTCTTTTTTTAACATATATCTCACTTTTTCCACTCAAACCCTACATGCTTAAGCTAGGGAGCTTAACTTCAACCTTTATTGGTTAGAGGTATTAGTCTAAGTGCAATGACTACATAAGCTCTCATGGATAGATTTCAGGTACAGGCTGCAAAACATATTATGTCATATAAACTACCAGATTACCTTTCATATCTCATGACTTTTCACTAAGACTTGGGAAGCCACAAATATAATATAACATATGTTAGCTCAATTAAACATTTGAGCTCGCATTAGATCATCTCATATAACACTAGTAACTTAAGTTAAAACTATTACTAGATTCAGTTTTTAGACTATTATTTCAAATCTATTTCTAAATTTTTAAATTTTCTAAATTTTCTAGCAATTTACTTTTTCGACCCCTACTCCACACTTACTACATACAATTCCCTCATTGTATTCAAAAAATAATATAAAGCAATAAAAAGGAGAAAAATGAACAGACTCCCCTGGGGTAGTAGTGACGAGATTGACTCTGAAAGTGTGGAAAACTTGAACATCTTGTATAATTGCTGGAAACAAGACTTCTGGACCTTCTTCTTGTGAATGCAAATGTGCCGGATCGAATGAAATCAAAGAACCATTCTTGAAAAATGCGTTGAACCGCTACCACAATGTGAGAAAGCAACGCCACGTCGTGGTGTCTTCTCAGAGAATCTTCTAAGATTGAAATAGGTGGGCATCGACTCTTTGTGATGTGTAAGACCATTCCCACTCTACTTTTCAGTAAATATGCGTCAAAGTGCTTTTGTCTTCATTATGTGGGAATCCCACACTTATTCAAAAACCTGTTCTTCAGTTATGATCTTCAAAAATCGCACGACTTCTTCAAATTAAGCTCCTTCACTGCTTCACTTTCGTTTAACGCTACAAAATAAGATCAAGAACTAGAGAAACACATCATCGCTCGGTTAAAATAAAATAAAAACTAAAAATTAAAAATTAAAAATTAAAAACTGAAACAAATCAAAAGGAAACGAAAATGCCAACTCATAAAAATTGGGTTGCCTCCCGAGAAGCGCTTCTTTTTGAAGAGTCGTGAGCCGGACTCCTTCCCACTCTATGTTGCGTCAGGTGGAAGTGTAACCTCCCCGTTCTCCATCATCTTGAACCTTACTCGTTTGTAAGCAACCCTTTTATTAAATGCCTTTCTTGAACTTTCTTGCATTTTTGGGTTGACATCTACTTTATGTTTCCACTTGGGTTCTTTCTTCATTCTTGTGTCTTTAGCTTTTGTTGTGTCTCTTTCCGGGTTTTTCTAGTCAAAATGAGACTCATCACTCTCTTCTTCTTTTTCTTCAATCAGCTCTGTGACTTGATCTGGTGGTCTTGTATAAGCAACTACCTCAAAAATCATTGGCGTTGAAACTGGAGGTTTTGAATGGTTTTCTTCTTTTTCCAATTGCTCTTCAAGTTCTTTATGCTCCATGAACATTGTGTTTCCTTGCTTCACCAGATTTTCCTTAGCACAAGATGGCAAAGGAAGAGGTGGTCGATACAGCTCAACAGCAGAAAAATCATAATCTTCTTTTATTGCCCACGACGTGGCATTATTGCCTCCACGTCGTGCCGACTGGGAAGCTTCACGATACCCTTTTTCTTCTTCTTTCTTTTTTACTTCGAGTGACTGATTAGACTCCTCTTTAAGGTCCTTCATATGCACCAATTCATCTTCTTCTTCTTCTGTATCAATGCCCATGGCTTGAGCATTTTGGATTGACTCGATTTTTCGTGAAGGTGAATTTGGTAGCTTTTCTTGTACAAGCCTGGTTAATTGCACCACTTGCGTACAGATACTTAACATATATTCTTTTTGTTCTCTAAGTATTGCGTTTGTAGCATCATGTCGTTTTTCGCTAGCTTCCATTAATCTGAATATCATTGACTCGAGAGCAGATATTTTCTCTGATTGGACTTGCTCAATTTGGTAGAGATCATACTTAAGTTCTTGAATTTCTTTCACATCTCATTCTCTCTTGTACTCCACCTCACAATCCCTTGTTAACTGAGGTCCTCCACAAGCTCCACATCTTTCATGAATTGATCCACCCATTTTTGTGATCTTTTCTTCCATTGCGTCGAGCTTTGCAATTATTGCACTAATGGTATCTTTACCTCCATCTTTACTTGACTTTCCTCTAGTGAAATCCTCCTTTGAGTTATGATACTCTCTTGAATGCTTAGCGAATTCTTCAATCAAAGCTTTATTTGTTGTTGGATTCTTCTTTGTCACGGTCCCTTGCAAGTCTAGAAGTTGGCGAGTGCACACATTGACTCCATCATAAAATATCGAGATTTCTTGTTGCACATTGAAGTCATGTTGAGGGCAATGTAATCTCTTGTAACGTTCCTAAGCTTCGTATAATGATTCCCCCTCTAATTGTTGAAAATTCTGGATGTGTCTTTTAAGCTTTGCTACTTTTGAAGGAGGAGTAAACTGGTTGATGAACTCAGTCTTAAATTCAGCCCATGTCGTGATTGCTCCAAAGGGAAGTGATTTTAACCATTCCTTAGTTTCTCCCTTCAATGTGACTGTAAAAATTCGAAGCATCACTGCATCTTTATTCACATTTGGTGCATTAAAATAATGTGAAATCTCCACCACCTCTTCTATATTCTCATAAGCATCCTCGTGCTCCTTCCCATAAAAAGGTAGATCTTTTAGCATGCCAAGAATATGTCCCGGTAGTTCAAACTTTGTAGTGGCTGGGATTTTTTGATGGATTAAGACCCCATTTGTTGTCGTTCCTTATATGTCGCTTGTACTCTTCCATTGACATGGTTGTGATGTCCCCTATTTTCTTCATGCTAAGATAAAACTAGAAAAACACGCGTAAAAGGAACAAAAAACAAATAAACGAAAAACTAACTTAAGCGAGACCAAGACATGGTGAAGTTTACCACGACGTGGTTGCGTCACAGAGAGAAAAAATAAAACTAAAATAAAAAAATGAAACAAAAGTAACTTTTTGTGGTTTTTACCCCATAAAAAGGATCGAATAACTAAAAGCAATAAAAATAATAATCAAATAAGTCGTTCCCCGACGACGGCGCTAAAAACTTGATGTGCACAGATTTTACCTATCTAGTTTTAAATTTATAATCTAACAAACTTATACTAACTATGCACCTATAGGTAGTGTACCTACTCAGATTATAGTATAGCTTGGGTAAGTCGGGTGTCGATCATAGGGAACGGTATTTAATTAATAAAATAATTACTAAAAGCTAAACTAAGAAAAATAACTAAAAGTGGGGGTTTTATCTGATTTTACAAGTTCAGAAAAACTTAAGCACTCAACTAGAAACGATTATAATCAATATACTAAAACACTTTCGTTTTGTTTCGAATCCACCTTTTTCCTATGGTTAGTTCTTATTTATGGATTAATGAAGTTGGTTCACAAGTTATTGTAATTAGCAATTTAAGTCCAAATTTACTAATATTTTCACCAATTCATGAGCTACCTTGTATGGTCATACACAGGCAAAACACAAAATTAGTTATTCATTATACATAGGCTATGTAAGATTTATCTAAGCAAACACCATTATGCTCACAATTATGTTCTCCAGCACATCTAAATTTGTTACTTTCATTACTTATCTAAGATTTGGTCGATCCTAGCTCTAGCAATTTAATGGTTACTAAATTACTAGGTAATCAAGTTCATGTAATTTAAAGGTCACTAAGCTACACTGCACTTGAAATTAAGCAACAAAGTTACAAACTTTAACATGGTAGGAAATAATAATCAGACACATGCATAAACCAAATTCATATAATCCATAAAGTAAGAAACTAACTCATAGTTTTAGGTTTCATCTAACTAAACGAAAGCAAGGATTTTTATCCCATAATCACAATTGGAAAACACATAAACATAAGGGAAACTATACTAATCATGATTAAACTAAGCAAACCGAATGTGTAGATGTGAATCTTTGTTCTAATCTCTTTATCCTTTGATCTCTAGTTGAATTCTGCCCTCAAAGGGGTCTTGGAAGGGTATTTTTTTTGTTAATAGTCGCAGCCTTCAACCCTCTCTCCTCTGGAATCGACCTAATGTCTGAGATATATATAGTTACCAAAAATCTCGACACCACAATGTGGTAAAGGCACCACGTCGTGGTCCTCAAGTTTATCTCGTATTCTCCAAGTCGGCGTCAAGAATCGCGAAGATTTCATTCACCACGTT
Organism: Lactuca serriola; assembly: GCF_051521515.1. Taxonomy (NCBI): domain Eukaryota; kingdom Viridiplantae; phylum Streptophyta; class Magnoliopsida; order Asterales; family Asteraceae; genus Lactuca; species Lactuca serriola. The sequence continues at coordinate 219,803,913 of NC_136409.1, forward strand.
GTGGTGGTTGAAAATCAGACTTTTATCAACACATTAAAGTCATACAAAATTGTGTCTAGTTTTCAGATCATTTTGAATCTCGTCAATCGGAGTTACGAGTCATGAGATATGGTCAAAATACTGACGAGGGGTCAAGTTGTCAAACAACATCTTTCTTGTGTCTTCTTCTTGCCTAAGCTCGCATTTTCCTGCTTCCAGCTTCCATGTTGCTTTCAAGCATGTCTTTTATGCTACATAACAGATATTAAACATAATAAGTACCTTTTGTTCTATAATAAGTGATAGTTAGTTTTGCTTACTTCTTTTTATAGTTTATTTTAGCATATTTCATTCTTAATTTAGATAATTTCCATGCATATTTTCCCTTTTGTTATTTCATGACTACTTTGGGTACTTTCGAATCTTGTGAGCATAATTGCAGGTTTTTGGGTCTAGCGGAGCGGGAGTGTTCGGGACGTATGGGAAGCGATGAGATTTGGTAGACAAAAAGGATGTTAGGCTTGGTGATTGTGGAGATGATGCATGGAGCATGCTTGATGATTATTAGAAGGCTTGGAGAGAAATAAACATTTAAATTTGCAAGATGCGGGAGTGTATTCAAGCATGCATAGATTATTAATCGGGCGAGTTTACGAGCTATGAATCATTTGGAGAAGCCAAATTGGGCTTAAATTGAAGAAAACTTGAAGAAAAATGGGCTAGGAGCTGATTGGGCTCGCACTGGGCCAAGTGGGCTAAGCTATGGAGGCCCAAAACCTCAAAGATGCTACATTCAGGGACCACCCGCGCAACCCACCCGCGCAAAAGCACGCGGGTCGCGCAACCTCCTGTAGGGGCAGTTTCGGAAATTCTTCTTTTGAGCTATTTGAGGAAGGTTGGTGCCCATCTTTTGGAGACTCTTGGACATCCGATTTTTGGAGATTCTCTCTGGAGTTTTGAAGACTTTTGAAGGCCAAGAACACTTGAAGAACATCATATTTTTACCTCTTGATTCTTGCTTAATGTTTGGTACAATCTTCTCTAACTTTGTTTCTTTGGGTTTAGCCATGCTTGGCTAAACTAATCTTGGTTGACTTTTGGTTAATCCTTTGAACTTTTGTTGAATGTTGAAGAATCCATGAACATGTTCTTAAATCTTTATGGGAATGTTTTGTGTTTTAACATCTTATCACTACTTGTATGTTTTAGTTCATGAGTTTAAATGTGTTTGTGGTGATTAGTTGGCTAATTTCTTGATTAAGTAAAGGATCCTCAAATTAGCAAGCAACAAATGATTTTTGTGTTGTTTTTGCTTCACACAATCATAAAAACATTTCCTCCAACATTGTGGTGAAAGCATTTGACCCCTCTTGGATTTGGTGACTTTTTGGTTCTTAATGCTAGTTGACTTTCACTAATTACATGCTATTTGGAATTAGTGACTTTGACTAAGGAAATTGTTATGAGCTTCTCTAGCCATTTCAACAATTAAGAAAAGTCTAGGTAATCTCAAGCTCCTTGGATTACTATAGCCAAATTAAGGATTTAAATCAAAGTATTGCACCATTGGATTCTAATGATATGTTCATCAAAAGTCAAAGTGAGGAAACTTTAAGTCAACCATCTCTCCCTTATTGATTTTACATCAAACTCTTATTTTTGTTGCATTTGTCTATTTAAATCATAGTTAATTCTAGTTTGTTTCAAGTATTTCAAAACACCAAAACCCCCCATTTTATTTTTATTGTCATTTTACAAGTATTTTTACAAAGAGATTTTTCATAGAGTTATAAATTGAACCAATCTCCGTGGATTCGATCCCTTTACCACTATACACTATTTTAGTGTGTAATATTTAGGGTTATCATTTGTGTTGGCCTCGACAACCACCAATAAGCATAATTATAGCTAAAAGTATTGAGATATGATGTAATATATATATATATATATATATATATATATATATATATATATATATATATATATATATATATATATATGGATATGCACATATCAGTTCACCACGACGTGGTAAGGGATACCACCTCCTGTTGTCATAACAAAAACGAAAGAAAAATATGAAATTACTAATCTAACATCGTAAGGCTTAAAGCTCACGTCGTGAGTTTGGATATTTAGAAAAACCAACTAATACTAAATATTAACTTTTTGTAGGTTTAACCCCACAAAAAAGATCGATTAACCTAAAGCAATTAAATTAAAAACTAAAATAGTCGTTCCCCGCCAACGATGCCAAAAATTTGATGTGCGTAATTTATACCTTCTAGTTTTACCAACTATCTACTTACTATTACGACTCAAGGCAACGTACCTTTTCGCAAATAATATAGCACTAACATTCAGGTATCGAACACAAAGAACGTAATTAATTAACTAATTTAACTACTAAAATTTAATCTAAAACAAGCAAAAGTTAATTGGGTTTTTATTCGATTTTGCAAGTTCAAACAAACTTAATAATTTAACTATTAAATTCAATCAATTACTAAAAACACTTATGTTTAGTTCGAATCCACTTCTCCTCTATGGGTAACTACTAATTATTGATTATTAAAGTTGGTTACCAAATTTTATATTATTAGTAATTTAAGTCCAAATTTACTAATGTTTCACTAATTCATGTAAAACTATGTATGATCACACATAATCAAACACAAAATCAGTTATGGATTATGAATGGAGCTATGTAAGATTTATTAAAAAAAACAAAATTATGGTCATAATTATGTTCCCCGACACAACTAAATTTAATTACTTTAAGTACTTATCTAAGATTAGGTCGATCCTAACTCTAGCAATACATGGTCACTAAATCACTAGGTGTCAAGTTCATGTAATTTAATAGTGACTAAGCTACACATGACATGAATTCAAGCAATTAAAGTATCTACTATTAGCATGCTATGTATTAACAATCAAAACAAGCACATAACCAACCATTAAAAATCCATAAATAATTAAACTAATCCATAAAGATGAAGCTTCATCTAGCTAAACAGAATCAGCTAGATTCAGCTACTCATGGCTGAAATCACACACTCAAATTCAATAAATAAAGACATGATTAAATGTACCAAACTAAGGTGATGATTATAATCTTAATCTCTAAACCTTTAATTAATTCTTTATCCTTCAATATTGGACTTGGTTTTTCTGATTAAACTTCCTCCAGAAATCGTTCTCTAAACCCTCCAAGTCTCTAGAAAAACTCTCTAAAATCATAAGTGCCAAGGACTTTATATATTTTCGTAAAAGCTCTGCTCATGTTGTGAGATAAGGCATCTCACGTCGTGAGCTTAGCTGTTATATGTATCGAACGCGGACTCTATCCTCCAAATGTCTATCTTCTAGAAGCTCGAGGCTCACGTTGTGAGATGTGATTCCTCACGTCGTAAGGTTGACTTTTAGCTAGAATCTTCTCCTTTTAAGTTCCGAACCTCCAAAGTTCCAATTCTTGTCGCTTTTGATCCTTTATCTTCAAGAGTGCTCATTTTGGCTGCAAAATATAATTTAATCTCATAAGTACCATATATCTTTGCAAATAACCAAAATATTAATCAAATTGCATTTAAATATTGCCTAAAAATGTGTATAAATATGACAATATCAATACAAATAGGCCCAAACCAACATACAAATAAGCCCACGCCCAGCCCAACATACAAATGGGCCCAGCCTAGCATAACATGCAAGAGTCACAAAGACAACAAGCATAATCCAATGGGCCAACATTGGTGCCTTCGACCCACGAGTATAGTGAGAAGACTCGCCTCGCTAATGAAGTCAAACATCAATGGCTCGCACAATCAGGAAATAGATGCTAAACGCCACCTAGTTCACCACACAAGTTAAATTCTTAGGCCATCTTTCTAAACTAGAACTTTGACTAAAAGTCATCGAGTCAAAAGTCAACCCTCAAAGTCAACTATCAAAGATAAGGTCAAAATTTCCAACAACTGTCATCCATGTCGTGGCCTTTCTTGACCACGTCGTGGGCACAAAACGCCAAAATAGTCGATGATTCTCAATTCGCCACGTGTAGCAGCCTAAGGCCACGTCGTGGGGACTGGTCTGAACAGCTCAATCGAGCTTAATCCGATTTCTTCTGATTTCAAGAGCTCCAAAGCTCAAATATGGTCCTTTCCAATGTCTTAATCCAACTTTATCCCTTAAGACATCCTTTTAAGTCTAGGTCTAAATTCTAAAGTCCAAAAAGGCAACTTAATGCATGAGACTTGACCATTAAGCACTTAACCAAAGAAATCTTCAACCCAAAACTTCCAGAAGGACTTTAAGGACCCTAATGATTCCTAAAAATGCAAATTTTATAGACATGTATACCCCATGCATGTCCTTTTACAATTTAGGTTAAAAAGATGCAATATAACTTGGAATTCAAGCAAAGGTCGCCAAATCACCACAATAACCTAGATCTATGACATATAAAGCTCTTAGGACATAGAGAAACCATCAAGTTGCAAACTTTATCTCTTCAACCATACAAATCACATCAAAGGGACCATAACATGATATATAATCTAGATATAAGAAGAGAGACATGAAAGGTGGAAACTTGAGGACTTGCAAAGGGTCCAGAAGATGCACACAAGTGAAGGGGAGGTTTGCTTGCTGAATCAAGGCACTAACTCTTCTTCTTCCTTCAAAACCACCAAGAACTTGCAAAATGAGCACAAAAGCTTCCAAAAGGATTAGGGTTTTCAAAAGGATTCGTTTGAGGGTGATGGATGTTGAGGGTGGAGCAAACCCTATCCTTAACTTCCTTTAAATAGGGCTTAATGTCCAAAAAATAGGGTTTTTTCCCGAAATGGTCGCCACGACGTGGCCACTTAGTGTCGAGACGTAGCACATAGTTAAAACATGCGGTCATAAATCAAATTGCACATCGTGGTGATGCCATCACCATGTCGTGGCAACCCAAATTTTCATATAAATAAAATTCATACCTCGGGATCTGGATGTTACATTGACCGTCTGTGATGTATAATTATCACATTAAGCTAATTTCCTTATAGAGAAAGTTTGATCCAAAATATTTCATTGATGGTCTAGCCCCGAAGGGTTGGTGGAGACACCTACGAATGACATACATTTTTTACTTGCTATGTCACCTAAGGCATAAATTGTTATTATCTTTGACTTGATATTTAATTTATATTTTATTCGATCGTTTACCATATACGTAAAAATAATGTTCTACATAGACATACTTGAAAGCGTATATTAAATGACATAACTCATATTCTAGCCCATAAATTGACTCGGTAAGTCCAAATTTTACATACCAAATAATAAAATGGAAAATCCTAAGAGATGTCTTGATCTTGTTTGGTATATCCTTATGAGTCGAATTACGAAACCACCCCAACCTTTCTTATATTCGGATTCGGCAATTCCAAATACATCGTGGACATTGTAGATATCGGTCTTGAAGACCTCATGATTGGATGTGAAGGGCGTATCAACTACCTGATTTTGAAACGGTTAACAATGGTACCAAGTACCTTATTGAGTTTAACGACGATGGTGTTTACACTTGTGCTTTCAACCGGTGAAATAAACATAAGAAATTTGAAGTTTTTAATCAAACAATTAGTAAGCTCTGCATCGGAGGGGTTTACACTTGTGTTAAAAATGTAATAGTAGCCAAATATGTTAATTACTTTATAGAAAATAGCCAAAAAATCTCAAATTAAATTTTTAACCACCAAAATCGCAGATGAACTAAGCCATCTCCGATTTTAGCAAACCATCTACAAATGTACAAGTCGCTATAGCACAATTGTGCTTTAGCGACTTGTACATTCGCGTATGGCTTTTTCTTTAATTTCTTTTATTTTTCTTGTATAAATACCTGCTTTGTATGCTTAAAATCGCAGATGGACTAAGCCCATCTGCGATTTCCTCTCATTCGAACTGCAATTTGGGATTTTTTTTTTAATTTTGACAATAAAATTGATAAGGTTTGACTACTAAATCGTCCATAATCGCAGATGAGCTAAGAAAATCTTCCCAGAGAGAGTTTTCCAACAAAAAAAAAGTGAAAAATGAAGCAACAAATATTAAGTTTTAATACTTGGCACAACTATGTTCATAGATGGGTTTCTATGTTCACAGATGGACTAGTCCATCTGCAAATGTACAAGTCGCTAAAGCACGGTTGTGTTTTAACGACTTGTACGTTTGCAGATGGGTTGCCAAAATCGCAAATAGGCTTAATCCATCTGCGATTTTGATGGCTAAAAATGTATTTTGATTTTTTCCCCACAAAGTAATTAACATATTTGACTAATTTTGCAATTTTCTCTTTTTCATTACTTGAAAGAATGATATATGTTATAATTATTACTTAGTTTTATTAATATCATCTTTAACAACATTAATTTATCTTTACTATTATATAAAACATATTAGGTATTTCTTGAATTTTAAAAGGTACAAATCTTATTACATGTTGCACAACCCTATAATGTTATATATCATTTGATGCGTTTAATGTCACAAATTTTGGAAAGCCTAAACAAGTTTCACCTCCAAACCCTAAAATCCAACTCTTATTTTTTCACTGATGCACCTATGAAGAACCATAATCGATTTGTTGCTCTACACCCTTAATGCCAATATGGCCACCACCGGTTTGCCTCACCACCACCACGACCGTTGCTACTTTTCATCTCCACCAATAAAGTTGTCGTCGTTGCTTTGCCTAACCATCACCACAACCTTTTCTACATCAACATGGTTGTTGCTGCTTTGTCTCACCACGACCGTAGGTGACAGTAGATCTAAAAAAAGTGGTGTTGAAGAACATCAAAATTACCATTACATCAATTGCTTTGTCTTATCACCATAGATAGTACCACACCGTGGTTGATTTCATGTACGAAGATGACTATCGTGTAAGTGCAGGGTATCATGAGGGCTTTGGGATATTCTCTATCAATGTTCATATTTCAAAGTTTATTTGGAAAATAAGTGTATCTCCTTAAATTGTTTTGTTACAAAAGTTGCCGATTTTTTTGAAAATTTGTGAGCCGACAAAAAGGTGAGCAATGGGCATCATGCAATACCATGATACACTACTTTTCATTTTCATCTTCTAATTTCATGTATTTACCATGTAGCCTTTATGGAATAGAACTTACACCGGTAATGGTCAAAACCGACCTTTAAATAGGTCCATCACTCCTTTGATTCCGGATTTCATGGATCCATCGGTGGCTTATTTTTCTAATGGTTATGCTTCTACTGCTTAGTAGGCTTGATTTGTTTTTGTTAATACATTGAGTTATATATGAAACTACAAGTACCATGGTTTCTTAGGGTATTTGAGTCCGCTTGGTTATCGGCTCAGGCAACTCTAACATTTATTGCTCTCGGTTGTAGTTTATTTCTATCTAATTTTACTAGGTTTTTGGGTTTACCTGATTTTTGGTGTTATTATGGTTTCTAGACCTGGCTGCATATTATACGTATATTTATTAGGTTTAATCGTCATATACAAGTTTAAATTTGGTTTAATCCTCTTTTTTTGATCGTATGATGTTTTTGGAATGGTTCCCTTTGACACCTAAATAATTGACTCCACATTTGATTCTAGAGTGAGAAGTCGAATTTATCAGTGATGAGTTTTTCTATCCGACTTGAAAGACTTCATATGATTTGGTATTGGATTAAGAATATGTAGTGGTTACTTACAAGAAGGAAGTTGAATGGAAAGCATACAAAAGCTTTCTTCTTTTTAAGAATGTGTGTGCGAAGAAATATGTTTGGATTTAATTATCATTTCTTGATTATTGATTATAAGATGAACTTTATTTTTTTTATCTTTGTTTTTGTTTGTAGGTATGGATATAAATTATGCAAATCGAATCCAATAAAGCATCCTAAATCCAGGTAGTTCATTTGATACTCAAGATGGTCCCATTTACACTTTTAATATCATATAGTATTTTAATGATTTTACAAATTACTTGTTTCATTTTCTATAATTTCCTCTGAATTTAGGATTGAATATACAAAGTAATACTTTTATCTGTATGATGTCTATGACACTTTTACTAACTTTACAGTGCTTCGTGTTTCTTATTTACTTGTTATTTGATAAAAACTCATCTTAAAACAAATTGAAGTTATACAACATATTCCTTTTTGTATCAATTGTTAACTACACTTTTAATTATCAATACTAAAAGTCTTAAGGTTCGGTCCTCAAACTGATTGAGATTTCTTTACAAAGTATTGCTTGCCTTTTCTTTTACTTGCAATTGCCACAAATTTCAAAGCATACTTTCCAAAAAATTAGTTTCTATTTGATATGATTTGATCACAAATTTCTTATAGATTAAATGGTCAAATATGTAGGCATTGGCCACAAAATATGGTAAATTTGTGGTGAGACTAAGAATGTCACGTTTTGTTTTGCTATATATTTTTAGTGTTTGTTTGATTATTATAAATTATTTTGGCAAAGTCCCATTGTTTAGGTAGAAAATTTCTACTATTTTGGAAATTCTTTTGATAGTCTTAAAGTTTCTTTTAACAATATAGTCTCGATTTTTTAATATTTTTCCAAAATTAACGAAAAAGTCAGTATTTTTAATTTAACATGAAATGACAAATTAACATGTAAAATTAAATAATCGGGACTTTTCTGTTAAAAAAAGACATTATCAAAAAATTTCCTAAAATAATGAGACGTATTTGTATAAAACTTTAAAATAAATGTAATATTTCAGTTGAACATGGTGTATTATTTTGAAGTTTGGGTGTGTTTAGAAAAAAATTATAATTTGTATTGTGTTGACTGTTAAACGATTTATTTTTTAGTAAATAAAAACGTGTTAGCGTTCGACTTTGTTTTGGATCATTTGTATTTGAAACTACATCAATTTTACTTCTTATGTATATTTGATTAGTTCTTTGGTTTTGCAAATACTCTTAAACATCATCATATAAGAAAAAAAAATGAAAATATAGTTAGATTTTTTAAAATTATATAAATATAATTAAACTAATTTCTTTCGATGATACAGAAAAGTAGCTCAAAGCTCTAATATTAGTGGAGAAGGTAAAAACTTGACAAACATTTTTTTATTGAGCATGAGTTGAAAAGGAAGCATGATCAGGTCAACGAAAACAAATATTATCAATCATTCAATTTCTACATTTACTCGAATAATTAGAACCTAGAGCCATATAACTAGAGCTTGTTGCATATGTGGTGTATATGTTGTTGTTTAAACATTCACTGTCCGTTGAAAAGAAAACTATTCGACGAAATAAAATTCACCATGCGTGGAGTATTTATTGATGCTAAAACAAAATTTATGTGTCTTTATTATTATTACAACTATTGCAAATGTGGTGCATTTGTTGTGGCTACATCTATTAGGCGAAAGAAATCTATTCATCCCTCCCTCGTTTACCGTCTGCCGCATTGTGCGGGTAGCCCACTAGTTTAAAGAAATTCACGACTTGATTTAAATTATAAATTTTGTTTTCCAAAAATAACTCAATACTTTTATTTATAATTTGGTTTGAAGAGTTAATGGTATTAATTGTTTTTTTCTAAACAACCAGTTTTTAATGATATATATTTGTGCTTGAAAATTGAAATGCATGTAATATATGTTTTAAAGGACAAAATTGATATTCTAATAAATGAAGAAATTTATTGACAAGTGTCATACCATTAAAACTCTTCATTAATATTATTTGTCACTTATCATGCTACTTATCAGCATTAAATTAATTGATTCTTTATTTTAAATTTTAAAATTTTTCACTATAATTATATTAAATTAATAACATTTGATTAAAAAATAAAAGAAAATTAATACAGATTCAAAGGTGATATAACTTCACGTATTTATTTGAATTAACAATTATAATTTCATATAACTAATAAAATCTCTTAAGCAATAATTTATTTAAAATAATTAATTAATAATTTTGATTTTTTAATATGAAAGTCTAATTAATTTTATAACTATGATTCTCACGGGTTATAAACTAATATACTTACATACAACTTATGTGACAATATATCTTTATTTAATTAAAGATTGTTTTTTATAATATAGCAATATTTATTTATTCACCAATTTAACTTTATTTAGTTAACAAACGACCAAGCATGACAATGTAATGTAATGATCCATTACATTACATTCTTCCGAGATCAAACATACGACCTTCATCACATACAAAAACACACATACATAAACAATTTACTAGATATTCATGAAAATAAATGAACATACAGATGTTAATAAAACAAACAAAAATGATCTAGTTCACGAAACATTCGGTTCATTTACAACCATACCATACAGTAGTGATGGTTGAAAGGTTAGATTTGGATGGAGGCTTTGAAACCAAGAGTTTCACAATCATTTCAAATCTACTAATAACAAAATTCTTGATTTCAAACACATTATCTTCCTCAAAGTCAAAGGTTACTTTCGTGGTTTTTCAAAGCCGAATCCACAAGTTTGACTTTTTTCGTGTTCTCATTGTTGACAATGGAAAGTTTTGCAATGGAGGACTTGAGGTGAGAGATCTCATCATCTTCAGCATTCCCTTTCCTCCTTCCTGCAATTTGCCTTCTTTGGTTGGGTTTTTTGGTTTGTGGAGAAGATGAGTATCTTTGTATCCGACCATTTATAGCTTCTATGGTTGTGTGCAATGCATCCAATTCCAACCCTCTAAATCTATCTGCATAAATCCAATAGAACCAGGGTCAGAGAGGGTTTTTTTTAAGAACACTAATGAATTGACCTAATTTGAAGAGAAAAACAAAAACTTACCAAGCTCCATCTTGAACTCTCGTTCTGCTTTTGATAATGGTTTCTTGTGAATCCCTGGTAGGTTTTTAAGGTTTAACAACCGTTCTTCCAAGTGATCATGAGTCTGAATTACATGATCTATTCGCTTCTCCAACTTTTCTTGTTTCTCTTCAACCTTTGCTAGCTTCTGTTGTGCCTCGCGTAAACGTGCATGTTGGTCATCAATGATTTTCTTCAGTTGAGGCCCATGGTGTTTAAGCTCAAAGTAAACCTAAAAACCCACAAACAAACAAAAAAATTACTCATATCAATGGTCGCCAAGCATAAAGCATCAAGATTTCAAAATCCCACATTGAAATTTTAGCTCCAAAGTAAAAAAGAGTACTTAAAGTGCCAAAAGATTAAAGCTTTGAACAATACATAACAGAAAAACCAGTTCTTGAACCAATAGAACAGCCATACCACCATCAAGATCAAGATTCTATACAAAGAATAAGGACTTTCTCTATTAAGTCGTTCAATCTGTCTGTATTAGGCATCAAGATTTCAAAACCCACATCAAAATTATTACTCTAAAGCCAAAAAGAGTCTTAAAAAGAGCTAAAAGATTCAAACTTTGAGCAATTTAAACAGAAAGACCGGTTCTTGAACCAATACAACAACTATTCCAACATCAAGATCAAGATTCTATTAAAAAAAATAAGGGCTTTCTCTATTAAGTTACTAGATTAAGTTATTTGCATCAAAGTCGAACCTTCTATTGAAATACAAGAATTTGCAAATAGTTACCTTATGTGCATACTCCACATAGTTCTCATGAAAAAGTTTGAAATACTGATGAAGAGTAGATCTCCCTTCAATGGAATCAGCAGCAACAGGATTCTGTGAGGTTGGAGGAACAATAACAACCTTTGGACCCGTGAGTAATTCTTTACTTATAATAGTAGCATCCCCAGCCTCTTCCAAGTTTCCATTTCCAAATTTCTTTTCTTTATCAATACGAGCAGGAAGCAAAAGATTCCAACTTTCCATTCCAATCACAACACATTCAAAACCAGAGGTGAGTCCCACAATCCAAGAACATCCAAACGAGTCAGACAATGCCACAAAACCACAAAGAGCTGAAACCGAGGATTCCACCTGGCAAGTGCTCAAAACCGATTGCACACTAGGAGCTCTGATGTCATCATCTATCCCATTTTTCTGATTTGTAAAAGGAAGAAAATGCAACACTATCGAATCCACACCTCCATCATGAACTGAATATATTCTCTCAGGTATAAGTGGATCAACAAACAAAGAAATTAAGGAACCGGATTCTGGTTTTCCAGGTAATGCTAAATCCACAGTCCCCAATTTCAACAAGGGTGGTGAATGTCCTAACCAAATATCATGATCAACAGAGAGCTCATTTGAATGTGTTTCACATATCATGGCAACACCAATTATTCGATCTTGAGAATTAACAGATAAACGAGGCTGGTTGCCAGGTGTCCAAACAGGCTGTATTTCATCGGCTAATGCATCTATTTGTAACTGTCCACTACTAAAAGCTGTAACAAGAACTGAATCTTTGCTTACTGCTTTGTAAAGAAAACTAACTGCTCTCCCCTCACACTCTGAAACCTTCAATTCAGAGAGATCCTCTTCCTTACCATGGTAAACTTTATGAAGAGGCCCCTGTATTTTCAGATTGTTCAGTGGCTAGATTGATATAATGGTGAAACCGTGAATGTACAGCTGTTAAGAGGAATACCTGTAAGGAAACAGATGCATCAAATAAGGCGTAAGGATGGGATTTTAGTGCAGGTTGATTCCCTCCTTCAGCTGCTTGTTCAGCCAAATCAGGAAATGTAGCTTCTAACCAAGAAATTGCCAGGTTGGCATTACTAACAGCTTTAGAGCTACTGGCTTTGAGTCCAAATGTTTGAGCATCATTATATATCTCCAATACAGATTCCCATTTGTACACACTGTAATAACATAAATAACATAAGCCAGTCGATTTCCAATATAAGAAAAACCTTAAAAAGCAAGATATTATTGCAACTAACCTCCCGAAAGGAACAACTGGACATAAGATGTAAACTGAACCATCACTAAATAAAATAAAGACCTGTAACATTAAACATTTATGACCATATGCATCCGTATGTTAGTAAAAAAATGTAAACAAAACAGATAAGATTTAAGAATAATGAAACAGTTTACGCACACTAAATCGGTCCCACAAATGATCACCACCAAAAGAAAAGTCAACAGGGCATATTGATGAAGCATTCCTTGATCTACCACGTTCAACTGGCTGTAAATAATATTCTTGTTCTGGTTGTTCAAGAGCCACAGACAAATCATAAAGCCTACAGAATGTACAATGATGATTACAGTTAAATAGAAAACACAAAAATGGTCCAAGAAATTGAAGTTCTATGCAATTCAACTAAAGATATTCTTGAAAAGAATCTTGAACCTGAAAACTGAATCAGAAGATAGGATCCCAAGGTGAGTGTCGCTATAAGGGTGCCATGAAACTTTTAAAGTCCTTATGGCATTATTTGTGTTGAAATAGACATCTGATCCAACAGAGACTGTCCTGCGGATCAGTAGAACAAAAACATGATTTAATCATGTAGTAAGCTACATTACATATGGCTGTTTTTCCCATTAAGTTATAACATTTTACAAACTAAGTCAAAACATTAAGACAAATAGCTTACAGATAGATTTTACTACCTGCAAATAACAGCACTATCTTTTGATGAAGAACTTCCATAAAGGTACATAACTCGTATGCCATCTGATCCCTCTAAGAGTAAAGCTGATCCATGTCTATTGATGGTAATTCTGTCCACCATGAAATTGAGCGCAACATCTGCTCGCATCACCTATAATGTATAAAACTTCAGGACAAGAATGAAAGCAAAACACAGTAAAGCTGTACCAATAAAAGTTCTCTATTGTTTCATTTTCCTCAAATTTCATCTTCGTCTTTTGTCTGCTTAAATACATCCTTCTTTGTTGTATGAAATAATTATCTTTAAACCAATTCTATACTTGCCACTCTGTTAAATACATTGTTACATTTGACTTCCATTTTTCATAGGTTATATTACATACTACTAGAATGTATCAAATAGTCATCTATCACAGCTTTCTCCTAGTAATGAATGCCTTTAAATATTAAATGTAAACCTAAAGAATTTTCATGCTAAAGAGAGTGGGTAACCGGAGTTAAAACGGCAAAACGTACAAGAATCTGATTCCATCTTTTTAACATTTTTTTCACATATCCGGTACATTTGCATTCGAAAACATGTTAAGCTAAAAAAACTCAGGAATCCCATGATTTGAATACTAAAATATGATAACAGTTAAAGTAAAGTAGTTCCTATGAAAGAGAAGAGTAAAATATGATACAGAATCGTCAAAACAGTAAAACCTGAAATTTGCGAGTGTGTTTTGTTAAGGGGTAGAAAGACCTTGGTAGGGGAAGCGGCGAGGACGGAAGTGGGTTCTGGTTCACCGAATCGAAGAGAAATTCGATGTAAGGATTGCGTATTTATGTCCCAGTAGTAGAGCCGAGAAGCTCCGTCCCAAGCCATGAGATTCCGTTTCTTCGGGACATCATTCGATGAATGAGTGGCTGTGGCGTTGGAGAAAATGGGGTGGTTCTGAAGAGGAACCCATTCCACCTCTTCGTTTGCCGGAGTAGCCGATGACGGTGACCGTGACTGTGACTGTGACGGTGGTGTTAGCGACCGCGATTGTGACGGTGGTGTTAGGGCTCCTTTGCTGCTAGGTTCTGGTATATCGAAATTAAACCTCATTTCTTTGTACGACTCGCCGGAGTCTCTTTTGCCCTCTGTCTCTCTCGCTTTTACACAAACACCTGGTTAAGTTCAAATCGCCGGCCGGTGAATCCCTCCTTTTTTTGGAATGCTTAAATTGTGTGCAGCGGGCATAAGAGGTTCTTAGTTCGAACGACGACGTATGAGGTTATCATTTTCGCTAAATTACTAGGAACCCCTCAAACTATTTTATTAGTTCCTCAACCACCCCCTCTGATATTTGATTGAAAGAATCTCTTCACCATAGTTCAAAAACTAAAATTGTTGCTAGGATGCTATCACTTGGCTTTCACACGTATATAAATGTTGTCTTATAAAATAGATTTTTTTAGTACAAACATGTTCATAGACATCAAAAGGGAGACGTTTTTAAGATATTTATATAAGTCAAATTTGATCATTGAGTGGTTCTTAAGCGATATTTTGTAATTTTCTTTCTGCTTTGTATGTTCAAACATGAATTATTTGGTATAGTTATGTTGGGAACAAAACTTAGAATTTTAAGCACTAAAGTAATTGTGTATCCTATTAATGTATGAGAGTTATTAATAGATTTATGTCGTTTGAAACTTCATCCTTATCAAAATCAATTTGAAATACGATAAATCAAGTTTAATGTTTATGATTATTGTTACTTAACACGATTTTATAAACTAACTTCGTTTTTTTTTTAAATATGAACAACTGGGAAAAATGAGGGGGCAAAGTGTAAATTTTGAAGAAGTTGAGATTTTGTACCCGAACTAGTCAGCAGCGGACCGGGTAAAGAGTACGCATCTAGACGTCTCCGGAAACCCCCAAAAGTTTTCTGCAAGAAAAACGACGCCGGTAAACGACAATCAAAAGGAGAACCACCGGGGAATGGCGGAGAAATTGGCACCAGAGAAACGCCACAGCTTTTTCCATGGAAGTATGTCACTTTATGTCCATGCCCCCAAATTTTAACCCCTTGCATTTGATCCATTCGTGGAAAATCAGTAGCATTTGTTAGGGTTTCGTGAAACAGAAACACTAATTATGTCTAATATTTGAAATGAGTTGTTTATTAGGTCAGAAGGTTTTCGAATGGGATCAAACTCTAGATGAGGTTAATATGTACATCACTTTGCCTAAAGGAGTCCCTACTAAGCTGTTTCACTGCAAGATTCAGTCCAAACATGTTGAAGTTGGAATCAAAGGCAATCCTCCATATCTGAATGTCAGTAGCCCATTTACCCGTTTGATTTGAAATTGCTATTTACATTGGTTTAAGTATTTTTTTTTTTGAGGGATTGTATTGCTTATTGGGTTCAATTCTTGTGTGGGTTGTGCAGCATGATTTGACTTTGCCTGTAAAGACAGATTCTTCATTTTGGACCATAGGTAAGCATTCATATTTGAATTAGTACTTACTACTTAGTACTGTAAATGGTTCATTGGGATACAAAGAGTACTTTCCATGAGAGATCCCTTTCCCATTCATTGTGACTGAAACTAAGCACTTGTTACCATTCTTGGGTGTTATTTGAAGAACTCATTGCACCATAACCTTCCCCATGCTTTCTGATATGTTTTGAATGTCTTTTCTGCTTTCAAGATAAGTAATTATTCCTCATGGTATCCTCAAGTTTACCTGGTATCCTTGACCGTGTTAGACCACTAAATCTCCTATTAACTGCAACAAAGTCTTTAGTATCACTAACTGCATCTGTTCTGATAGAAAACAGTTCAATATTTGGTTTGAAGATGCAAATTTGGTGGAAATTTCTTGTTCTTGATCCAATCTTGAGTTACCATTTTGAAAAGGATTGATAGAATCAAAGACAGATGTTTAGGAACTATGAGCATATGTGATAGCAAATTCAGACTTATTTCTAGGTTCTAAAATCCTAGTAGCAGCACCAATTACTCTTTACAGGGAAGCAATTTTTGGGTGATGATGTTCTCTTGATCAAGATAGAACATTTTTGAGTTGTAATTGATTCAGATAGTATTTTCCATATGAGAGATCCCTTTCCCATTCATTGCTTTATAAAAGATACCTACATCACAAAATACAATTGGGCCTTGTAGTACAAGGCCCAATTGTATTTTGTGATGGGCCAAATACACAAGACTATCTAAAAACATATATGAGGGCTAACATTATACATAATTAAACCATAAAATTGATCTAAGTGTAAAACAATGATGATGGTTGTAATGTTTTGGTATATGACAGAGGATGATATACTGCACATCACTTTGCAAAAAAGGGATAAAGGTCAAACATGGTCATCTCCAATAGAAGGTCAAGGTCAGCTTGACCCTTATGCAGCTGATCTTGAACAGAAACGTCTCATGCTTCAGAGGTTTCAAGAAGAGGTAAACAGTTAATTTCTAAAAACTTTATGAGAAATCTTTAACTAACTAACTAACTTAACTGTTACACCTTCCACAGAACCCAGGATTTGACTTTTCTCAGGCTCAATTCTCCGGGAACTGTCCTGATCCAAGAACATTCATGGGTGGCATCAGATCCGATTAGAAATCCTCCAATTTCTTTCACTGAACATGATTGTACATTATTAAATACTTTACCTAAATAATCATGTGTTTGTACAAGTATGTCTACAAATTGAACTTAATTCTACCCTAAAATGGGCATGCATGTATGTGTCTATGGTGATTATCTATTTAGGAAAGTTTCAAGAGGACCACCTCAATATAATTAGTTGGTTATGTATGTATGCCAATGCCACTCTGGTTCCTAATCATGTTACATGTCCTTCCAAAACCCAAACACACCCACTTAAATCTTTTTAATATTTATATTTATATATGCTGCTGATGTGGTTTCCTTTGTTTTATTATTGAAAACCTAATTATGGTAGTTGGATAAGTATGTCTCACTGGAAAAAACTTTATGTTCAATTCCAGATAGATCTTACCTCATAAAGTTGTTTCTTTTACATAATAGGACCATTATTCCCTTTTATCAATATCATAGCCTGTAACATATATGTAAAAAAATCTGCAAGCTTCTGGCACAACTTTGTGGACCATTTTTTTAATTATACATATATATAATATAATGCTTTGTTGTTGGATTGCAAGTATAATATATATATAAACAGGTAAGCAAATCCGATGCTTTTGAGGATGATATTGGTGTTGCTTTTGTGTCTTGTGATGTAAGAGATTATTGGAGTTGTTTTTAAGAATATCCATCCAGCTAAAGATTTATTTGTCGTATGCTAAATGGATTACTTAATAAAATGAATATAGAATATTAGATAAAATGAATACCGTTTAAAGAATAGACTTGTTGATATATAGTTGGTATGTGTTTGGTTGTAGTCAGTTGTATCGAGTTATGTGGTGGGATATATTATCGTGGTGGCATTTGGCCGGTATTTTGAATTTGGTGTTTATGATTCTATAGGTTTAATGATGTTTCTTTTTTTATTCAAAACTATTTGGAAAATCTCAACATGTTTTTTTGAAAATACAATTAAGAGTTTTTAGTTATTCTATCAATAATAAAAATAATTTGTTAAAGTAAAGTCAAATCAAAAATTAAAGATTTTTTAAAACTAACGATTACGGATTCAAAGAGCTTTAGTTACATATTATATAATTTCAGTAGTTCTTTAATTATATTTAACACATTCATTATTTATATGGTTAAAAGTTGGAATTGGTTCTTTAATTATTATTTATGAACCAGTTTAGTGATTTAACTTTTTTAGACGTAAGACCATTTGATTTTTAAAACTCTTATCAATTAGACATGTTACCTTACATTTTTATTACATATTATCCCCAAGTTTTAATTCTTATTACCAATGTAGTCTCAATTCTTTTTACAAATTTTTACAATTTTTTTACATATTATCCCCAAGTTTTAATTCTTCGTTTTGATACGTATTTTACTTTGTTTTAACATGTTTTTATTTTGTTTTTACATTTCTTTTTTAATTCGGTTTTACGTCAAGTTTGCATGTTTTTTACAAAATTTATTTTCCTAAAACTTTATTTTTCATTTTTTTAATCATTTTTTATATCTTCATTTTTTTTGACAACCTCATTTTTTACAGTTTCATTTCTTTACCACTTGGATTTAAATTTTATTTCAGATTACAAGATATATTATTGTGAATAGGCTAACAGTAAAAATAAATAAATAAATAAATAAAAATAAAAAGTAAATGGCAATAACTATAGCAAGCGAAGTTGTAAAAAAAAACTAAGTAAAAAAAATTGATGGATTTCTAGCAAATGATATCAGATGTTTTTTTGTGAGGTCGGAGGTTCAAGTTTCATTTGGGATATAAGCAAAATTAAAAATAGATTAGATTTTTCGTTTCAAAAAAATGAAATAGTGTAAGTAAAAACCATGTGAAAGTTTGTAGCAAAAGAAAGTTGTAAAAAAAAACTTTTTAAATAAAATACTATAAAAAAAGTAAAGCAAGACAACAACGCAGAAACATGAAAACGAAGTTATGAAAAAACCTATAAAAAATAATTGTCAAACAAAATTGTAAAAAATATAAAATAAAATAATAAAATAATACAGGTAAAAACAGAGTTGTAATAGCTTTAAAGTTGTGACCAAATTTGTAATAAAAAATAAAATGTGGGGCAAATTTCAAAATAAAATAAAGAATGGTTAACCTGAGCATGTCACAAGAAAATTGATATAATTTTGAAAATTAGTAACATTGTTAAATATTTAAATGACTAAATGAATACATAAACAATATCGTAGTTATTTTAACCTTTAACTGCTATCAATATTCAAATTGACAAGAAAAATGTTATTAGGCCAAACCAATTTGATCTACGGGAGTTTTTTGGTAAAACTAGTTGGCTTTTATTTGTGCACAACTGTACAGAAACAATAAATATTAACTTTTAAAGATGCAAAATTAAATACAAATTAAGAGCTAACAGGTCTCAAAAGCTACTTGTCTTTTTGAATTGAGAATTTGTTGATGAATATAAAAATAAAAAAAAAAAAAATAAAAAAAAAAGTTTCTTTTATTTCGAGTTATTTTTTTTTTCTTAAAAACTAAAAATTAAAAGTTTCAAAAATCTCTCCAAAGCTAACGTACAAGGACACCCCTTGCATGTTTTGACCGCTTGTTCTGATTGTTACACTTGCACAACATGTCGGACCAGGCGAGCAGCCGAATTTGACACATTGATCAACCAACTCGCCACTTTGCCCTACCTACTATCATTCTACCTTCTTTTAGAAATTAGAATCTCTTTTTCAGTGGGTATATATTAATTATTTTGCAATAAAAACCAATTTCTTTACAAAATATACCAAAAATATCTACTTTCTTTTTTGCTGTTCACATAGCCGAAGAATCTTGACATCAACATGGTCGCATTATATTATATTATGTTTTATTATTTGTTGATCGTTGTTGAATTTTGAATTATAATGGCGGCTTTACTCGGGACTATATTATTATTAGACCAACCAAAGATTACGGAAATGCATTTGTTTGACAAAATTGTGTGTAAATATTTCATCATCTAATAATAAACACGAAAAAAATCTATACATGTTTTTTTTCATGGAAGACAGATCAAACCCGATACTTGTACCTCCATTTCTATAAGATAAAAGAAAAAAAAAAACACAATAAAACCCGTAGTTTACAATATATGTACCCAAACTTAATCTTAATCGTGTATATAATAATAGAGAGGATCATCATCTATATATCTCTTCATATCTGACCATCAAATCACTGTTCTCCTTCGGAAAACCTGCAAAAACAACATATAACTACATTCAACTTCAATTTTATGTAACCTACCAATACCATACATTAAAATATTTATAAAATAAAATAATAATATTAAAAACAGAGGATCCTAGATTCCCTTGAAAGCTAAACCTAACTGAAATCTTGGACAAAAGTGAGTAAGCTGCCAAATGTTAAGGGGTGTGGCACATGGTCATGAGTCATGCCTGAATTTGGCTCAACAACATGACACATTTTCAAGGAAAAAAAAAAAGTAATCTTTTTTCAGATATCAAGCAATCTGCTCCCTAGGGAAAGGTGTTGGCAACTTGGCATGCCCATTTTATTTTATTTATATATATAAATTATAAATTATAATAATACATAAAAACCAATGGCCCACTAAATGGGACAACTCAAACCACAAACCACATGTACAGTACAAGTCAGTGATGCATGTGGGAAAGATTCTGTTACCTGAAACTTGTAAATGTGAATCTGGGCTGGCCATTGAAAAGATTGGTGTTGAGATGAGATGAGATGAGAACAGTTTATGCGTCAACTTTTAGTTTTGCAGTTTCACTTTGACCCTTTCATCTTGAAGAATCTTTTTTGTGTACCTTGGAAACCCATTCTTGAATGTCGACACCTGATTAAAATAATAAAAAAAAAAAAAACTAATCCTGTTAAATTTTATCAAATCTTGGATGATATTGCTAAAGTTATACCTAAAGGGTATCTTTATCTTCTAAGGAGTTTAATAAAGTTCCTTATGCCAAAAGGGAATGTTGTGGATTCCTAATAAAACACACTTTCGGTGTAGTATAATTTTACGCATCTTATTCCATAAATATCAGGGCTAGCTAATCACTAATTTACCCATTCATCTACTTATGTTTCAATTCGTTACTATTTTTTTTTAAATCAGTTTATGCAACTAAATATTAATATAACTATATAGAGATTATATATTGAAGTGCTCTGTCTTAGGTTTCGATGTCGAGGAAATTTTTAAAGTTAATAGATATTTTATGAGGTAAAAGAAAATCAAAACGCGTAATAAAGTCAATTTCTTGAAGGGTCAAAATCAACTTATTAATAACCCTACAATCTGGACATTCTCCTCTCTTGCAGTTGGCATGTTATGGAGGGTCCCCGCATTGTTGAGTTGTACATTAACAAGATGTCCCTAACTTTGCCAAAAGTCCTATGAAATTACTTTCAATAAATTCGACTGCTTTTTCTTAATTACTACTATATATTTTAATAAAAAGGCATGAAATATTAGTTAGATATGATCTATATATCTCAAAAATCTAAATTCCTCTCTACCAACTTGAATAGTCAACAATCGACAACGGCAAAACAAGAAAAACGTTTCACGTCTTTATGTAACTGGGACCCACTTACAAGCTGTACTGCATACTGTACAAGTAGTTATGCATAGGGTACAACTTCCTGAGGCATGATGTAATATTTAG
This sequence comes from Lactuca serriola, assembly GCF_051521515.1. NCBI lineage: Eukaryota > Viridiplantae > Streptophyta > Magnoliopsida > Asterales > Asteraceae > Lactuca > Lactuca serriola. The sequence continues at coordinate 219,825,773 of NC_136409.1, forward strand.
AGATATATTAGAACAAAAGTGGACTCGAGGTGGGTTTTTCGATATGTTTAATGGGTATCAATCTTTTACTTATTTTGTAGATTTAGTATTGATTTTTTTTATATTTAACTTTGATTATATACAGCTGTGATTGTGAAGAATCTTGATTAATGGAGGAAACCAGACTTACAGCTTCGACGTCGATTTTGTAGACAAGAAGCTTGCGTCGTTCTCTGCAACTAGTCCGGTAAGCCACCACGATGTGGCCAATGGCCAACGAAAGCGAACAAATAAATAAAGCCACCTCCGCTGCGGAGAAACCGCTACTTCTGCCGCCGAACACATACGACGCTTTTACCGATACAAACAACAAAGAAACCACCGAACAAACAGTCGTGATTCCCAAGTATGGACCCCTTGATAGCCCCGGACCATCGCATAGTCCATACACACCTACCAAATTCACAAAACCCCCCGATCAGCTAAGTGTTAAGAACACAAATTAAGAAATCTTTAATTTTATAGAGAGATGTTAAATTGATTACTTACAGAGAATGATTGCGGATCTGATTATGGAAATTAGAGGGATATCGATCAAAGAGTATCGAAAATCGTAGTTACTCAAATGGGACGATAGGGTTTGGAGCAAGGAGAAGGCTGGTGAGGGATCAGGGAACGGAGAATCCGACGGCGCTGAAAGAGAAGCCGATAACAGAGCTGTGGGAAGTAAAGCATCGGCGACGGCGAACAGTATCGGAGCAGAGAAGAACAGAAACGATATAATCATGGTTACCAAAAAGAAGACTGTTTTGAATCCTCTCAAAGCTTTCTTACTTCTTTCGTCTTTCAAAAACCCCATGATTGTGTGTTGTGGCGTACCGGAAGTGCGTGTTGATTTGGAGTTATAAAAATGGAGGTTAACTTAAGGGAAGGGGGGAGGAAAATGGGGAGGGAGGAAGGTGGATTTGACTAGAGAAGGAGCAAAAGCGAAAGCAGACTTATGGGAAAATCAATGGGGGCAAAGGAGGGTCAAATAGGGAAAACACTTTCTCTCTCATCAACGCTTTCTCTCTCTAGACATTCTAGAATTGTTTAATAGTAAACCGTATGGAATGTGTGTGGGTGGTGGGGTGAGGTGAGGTGGGGCCATGTACTCATGTGTAAAATTTAACGGCAATTACCTGAACAAATCAACTTCTTAAACCACATGTAACTGGATTTCTTGGTTATCAGTTATCTAGAAGCTATGTTTTCTCTTGTTGTTTTTAACTTTTGATTATTATTATTTTTCTACCATCGATTATCAATGACAATAATCAATATCGTTACATATTCAATTGCTAATTTTACTTTTAATCATTTTTAAGTACTTATCTTTGTTTATACATATACATTTTAAATATATAGATATAGTTAATATTTAGCTTGTTTCAATCTAAATATCTTAGATTTAAACTTTATATTCTGTTGAAATGTTTAATTATGGTTGGTTTTTGGTTAAGGCCAATTTTGAAATTGACATCGGCAATCGGCGTTATGATTGGCTTATTTATATTAGTTCATTTGTTTTTTTATAAGATGTCTATTATATAAATATAAAAGTTGTTTACAAAAATCATGTGTTAGCTAATAATTAATACCAAATGATTTATATTGTATAGTCTAACGATATCAGGTGTTATTTTTTTTTTTTTTTGAGGTGGAAGTTTAAATCTTGTAGAATTATTTCATGGGTAAATTACATTTGCCCAATAAAAACTAATAATTTGGTTTGAAGTTTTAATATTTAATTGTATTTATTTTTTTATTTAATTATATTTAAAATGATTATTTGGAATAAATTTTAGGCTAATATATTAATTAAAAATTTAAATGATTACCATCATCTAACCTCCAAGTCATCCATGAATTGAAACGCTCTTGGGAGCTTAACCAAGGATTGGAGTTCATCATTTTCAATGATTTGTATAATTTAATTATTTAATTAGAAAACAAATTCAAGTATGTCTTTCAAGTCATTTTAATTTACTGGATTAGTCTAAAACCATCATATAAATAAAACATGTTTAATTTCTTTTTAGAAAAGACAAATATCATTAAATGTGAGAGGGGCACTCTCATAGCAAGAAGCTACAATGAGATCAATGTAACAAAAAAAAAAAGGAACAGGAACCAAACATTAGAATACACGAATTAAGATAACAAATGCGTGAAAGGCGATACACTCCATTCTGTCCAATTTCCACAGCTTGCGCCACCTCTATGCTTGCACCATATGTAGGAAAGCGAGATTATGTTGTTAGTGATTCTTATTGGATTCACACTAATTCGTTTGAAGATCTTCTCGTTTCTAGATAACCAAACATTCCAAATAGTGCAGTAAAACACCATGATTAAAATCTCTTTCTTTTTAGGGCAGTTACCACAAGACACCGCAAAATCAATGAGTTCTCTAATATTTGAGAACAATTTGTCACCAATACCACTCCATTTGAATATCCAAAGTTTCACCGATCTAGAATGCTCACATGTAATAATAAGATGGTCAACCGATTCAGCCATTTTATTGCACATGGGACACAGTGAGCATGGAGTATTAATTTCCCTTATTCCCAAGTTTTCTACAACTGGAATTCTGCCTAATACCGCCTTCCATATGAAACAACGCACCTTTAGAGGAGTTATTTTTGACCACCAGGTTGACTTCCTATTGTATGGAATCAGTTTAGACTCCAATAGCTTTCTCATAACTTTCACAGTATATTCACCACTGGTATTAAGAGTGAATCTGAAACCGAATTTGGAATTTTGCCCCGTATTCATATTCCCAATATCGTTATATAGTTGCAATAGTTCATTTAATTCATTAGGACCTGATGGTTCGAATCTCCACATCCATGAAAAACCAATGCTAGAAAGTTTGTCCCCCAATTGACAGTTTTTTACTGTTTCTAGCGAGTATAGGTGAGGAAATTTAAGATGAAACAAAGTATAGCTGCACCATGAGTCTTTCCAGAATGGAATTTTGACATCCGAACCAGGGTTAAGGGTAAAAATGTCATTGCAGTCGATATGGAGCTTTTCAATGGATTTGACCGCTTTGGAAATATTGTACCACACTCCATTTGATGATTTCCTCGCAATGTATGAAGCCGGTTTATTGTGTAAATTATGAATGCTCACAATGACTTCTTTCCAAAGACTACCATTTTCGTTCATGAGCCTCTACCACCATTTGAGTAGTAGTGCAATGTTTTGAGCGAGTAAGGAGCCAACACCAAGACCCCCAACTGATTTTAGCGCGATAATTTTTGACCAATCACCCCAATGTATTTTCTTTTTAAGCTCATCACCCCCCCCCCACCCCACCCTAAGAATCTCCGCCTGATCTTGTCAAGTTGGTCTATGATGCCCTGTGGGGCTTTAAAAAGGGACATGTAGAACGTAGGAAGGCTATCAAGCACAGATTTAATAAGAGTGAGGCGACCCTCAAACAACAAAGAGATAGCTTTCCAATATGATAATTTGGAAGATATTTTATCAAGAATAGGCTTCCAGTACTTCTTCAGTGCCATATTAGCACCCAACGGAACCCCCAGGTAAGTGAATGGAAATGATTTGTGTAAACACCCATGCACCTAAGCAGTCTCAGACAAAATTGCATTCACTACTCCCACACTAAATAAGCGTGATTTGAAGAAATTGACTTTTAGCCCAGAAGAAATGTTGAAACATTTCAAGATGCGAGATAAGTTTTTGATGCTCTTTCGGTCTCATTTCCCAGCGAAAATCGCATCATCAACGTAGAAGAGGTGTGAGATGGAAGGACCATCTCTTGGTAGTTTGACCCCATGGATTAGAGATTTTTCACAAGCACTCTTGATGGCAATATTTAGTCCTTCCATGGCCAAGATGAAGAGGAATGGTGAAAGCGGATCACCTTGTCAAACCCCTCTAGATATTGCAAATTCATCAATAGGTGCACCATTCACCAAAACAGACGCTTTCGATGAGGATAAGCAACCCGATATCCACTTCCTCCATTTGCAACCAAATTTCATTTGATCCATGACCGAGTCCAAATACCCCCAATTGATTGAGTTAAAAGCTTTTTCGAAATCAACCTTGAATAGGAATTTTTTTTTCTTCTGTTGCTTTGCCCATGACTCTAGATTCTTTCACTGCTCCCTTAAACTCAAAAATAGGAAGGATAATATTCATGGGCTTATGGTGAACAGGAGTTGGGTCACCGAGGCATAACCTATAAAAGCGGAGACCTTGCGCTTTTCAGTGACAAATTTCATGAAAATCATATTGTCCACCCCCTCTCATTAATTCCAACTTTAAATTACTTTGCGAGGAAGACCATATTTTCATGGAAATTAACTTTGAGGTGGAAGAAATTAAGGACACAATTTGAAATTGCGATAATGATAAGGCCCCGGGCCCGGACGGGTTCACCTTTGAATTCATAAAGCGATATTGGAGTTTGATGCAAGAAGATATCATGAAGTTTATAGATAATTTGAAGTTAGTGGGCATCTTGTTAGAGGGCGTTTCTGTTCTTTAATCACTCTTGTTCCCAAATGCAAAGATCCTCTGACTCTAAATGACTGCATGCCAATTAGCCTTTTTGGTTGTATGTACAAAATTCTTGCAAAGGCTTTGGCTTCTCGTGTGAAAAAGTTCATCGGTTCCATCATTGATGAGGTACAAATTCGTTTCATAAAGGGGCGAAATATCATGGATGGTCCAATGATCATCAATGAGATCTGCGCTTGGGCTAAACGAGCTAAGAAAAATGCCTTCCTTTTTAAAGTCAATTTTGAAAAGGCTTTCAATTCCTTAAATTGGAACTATCTGGACTCTGTTATGGCTCAAATAGGGTTCAATGACCGTTGGCGTTTTTGGATTAGAGGATGTCTCTAGAGGATGTCTCGCCTCTTTTCGTGCTTATATTCTCATCAACGGCTCCCTGGACAACGAATTCAAAATCACCAAAGGAGTGTGGAAAGGAGACCCCCTGTCCCATTTCCTCTTTATCATAGTCATGGAGGGTTTGAATGTCGCCATGCGCTCCACTTGACAGAGCTCGTTGTTCCAAGGGATTCAAATACCCAACTCGAGTCCTTCAATTTCACACTTTTTTATGCTAATGATGCTCTTTTTGTAGGTGATTGAAGTAACTCGAATTTTGCAAACCTAGTTGGTATTCTCAGATGTTTCCATGCTACCTTATGTCTTAAAGTTAATCTCTCCAAGTCAAATGTATGCAATATTAGTGTTTCAAGCAACGATACCGGCTCTTGCACAAATATTCTTGGATGTGAGCCAGCCTCCCTCCCTTTCACATATCTACACATTCCGGTTAGGGATGTCAACGGGGGCAAACGGGGCGGGGAGTGCATCTCCCGCCCCCGCCCCCGCCCCCGCCCCCGGAATGTTCAGCCTTCCTACCCCCGCCCCGGCCCCCGAATCCCCTTTATTACCCCCGCCCCCGCCCCCGATTGATTTTGGGCTACTTTTTTTTTTTTTTTGCTAAAAGAAGTTATTTAGCTAAAAGAAGCTATTTTTTAGATAATAAATAATTATTTATAGCATAATTTTATATGTTAAAAATAAAAAAGTTATGGCATTTTAAAAAATTATACTAACAACTTAAAAACATGTTTTTTGATGAAATTTGGAAGCTCAAAATCATGTTATTGTTTATTATATTTATATAATTAATATATATAAATATATGTGTAATTTATTAACGGGGTCCCCATGGGGATTTCGGGATGGGATTGCCTACCCCCGCCCCCGCCCCCTAAATTAAAACGGGGGTTAACCTTGCCCCCACCCCCGTCCCCGCCCCCGATTTTTTTTTAAAAATATCCCCCAAACGGGACAAGGCCCCCACAGGAATGGGGTCTCACGGGACTTTTTGACATCCTTAGTTCCTGTTGGATCTAACATGTGTCTCAAGCATAACTGGAAGACGGTAATTAATTAGGTACAAAATAGACTTTCGGTTTAGAAGGCCAAGACCCTTTCTTTTAGGGGTAGGCTTACCTTGGTTAAATCTTTGGGCAGCCTCCCCCTCTTCTATTTCGCCATTTTCAAAGCTCCTTTCTCTATTATCGAGTACATTAAAAAATTCTTAGACGGTTTCTATGGGGTAGGAGTGAGGAAAAACATAAGATTTGTTGAGTCGCTTGGAGTGTTCTTCTCATTAGTAACAATGACGGTGGATTAGGGGTTGGGTCCCTAAAAAGTAGCAACATTGCTCTCCATTGCAAGTGGTTGTGGCACCTCAAAACTAAATGCAACTCTCTTTGGACCCGCTTTATCACTGGTATGATGGGTTTAAGCCATAAGAACTTTCCTATGTGCACATGCAAACCCTAATGCTTGGATCTAGGTTTCTCTAATTGAACATGCAATGTATCCAAGACTTATATTTCGAGAAAACCAACCACAAATCTGGCAAAAAAAGCCTTCCCGGGTGTTTGGAGCCATATTCTTAAGATGATAGATGTTTCTTGTGGAGCTTGATATTGAACTATCTGATATTTTATCTTGTAACGTTGGCTTTGGTGATCGAACACTCTTTTGGATATATAATTGGCATGGTAACAAGGTTTTTGCCAATAGATTCCCTAATATCTCTAACCTTGATAAAAAGAAGTCAAGCTTTATATCATAGTGTATATCCCACACGGGTATAACGTGATCCTGGAAAAACTCCCCAACAACACTACTGAAGCTAACAAACTTAATATGCCTCAGGGGCTCATTAGTAATTTTGTCCCCAATGTTGATGATGACAAGTGAATTTCTAATCTTGTCGTTGAAGGCAAATTTTATTTTCATGATCTTAGACACATTATCGACTCTAAACTAACCTCTGTAGTCATCAATCTGGCGGTATGGACTAATATGGCCCCAATTAAGGTAGTTGGTTTTATTTGCAGGGCTTGTTTGGACCGTATTCCTTCCTCCCTAGCCCTCTCATGTAGATGAGAAAATCTCCCCTCTACCATCTACCGATTTTGTGACACAGATAGATACATACAGATACTACTGATCACATCCTTGTGGGTTTGTTCTTTCTCTCGTAAGGTTTTGAGCTGGATTTTCAACTGGTGTCGTATCCCCATTCAAAACTTCACCACCATAATCGAAGTCATCAGTTTTGCGACCAAATGGGGTAATTGTCCAAAGGAACGAAAGATCTTCATCACCATTATATATTGTTGTTTTTTGAGTTTATGTAAGGCTGGAAATGAAAAAATGTTCAATCAGGTCAAGACTTCTCCCATAAGAAAGGCATTTTCATCATAACTATGGTGTTTGGTTGGTTCAAATTTATGGGCAATTTTGGTTTTTGTAAGTGGGTTGATTGGTGTTGTTTCCCCTTTAACATTTTGTAATTTTTTTTGTTTTTGTTGTTTTTTGCCCTGCCTTGACCTCTTTAGCAGTGCTTTGTTTATTTCTTATATAAATCCACCTTTTCAAATAATAATAAGAAAAAACATCATAAATGGTCCCTGTGGTTACCCAAAATCTGAAGTTTAGTCCTCGTGGTTTAAAAACCTCATAGATGGTCCCTGTGTTTTCAAAACTTTTGATATTTGGTCCTTTTTGCTAACTCCGTTAAGTTTGTCCGTAAACTGAAGGGTATTTTCGTCATTTCAACACCACAGGGACCATTTATGATGTTTTCTCGTATTAAAAAAAAGAAAAAATTAAACATGATTAAATATATAAAAGGTCTCTCTCTCTCTCTCTCTCTCTCTCTCTCTCTCTCTCTCTTCGAGACATGAGCACATAACCTCAACCCACTTCTCTTTTCTTCACCCTCGTTTTCCCTATATAATCATTAGCACTACCATCGCCCAACAAATTCTCAAATTCTTCCAAGAAGATGAAAAAAATGGAACGAGATTACCCACAACAAGATTACACCTTCTATGATGGCGGCAGTTCCACTTTCGCCTCCACCGTTGCTGCCTCTGCTTCTGTTTTTTCAAATGTGATCGGGAAATCGAAGCTGTGGGATAAGGTTGAAGATCAAGATTCTAACGTTGATGAGTCGTTGGTGGTGATTGGTTACAAAATTAAGTCGTGTGATATGGCTGATATTGCACAAAAGATCGAGCATCTGGAGGGTGTTTTGGGGAACAATGATGGGTTGTCCCAGCTTGCTTCTAATTCTATTCATTATAACCATTCAAATCTTAAATCAATGATTTATGAGTTGAACCCCACAAATCAACCACCTGTTATCGATGATTCGTTTGTGAACAACACCGCCTCTGTAACTCGGTCGGTTGTGGATTCATCTTCTGTCTTTGTTGACAATCTAGAGAGGATCCCCAAAAACGCAATTGAAAGGGAATAAGATTAGTATGTTTCTTTGTTTTTTTGTTTTAACCCATGACTGATTCCTTACACATGGGTATAAGCGATTGATTCAAGAAATCATAAATTCGTTTTTATGTATATATTTTCATTTTCCGTTATTGTACATTTTTGTGTATTGAGTCCACCTACAATTTGGATTTCAATTAGAAGTAAAAACAACGATTCCATGGTAAATTTCTTAAGCTGCACACCAACTGTTTGTGGAAATTCTCCAATGACTTTAATTCGTTCACGCCCCAACCTGGTTGTTTATTGTTTCACAGCTTCACAATATGGAATTAGAGATCACTTTTCAAAATTATCAAAACCTAGCTATTAAGAGAAACTAAAACACATGATAGAGAGAAGGGGGTCAATGGTTTCTTGCACGATGATGGTGGTCGTGGATGCTTCTGAGGTCATTGATAAGGGGATGAAGATCAGAAATGACCCTTTAATAACAAAGATGATGATCATATGATCAAGGTGGAGAGATGTTTATGTTTGTGTATACATGTTTTAGAGAGAGAGAGAGAGAGAGAGAGAGAGAGAGAGAGAGAGAGACCTTGGATATTAAATTTAATTTAAAAAAACAAGAGAAAAGAAAACCTCATAAAAGATCCCTGGATAGTTAAATGACAAAAATACCCTTCATTTAATGGTGGAAAGCTAACGGAGTTAGCAAAAAGGACCAAACATCAAAAGTTTTGAAAACACAGGACCATCTATGGCGTTTTTAAACCATGATGATTAAATTTTAGAAATTGAGAAACCACAGGGACCGTGTATGATGTTTTTTCTAATAATAATAATAATAATAATAATAATAATAATAATAATAATAATAAAAGGTTCTACACTATAACGAACGTGTTTAACTTATTTCAAAATCGGACCATTGATCAAATTATATTATCCCCAACTCCCATGATATAAAATGATCACTTTGAAACTCGGTGCTATGCCTTCAAAAATAAGAATCTACCTATATGCATACACTGAACCCGTCAAAACTCACATTACCCAAGTTAGAACAAGAATAATATCACCGTATATTATCTTCTTAAAAGTTAAATCCACATGTTGCAATAGGGTTGACCAACTCTTTGGAATTCAATTGGTTTTTTAAATGAATAAAACAATTTTACTTTCCAATTGAAAACAAAAAACAAGAAACACTTGTTTCATGCCAATTGCCAAATGCTTAGCTTTGGATGTAACTTAAACAGTTGCAAAAGCGGGCAGAGTGGAACCGACCCGTACTCTTCACACATGCAGTTCATTCTTCTATGTATCCCTGTTTTATATATATATATATATATATATATATATATATATTAAGAATCAAATGAGAACGTCTAAAATGTTAAGAATACGAGAACAATTTTAAGCCAATCATTTTGTAGGGGTATATTGGTAATTTGGATTTTTAATAATTAATAAACAAATATTTGGTGATTATTTTATTCCTATAATCATGGGATTGTAAAACCTAGTTTCTATAAGTATAGATATCACATCCAAGGACAATATTACTGTTATATTTAACGATCCATATTCAAAAAGAAATCTCGATTGAAGAATTATTCACGATTGAAAATGTATGATTGAAGCAATTATCTATCAGTAACGAATTTACAAGAAGCCATAACAACCGAAGCAGAATTGCCGAGTGAAATTCTTCATGATCGAGACAATATTCACGTTTGTTAATTGTGGTAAAAAATGTGAGGAATGAGAAAATCATTCAAATGGTAGCAGTGAATACCGAGAATTTGATAGTGAAGGTAAATTGAAATTTGATAGGTTTTTTATAACGTGAGTAGATAGGTTTATTCATTACTCAGAGACTAAACTGTCGTGGTTATCGCAAATGAATAAATGATATCATATGTTGTCTTCCATAATTGATATGTTATCCAATTTTCCGTTGGAGTAAAATATAGTTGATATTTTTTTTTTCTATAATCATTTTTTTGAATCGTTAATTACAAATGAAAGTGGAATGTAATATGTTCGATTCTGCAACTGCTTCTGATTTTATTGTTTTCTACTTTTTATGAAACATGGGATTAGATCTTTTTAATTTAGTTATTGATGTGTAGGTAATTGTAAGTCAGTAATCATTGTTGAATAAAAAAATACATAATATATTAACTTTTATGGTGTGGAGACAATAGAGTTGTTATTGTTTAGATTTATAAAAGAAAGCCTTGTTTACATATCAAACTAGCAGCGGAGTATTGTTTATTCAGAAACAATTACATAGTTGTAATCATTAATCATTACTCTGTATAAATTTTTGGTTAACGGTAATGTCGTTGATTCCTTCGGTGGGAAAAACAAAGTTGTGGCAACCTATTGTCTGGAAGGAATTTATGGCACACGAAGATTCAACTTTCGAATCATTAGATGATGTCATTGAAATGTATTCGTTATATGAAAAAAGTTCATGTTCATGTATCCATTTGTTGTATGATTATTCAAACTTAATAGTATTTATAAAGTCTGAGTATTGTTTATTCAGAAATGATTGATTACACTGTTGTAATCATTAGTGTGGAATTGTGTATTATTTACATATCCTTCTATCCTAAAATGATTAAACACTTGTAACTATTAGTTTGAAACGTAAGATGACGGTGTTTTGGTATCTATTAAATGAGTTTTTTGGTATGAAGTTTGTAGTTCCTAAATGAATTAAAATATGATGGAAATAAGAACTTTAAAGTGTATATACAGATAGACGTGATTGTGAATAATGATATGTACATACATAGAATTATAAATGAATAAGGGTTTGAAAGTGTATAATGATACATAAATTTGTTAATAAAAAAATGAGTGGGATATACGTGGATATAAAAATCTTTTTTTATCAATTTTTCTCTCAAAATTAACAAACGAGTTCTTTTTCTCTTATATCACATGAATCATACTCAATGAAAAAAAATACAAATCATGAATGAATGATTATATTCTAATTGAATTTATATATTTATATTGAAACAAATCCATACATGAATGTACATTTTCATTCATAAATGTATAAAATATTATTTTCTATGAATACAATTATAATTAAAGCACAATATAAAAATAAAAAAATAAGTCAATACATTGTAAATGAATAATAACAATGTGTAAAAAAAATCTCATATTGAATAAAGTATATTGTTTAAATAAGTATTTTATACAGGTAATCATAATTTAATAACACAAAACAGAAACGAAATTACAATGCTTAAATTATCTATTTTTCCATAAGCATAAAAGAATATATAAAATTGAAACATCAAGCTCTTGTTTCTTCAAAATATTCCTCCAATCGCTTTTTGTTTCCTTATTCCTTCTCCATGGACCTAACAGAACAATCATTAGATTAATTTATCGGTTTTAACCTCTTATCAAGAATCATCGTATTTGAAGTTTGAAAATGTTTAAATGGATTTGATCTTACTTGTATTAGTGCTAGAAATCGGTAAGAATGACAACCAGATCTTTGATGACATACTTGTATGGTAAATGAGTGATATATGTATCCTTATTGGTGCAATGTCAATTGGCTCTTAAAGTATGCAACTCTGTTGGTTCCAATGATGTCCATAGCACACTGACCACAAATTCCTTCTTCGGATAATCTCTTATATCCTAATGTTGAATCATTCTCTACTTTTATCCTCAATAGCATCCTTAAACCTGCAACAAACTAATCAAATATAAAATAGATTAATCTTGTTAATGCTTTTTATCTTCTATAGTGCATCAAAAACCTAGAGCAAGTGTTATAATCATTACTGATTAAAACTGTATAAACTCAAAAAGAGAAATTTTCCTTCTTTTATTCATTAATAACTAAAACTCAAAAAATAAAAAATCCCCAAAACCATCGGCAACAAGAAAGATGCCAATTGTAATTTAGGTGGATTTATTTTCACCTTATCACCATCCGCAACAAGAAGATTTTAATTGCCCAATTTGTTGTTCTTGTGCATGCTTATTTTTCTTGATAGACAAGAGTGTAGGTAAAAAAACAAAGGAGATCCTTGATGTACTTGTTCTCATCCCTTAGCCTTCAAGAGACAAACACCTTTTAATCACTAATGAAAACAATTCAATCAAAAATAAATATAACATATGATTTCACTTCAATACACCTTCAATCCTAAATGAATAAGAATACGTATGATGAAAAACATTAAACATAATATAGGTTTCATTCACAATGAACTTCTAATATAGTGCATTCACAATAAAAATTCCAATGACTGTTGTGTATATCCTTAATTACATCCAGAAAAATTCAACGTAGTTACACAGATCCCAACCCATATTCTTGCTCTATTAATCTACTTGTGTGACATATGGAAAGAAACACAGAGTCGAATATTGTTCATCACCATTTTTTTCATACCAGCTTGATAGAGAAGGCTGAATAACTCCTTATTCTATTCTTCAAGTCCTATTACTCGGTTTTTTTAATAATCAACCCTACATTGATTGAATGTCATTCTCAGATGAACCACAAGAGTCAATGTGAGGGAAAGAGTTGTAGACGTGAGGATCCGTCATTAGATAAACCTGATGTCAATGTTAGATGAACCAGAAATGTCGATAATATATGTTCTTTTGAGGGTCCGGTTGCCATAGGAAAGAGAACAGTAGGACAACACGATTTATTTAGAAGGCAGAGAAGATTTGAGGGAACGAAAGAGATAGAAGATACAAGGATGGAAGCAAGCATAGCAAATGGTGGAAAAGAAGGGAAGACGGTGGAGGGGCTGATTTGGTGACCAGTGGTGATTAAATTGATGGCGGCGATTATGATGAGCCCTAATTTAATTAAAGAGGGGGGAGATATTGACGGGGTCCTCCAAACATAGGCTGATTTTATGGAAGTTAAATGAATTGTAATTCCCCTAATGCCCTTACGATTATTTTAGCATTTTTAATTTCAGCACATATCTTTCATAATTTATATAAATGACACATTTTTAATAACCATAGATGTTACTATTTGAAAGGTCAAGATATGTTCTCGCATTTTCAACATTTTAGGTGTTCTCATTTGATCCTACTCATATATATATATATATATATATATATATATATATATATATATATATATATATATATATATATATATATATATATATATATATATATATATACAGAGAGAGAGAGAGAGAGTTAGGTTCAAATGTTTTCACTGTCTATTGTGTGCCCGTATGATTGATTCTGGACCAATCATTTTAGTTATTTTAAGAAAGTAATTAATGCATATTAAATGTTGTAGATGTAATTAATACCTATTATATCTTCAACATGTAATATGCATTAATTACTTTATTAAAATGACTAAAATGATTGGTCCAGAATCAGTCATACATGCACACAATAGATAGTGAAAACAAAATAACCTAACCCTATATATATATATATATATATATATATATATATATATATATATATATATATATATAGAGAGAGAGAGAGAGAGAGAGAGATGTAGGATCAGGTAGAAATAAAAACTTTTGTGAGAAAACGTAAGAAATGAGACCATTTATATATTTGTTGGCGAAATAAATAATGACTCATGACACAAAAATAATTTGAGTTAGAAAAAAATGATTGGAAAGAAAAAACATCAACGATTTATTTTTGTGAATCTTCAAACCGTTTTATGGGGAGATTTTTTATGAATAATAATTTTTTTTATCCTCTATTGGTTAATGTCATTGGTTCGTCAAAAAACGGATTATCGAATTGTCCTACAAATAATATATCCTTTTAGTCTTTTACCAAAATAAACGGATTATCTAATCGACCTATGAACCTGCCTACTAATTAGGCCAACC